>NC_091821.1:285947418-286247418 GCF_038994185.2 Dermacentor albipictus | reverse complement strand
TAGTTTGAATGATTCATCCATTAAAGCCCTTCTTCTAAAGACCTCATAAAAATATTTTTTGTGATTTCCTTCTGCAGTTCCAATAGTTGCTGGAGTATTGTATGGTTTTAGATTTCAGTGTGTTATAGTTTAGCTCAAGTACTTTTTGCAATACACTTAACCAGTTGATCATCGGTCGGCATGCAAGTGTCTGATGTACTTACGGTAGATGGGAGCTTCGTCAAACCGCGATACAAGGGTTCCTTTTTTTTCACGTTATTGGGGAATATTGATGAATACACCGTTTTGCATAATTACAAAAAAATAGCACCTTCATACATCTGACGCTGTTTCGCGACACCACCAACGGGCGAGCTGATCGGAAGCGATGCGTCCGCCCACGATTAATGGAGAGATAGACGGAAGCATGAAACGCTTTATTGCGATTTCTCGAGAATTTTGCACGCGTTATGCTTTATTACACCATTGTAACGGTACCTTCATACGCGCTTCGTCGTGCGGCTGTCTTGCATTAGTTTAGCCAGACTGTCATTGTCGCCGCAAATAAGTTTAGCCTCCCGCATGATAATTTTTATGGGTGTATCGGCGCGATTAGGTCTCAGCAAATTACGCAAAACAAATGAGCCCTCATTGTCTCGAATTCATGCAAACAACTGGTATCAAACAACTATGAGGGCATTAGAATGTTGAGACTGCACGGGATGCCAGAACACAGCGAAGCTACTCGGGAACCACAAAGTATCAAGAGAAAAAAACAAGAACGGTTCTCGGAGAAACATGAACGCCGTCGCCTCGAGCGTTGCGCCTGCGAGCAGGAAGTTTTTTTTCTATACATGCCTGGCATTTTTCGTTACACTCTTTGCCGCTCTGGGCGAAACGCACGTGATACAAAGATGGAGACTTTTAGGAAATAAGCAAAGTTTAATAGAAAGGCTTTCAGTGGACGGTAAATAAGGAGCATTTCAATAATTACGCCAGATGGACGCAAGCATGCCAGTTACTTTACATTCTGTAGATATTGATGGAGTTTATAGGTCACTGGAAGAGGCTTATAAACAGGGTTACAAACACACGCGCGAGAGCAATTCTAGACTAAAGCTTCCCCAGGGAAGGTTTATTTGTGCCATTTTTGACACTCACCAAACGACCACAAAATACGTTTCATGATCAGGAATATATAAACGCGTGAGAAGTTCACTGACTATGCTCAGAAGTGAAACCGAAACTGCAATGAAAGTTTGGGGTGCTATAGTATCGAGCGAAAAAAATTCACCGTCGGCTACGATGCTCCCTAATGCGAATTTCGCGCGCAGCTGTTTAGGTGTTTTGAATTTGCGTTATATTGTGGCAAAGAACTTGATTCTGAACGACAGGGTCCTCTTGATCATTCATTTTAAACAGCGCCAAAAAACCCACGGACAAGGAAGAGCACAGGCAATCTCTCGCAATAAGACTTCCGTTCCATCCTGAAGCCGCGCGAAGCGGTAAAGGACATATGCAAGCCTGTTCCAATTCCGTATGTATATTACATTGTGTGTCGCAACGTATCAAGAAATTGGCGGGCTGGGCCGGCATCAAGGTGTTGTTTACCGCACCTAACAAGTAGGAAAAGTTGTGCAAGAAAGTCAACAAAAGGCTGGCAAACGCCTGGACTGTGTAGTACGCGACATACCGCCAAATCTGTAGAGCGCAAAACCAATATAGTTTTTGCCATTCCCACCTCTTGCGGCTGCATTTACATAGGGCAAACGGGACACTGCCTTAACGAACGTTTACCGTGAACATGCGCATTGTATCAAGATTAAGACTGGTAGTAATCTAGGTATTCATTGTGCAACGTATGGCTGTTCACCCCGCCAAGAAGTTACACGTGTGCTGAGAAGGTACAGTGATCAGATGACCAGGGAAATGTTTGAGAACTTTTCAATTTGTGAGTTGGGAGCCACTTGCGTAAGAGCCCCTTCTATAGCTCTTTACGATGAGGAGCTTCCTCAGAAGTTAATCAGTTTGGATCGTGCCCACATTTTGTGTTTTACATTTGTATAGTTTTACGTTCGTGACGCATGGGCAGGAGGAGTTGATCCAAGATGATTCGCCTTCCCTTTCTTCTTTTCTGTCTTTCAGCCTGTTGCGAATAGTATAGAGGGTGTCGCCCGAATACGTGGGACACCCCCTATACTATTCGCAACAGGCTGAAAGATTGCTGAAACCGCTTTCATGTAGCACGCATTGAGCAACAGAAAGCTGTATCGGGAGTCTTTCATGTCGCTCTACGATTTTTCCATGGCATTTGCATGCCGCGTAGCTGCCATTTGCATGCCAGCTATGTGGCATGCAAATGCCACGTAGCTGAACAGAACCAAGGTAATGTTGTTTGCCGTCGCTTGTAGATACTCAAATTATTTCTTTATTCCGGCTCATTAGATAATTAGTCCTAATGTATCAATCGACTTCTCAAATATTATAATTAGATAAAAAGTGTCAACGAGAAAATTGTAGAGCGACATGGAAACCTCCCGAAACAGTTTTCTGTCGCCCAATACGTGCTACACAAAAGTGTTTTTCCGAGCGTGAAAGAAACGCGCAAATACACGCAAAACTGCAGCACGACTGGCCGCTCGAGGCGCTTTGCGTGTATTCGTGGGCTAGTTTCAAGCGGGGAAAACCGTTTTATGTAGCACGCATTGAGCAACAGAAAGCTGTATCGGGAGTCTTTCATGTCGCTCTACGATTTTTCCATCGACACTTTTCATGTAATTAAAATATTTGAGAAGTTGACTAAGTAATTAGGACTAACTATGTATTTAGGTAGATTGGAAAAAAATAATCTGACTATCTCCATGCGACGGGAAACAATATTACCTTGGTTCTGTCCAGCTACGTGGCATTCGCATATTTTTAATGTTTGGCTAATATTACGTGGGACACCATGTACATTTGGATGGATGGATGGATGGATGGATGGAATAAATTTACTGAAAGTCTTGCGAGCTACGGGCGCGAGGCCCCATAGAGCGGGCTGCTCCCACGTTGGGACTGGGAGTTGCAACTCCCTGGCAGCATCGTGGGCTCGCTGGACGGCCCAGAGCTGCTCCGCCAGGCCCGTGCTGCGAAATGCTTCTTGTAGCCTGTCGGAGTCTTGATTCTTGTTTGCGTGGGTCCGACCACAGGGTTTCTTACAAAAATTACTAGAGGGAACTATGACGCTAGTGTCTACGGGAGCTGCAATTGGAGGGGTTGTACCAGCATGGCAATTATGGGAACTACATGATTTGCCTAATTTTCATCCTTTTGGCTTCAAACTGCTTTGTGACTTTGTAAACTCGTCATTTTCAACAGTGTACTGCGTAATAAATAATTAAAAGAACATTATTAGAATTGTCCGATGACAGGATTCGGACGCCGGAACTCTAACACAGCAGTCTGATAGTGAAACCATTAAGCCTTGAACGCAAGTATCGACAACCGAATGAAACGCCCTTATGAATTTATCGCGGGCATGCCAGTGCCGTGAGACGCTTGTCGCGTTTCGATTTGGCCGCCTGGACAAGCTGAATCGTTGCAAGTATTATCAATTGTGGGTGTTCCCGGCGTCTTCTACACTTTGAAGAGTATCATCATCATCAGCCTGGTTGCGCCCAGTGCAGGGAAAGGCCTCTCCCATACTTCTCCAACAACCCCGGCCATGTAGTAATTGTGGCCATGTCGTCCCTGCAAACTTCTTAATCTCATCCGCCCACCTAACTTTCTGCCACTCCCTGCTACCCTTCCCTTCCCTTGGAATCCAGTTCGTAACCCTTAATGACCATCGGTTATCTTCCCTCCTCATTACATGTCCTGCCCATGTTTATTTCTTTTTCTTGATTCCAACTAAGATGTCATTAACTCGCGTTTGTTCCCTCACCCAATCTGCTCTTTTCTTATCCCTTAACGTTACACCCATCATTCTTCTTTCCATAGCTTGTTGCGTAGTCCTCAATTGAAGTAGAGCCCTTTTCGTAAGCCTCCAAGTTTCTGCCCCGTAGGTGAGTAATGGTAAGACACAGCTATTATATACTTTTCTCTTGAGGGATAATGGCAACCTGCTGTTCATGATCTGAGAATGTCTGCCAAACGCACCCCAGCCCATTCTTATTCTTCTGATTATTTCTGTCTCATGATCCGGATCCGCCGTCACTACCGGCCCTAAGTAGATGTATTCGCTTACCCCTTCCAGTGCCTCGCTACCTGTTGTGAATTGCTGTTCTCTTCCGAGACTGTTAAGCATTACTTTGTTTTTCTGCAAATAAATTTTTTGACCCACTCTTCCGCTTTGGCTCTCCAATTCAGTGAACATGCATTGCAATTGGTCCCCTGAGTTCCTAAGCAAGGCAATATCATCAGCGAATGGGAAGTTACTAAGGTATTCTCCATTAACATTTATCCCCAATTCTTCCCAATCCAGGTCTCTGAATACCTCCTCTAAACACGTTGTGAATAGCATTGGAGAGATCGTATCTCCCTGCCTGACGCCTTTCTTTATTGGGATTTTGTTCCTTTCTTTATGAAGGACTACGGTGGTTGTGGAGCCGCTATAGCATAGAGCCGAAGAGCATAGATTGCGCTGAAATTTACGACAATAAGATTGATATAGCGTAATATACGAAGCCACAAGAACGCCTGAATCCACAAGCACGAAGATCGGACAAATCCATGTACTTCCCATAATTCCCATGGTGGTACAGTGACTTAATTCCAGCGTACAGTAATTTTTGTAGGAAACTCTATGGGTCCGACCACACGGCCAGAGCAAGTGATATACGTCTGGTGTGCTATGGCAATTTTCGCAATATGATGTTGTGTATAGGTCGGGCATGTAGTGATGTAGTCTGTTCTGCGTGGGGTATGTGTTGGTTTGAAGCATTCTGAACGTGAGGGCTTGAGGCCTAGTGAGCTTATTGTGAAGTGTGCTGTATATACTGCTGTCTAGATAAAAAATGCTTTGTTATCTCGTTGTATGTGGAGGGAGGGTCCCGATTCTCGCTGGGATGGTCACGACAAGAATAGGTGGCGTCGCGGAGGGTTAGGTCTCGGGTGCCTCTGTGAGCCACCTCTTTGAGATTGGGAGGGGCGTCCTCGATCACTCTGAGGTGTGCAGGAAACCAGCAGATGGTGTGATGCTGCAGCGGTGCGGATGTCTTGACTATTTGTAGTACTTGTCTTGAAACGGCTCCTTTCTGAAAGGCTTTGATGGCCGGTCGTGAATCGCTGTAGACCTGGGTGGTGGTCGGGTCTGTGAGTTCGAGTGCGATGGTGACCTGTTCTGCTATCTCGGACTTGTGAGTGTTGATTGTGAGAGCATGTGTGACTCGACGTTGCCTTTTGACCGTGGTGACAACGAAGGCCTTTCTGGACGGGTACTGTGCCGCGTCTACGAAACAGGTTAGGATCTTGTGCTCACGTATTTCGTGCAGGATGAACGATCCGCGTGCCAGCCTTTTGGGTTAATGGTGCGTGGGATTCATGTTCCACGGGAGTGGGTGAACCGTGTAGGAGTTGCGTGTGTCCGTCGGTACGCTTTGATATGGATTCTCGATTGCTGTGGTGTCATGACCTAGTTTGGCTAGGATTTCTCTACCCGGTTTGGTTCCAGAGATTCTTGTCAATTGAGCCCGTTCTTGAGCTTCGGCCATTTCATCAAGTGTATTGTGAACCCCTAGTTGCAGCAGGAGCTCGGTCTCGGTGTTCTTATGGATTTGCACCGATAGTTCGACTAGCTTCATCAGTTGCACATTGAGTTTGTCCTTCTCCGCTACCTTCCATCTGTGAATGGCTCCTCGTACCTGAAGTTGCATAACGCAAAGGCGTGTGTTAGCTTGAGGAGATTTTCTTCCTCAAGGCCGTGTTGTCTGTTTGCTACGCGTCGTATGAGATTCAAGGCATATTATTCGACTTTGTGACGATCTTCTCCACTGTCGCGACGTTAGAGCCGTTGCTGTCAATGAGCATGCCGAGGACTCTGATTTTGCTCACGTGTGGAATGGTTCCTCCGTCTTTCGCTCTGAGAGTAACGGCGTGCGTGTCTCTGATTTCGCTCTTTGGTTTGGGACCACTTCTCGATGGTTTGTAGACGAGGAGCTCCGACTTCGCAGGCGAACCTAGCAGGCCCGTGGGAGCAAGCCATTCTTCGATCGCGTTGATCGCCTGCTATAGAGCGTTCTCAATTGATCCCAGGCTACCTCCGGGGATCCAGAGCGTTACGTCACCTGCGTATATGGTGCATTTGACGTCCTCGATTTGATCCTGTCTCTTGCCTAGGCCAGCTAGCGCAAGGTTAAAAAGCGTCGGAGAGATGACAGAACCTTGTGGGGTGCCCTTGCTGCCCGGTTTGTATTTCTGGGGCTTGATGTCCCCTAGACGGAGGGTGGCCGTTCTGTCGCCCAGGAACGATTTTATATAAGCGTAGAGTCTAACGCTGAAGTCCAGGTTAGAGGCCGTGTCGAGTATGTAGTCATGTGATAAATTATCGAAGGCCATTTGGAGGTCTAGCCCTAGGATTAATCTCGCGTCTCTCGTGTCTGTGTCAATGATCTCATGTTTGAGAACTTCATGGCATCTTGGGTGGATAGCCCGGGTCGAAAGCCGATCATTCTTGCAGGGTAGATATCATTTTCTTCGAGATGTTTCAAGAGCCTGTTTAGGACCGCGTGATCGGCTACCTTGCCAACGCAAGACGTCAGCGAAATCGGTCTGAGGTTATTGATGTTGGGCTCCTTGCCATGCTTACGGCTGAGCACGATGAGAGCCGTTTTCCAGTCTTCGGGTAGCGCTCCGTTCCTCTAGATTTTGTTAATTTCCTCTGTGAGGGTTTCGATGGAGGTGTCGTCTAGGTTTCTAAGTGCCTTGTTAGTTACGCCATCCGGCCCCGGCGCTTACTAGCTGTTTAGGTTCTGAAGCGCCATGCGTATTTCTTCCGTTTAGAAGTCCCGATCTAGCTCTGCGTTGGCCTGGACGCGATATGCTTCGGCGGTGTGCCTGTAGCATTTTCGGCCAGCGGGAGGTACTTGTCGGCGAGACAGTCAATGAGGTCCTTTTCCGTGGTAATTTTGAGTTCCTCGTGCATGATCCTGTTCCGCGTGCGAGCCTGGTGCACTTTGGTTCTGGTTCTGTCTAAAAGGTGTTTGAGCAGGTGCCACGTCGTCCCGCTGTTGATGCGGCCGTCCGCAGCGTCGCGCATTTCGTTCCATTGCTGGTTAGATAGTGGCGTGCAATATTCTGCAATCAGCCGGTTGAGGCACGAAATTCTTTTCCTCAGCCGTCGATTGTGTCTTTGTTCTTTCCATCTCCTGGTGAGCCATTGTTTCGCTTCGAGCATGTGAGCCAGTCGGCTGTCCATGCTTTTTACGGGGAGACCTGTCTATTTACTTCGTGGCCATCTCAATGTCGGCCTTTAGTTGCGGCGTCCATTGTCCCGTTGATTCTTTGCCTGTTCGGCGTTCGTGTATATTTCTGCAGGCTTCAATAAAGATGTTGGCAGTTAGCGCGGGTCCTGTGCTCTTCCTTGTCCGTGTGTTTTTTGCGCTGTCTGAAATGACTGATCCGTGCCAACTAGATCGCGCCCAAACACTTCTAAGGGTCCTCTTGGCCGGCGGCAGTCAGCCTCTGCTAGGGCAGCTCGTTTATCACTGCAGCAGTGGCAGACGAAGCACCGGTTGCATCCCTCATTGTTTAGGAACAAAGCGTGAACACAGGAACCCGTGGCTCGAGCGGAGCGCATTCTCTAGCGGCGGCAGCGCAGGCGATGTAGCGCATGCGCAGTGGGATCCAAGGCACGCCAGCGCTTTGTTTCCATATATGGTATTGGTAAGAGAGAAAATAGAAGAATTCCAGATCAAGCTACAGAACAGGTATACAGCTTTAACTCAGGAAGAGGACCTTAGTGTAGAAACAATGAACGACAATCTTGTGGGCATCATTAAGGAGTGTGCAATGGAAGTCGGTGGTAACTCCATTAGGCAGGATACCAGCAAACTATCGCAGGAGACGAAAGATCTGATCAAGAAACGCCAATGTATGAAAGCCTCTAACCCTACAGCTAGAATAGAACTGGCAGAACTTTCGAAGTTAATCAACAAGCTTAAGACAGCTGACATAAGGAAGTATAATATGGATAGAATTGAACATGCTCTCAGGAACGGAGGAAGCCTAAAAACAGTGAAGAAGAAACTAGGAATCGGCAAGCATCAGCTCTATGCGTTAAGAGACAAAGCCGGCAATATCTTTACTAATATGGATGAGATAGTTCAAGTGGCCGAGGATTTCTATAGAGATTTATACAGTACCTGTGGCACCCACGACGATAATGGAAGGGAAAATAGTCTAGAGGAATTCGAAATCCCAAAGGTAACGCCGGAAGAAGTAAAGAAAGCCTTGGGAGATATGCAAAGGGGGAATTCTGGGGAGGATCTGGTAACAGCAGATTTGTTGAAGGATGGTCGACAGATTGTTCTAGAGAAACTGGCCACCCTGTATACGCAATGCCTCATGACCTCGAGTGTACCGGAATCTTGGAAGAACGCTAACATAATCCTAATTCATAAGAAAGGAGACGCCAAAGACTTGAAAAATTATAGACCGATCAGCTTACTGTCCGTTGCCTACAAACTATTTACTAAGGTAATCGCAAATAGAATCAGGAACACCTTAGACTTCTGTCAAGCAAAGGACCAGGCAGGATTCTGTAAAGGCTACTCTACAATAGATCATATTCACACTATCAATCAGGTGATAGAGAGATGTGCGGAATATAACCAACCACGGAGGAAGGCAACTAAGGAGAGGCCCTGACGTCACTCTTTGTGAAGCAAAAGTGAAGCCGGAAGTTGGCGTTGCTCATGGCGATGCTCCGCCTTTTGGGCCCCCCTCCTCTCTTGTTTACATCTTTCGCGAAACCACGCCGCGCTGCGCGTGGTATCGCGCGCGGAGCGCGCGCGCTCGCCCAACATCCGGCAGAGCACGGTGTCGGTAACACAGCACAACAAGACACGGTGACTAACGCAAACCCGCCCACACAGCGCCTTTGCCACGGCACGAAACCTACCAGAGCAACACGTGTGAGCGCTCAAAACCATAACAACGCCGCCATTGTGGCCCAAAAGGCGTGACCATACAGCAAAAAAAAATAAAAAGGCAGCAAAAAAATGAGAACCTACTACGTCATTTCCGCCACACTTTTCTTCTAGCGCACGGAGGGGGTAGGACCTCTCCTTAGTTTCCTTCCTCCGTGTAACCAACCCTTATATATAGCTTTCATTGATTACGAGAAAGCGTTTGATTCTGTCGAAACCTCAGCAGTGACGAAGGCATTACGGAATCAGGGTGTAGATGAGCCGTGTGTAAAAATACTGAAAGATATCTATAGCGGCTCCACAGCCACCGTAGCCCTCCATAAAGCAAGCAACAAAATACCAATAAAGAAAGGCGTGAGGCAGGGAGATACGATCTCTCCAATGTTATTCACAGCATGTTTACAGGAGGTATTCAGAGACCTGGATTGGGAAGAATTGGGGATAAAAGTTAATGGAAAGCACCTTAGTAACTTGCGATTCACTGATGATATTGCCTTGCGTAGTAACTCAGGGGACCAATTGCAATGCATGCTCACTGACCTGGAGAGGCAAAGCAGAAGAGTGGGTCTAAAAATGAATCTGCAGAAAACTAAAGTAATTGCTAAGAGATTTATTAGCAACGGGCGCGAACGGGGTAGCTGTCACAAGCGTTCGGCGAAAGACAGCAACCACGAGCTCATGCCGGTAGCGATGGTGCTGTGGCGCAGGCGGCTACTCTTCTTCGTTACAATCGCCCTCCGCAGAAAAAGGCGCCATCCTGGCGGCTCAAGGCGAAGAGACTACTATTGGGTCGTAGTGCGGCTTAAGGCGAGAGACGTGGACAAGTTCGCGGCCGCGATGGCGTAGGTCCGTCGATGGCGTGAGGGGCTCTACGATGTAATTGACGGAGGACGTTTGCTCGAGAACGCGGTAGGGTCCTAGGTACTTTGCGACAAGTTTTGAGGAGAGGCCGGGTGTAGTAGCGGGTACCCGAAGCCATACGAGAGAGCCAGGCAAAAAAGTTGGTGCAGAACGGCCGGCAGGTTGACGGGATTGCTGCTGCCACTGGTCCTCGGTGGAAAAAGAGCGGGCAAGCTGGCGGCATTCCTCAGCATGACGAGCAGCTTCAGATAGCGGAGTACTTTCGGACGCGTCAGGTGTATATGACAGAATAGTATCGAGAGTAGTAGAAGGTTCTCGTCCGTATAGGAGAAAGTAAGGGGAAAAACCAGCAGTTGCCTGGGTCGCAGTATCGTACGCATACGTCACGAAAGGGAGAACTTGGTCCCAGTTTGAATGATCAGAGGCGACGTACATGGAGAGCATATCGCCAAGAGTACGGTTGAAGCGCTCGGTCATGCCGTTAGTTTGCGGATGGTACGCTGTACTGGTGCGGTGAACGATTCGGCATTCGTCGAGTAGTGCCTTCAAAGCATCGGAAAGAAAGGCGCGGCCTCTGTCGCTCAGAAGTTCGCGAGGGGCACCGTGGCGAAGAACGAAATGTCGTAATAGGAACGATGCAACGTCGCGGGCGGTGGCAGTCGGCAGAGCAGCTGTTTCAGCATAGCGGGTTAAGTGATCCACTGCAACAATAATCCAGCGGTTGCCTGCTGGTGTGGAGGGTAGCGGTCCGTAGATGTCTATGCCAACACGATCAAAAGGCCGACGAGGGCAGGGAAGGGGTTGTGACGGGTAAACTTGTCCGGGAGGTAATTTTCGGCGTTGGCACGGAGCGCAGGAGCGAATGAACTTTCTGACGTAGTTATACATGCCTCGCCAATAAAATCGGATGCGTAGTCGAGCATAGGTCTTGAAGAGGCCGGCATGTGCGCACTGAGGGTCTGCGTGGAAAGCGTCGCAGATAAGGTCACGGAGATGGCGGGGTATCACGAGAAGCCACTTGCGACCGTCAGAGAGGTAATTACGACGATAAAGAAGGCCGTCGCGAATGCAGAAGTGGGTAGCCTGGCGGCGAAGAGCGCGCGATGGTGATGAGGTGGATGGATCAGAAAGGATGCTGATGAGAGCACTGATCCAGGGATCCTTGCGCTGCTCCGACGGCATGTTGCGCAGTGCATGAGATGGAACTGTGGGCTCTAGGGCGGATAGGCAAGCGCAGTCAGCGGAGACCGGTGAGCGAGAAAGGGCGTCAGCGTCCGTGTGTTTGCGGCCGGAACGGTAGAGGACGCGGATGTCGTACTCCTGTAGCTTAAGGGCCCAGCGAGCAAGTCGGCCAGATGGGTCCTTAAGGGTAGACAGCCAACAAAGGGCGTGATGGTCAGTGATGACATCGAAAGGGTGACCATACAAATAAGGACGGAATTTTCCAAGGGCCCAAATAATGGCTAAACACTCTTTCTCTGTAACAGAGTAATTAGCCTCGGCCTTTGTCAGAGTTCGGCTCGCGTAGGCAACGACATATTCATCAAAGCCCGCTTTTCGTTGTGCGAGTACGGCGCCAAGTCCGATGCCGCTGGCATCGGTGTGGACCTCTGTGGGCGCTGCAGGATCGAAGTGGCGGAGGATAGGTGGCGAGGTTAGCAGGCGGCGTAATTTCGTGAAGGCGTCATCACAGGCGGGCGACCAAGCGGAAAGTTCTTTGTCGCCACTTAGAAGGGCTGTCAGGGGTGCACTTATGGAAGCGAAATTTCGAATGAAACGTCGGAAGTATGAGCATAAACCAAGAAAACTTTGAAGCTCTTTTAACTTCTTTGGTTGCGGAAAGTCGGTGACAGCGCGGAGCTTGGCTGGATCCGGAAGGACGCCGTCTCGTGATACAACATGGCCAAGAATAGGGAGCTTTCGGGCACCAAAACGACATTTTTTTAAGTTAAGTTGAAGTCCCGCGACAGTAAGGCATTTGAGAACTTGCTCGAGACGGCTGAGATGGGTTTGGAAATCAGCGGAAAAGACAACTACGTCATCCAGGTAGCATAAACATGTGTTCCATTTGAGGCCGCGTAAAATATTATCCATCATTCTCTCAAAAGTGGCGGGAGCGTTGCACAGGCCGAAAGGCATTACGATGAATTCGTACAATCCGTCAGGTGTCACAAATGCTGTTTTAGGTCGATCAGATGGTGCCAAGGGGACTTGCCAGTATCCGGAACGTAAATCCAGCGAAGAAAAGAATTCAGCTCCCTGCAAACAGTCGAGGGCGTCGTCGATGCGCGGTAACGGGTAAACGTCCTTGCGGGTTATCTTGTTCAGACGTCGGTAGTCGACGCAGAATCGAATAGAGCCATCCTTTTTCTTAACGAGGACGACCGGTGATGCCCAGGGACTGTTGGAAGGCTGCACAACGCCACGCTTGAGCATGTCAGCAACCTGGTGGTCAATGACACGGCGCTCAGAGGCGGAAACTCGGTAAGGGCGCTGCCGTAAAGGTGCATGACTGCCGGTATCTATTTGGTGAAAAACGGTCGATGTGCGGCCCAAACCGAAAGCATGGCTGTCGAAAGAAGCGCGGAACCTCTGCAGGAGAGCAATAAGCTGGCTTCGTTCTGAAGATGACGTGCCATCGTCGATGGAGCAGTGGAAAGCGTCGAGGAGTGACTGATCAACCGCAGAGTCACAAGTAAGTGCGCCAAGGCCCGCAGAAGTAGAAACGGCAGGAGTGTCAAAGATGCAAAAGGTGTCGACTGGTTGAACAAGGCCTAGGCATTCACCATGAGATAAAGCTAAAGGGCAGGCTGTGGGATTGTCGACGACCATTTTCGTGACGCCATTGCGAAGAGTAAGGAGAGCAAAGGGCAGCGGAGAACATCGGCGGCGAATGAACAGCTCAGAGGGCGTAAAGAAAACAGTGGCATCAGAAATAGCGGCGCACGACACAGGCACAAGCAGGGAAGAGCGTGGAGGGACGGAATTGTCTTCGGAAACAAAGAGTTTAACACTGGAAGGGTCGTTGTCGATAGGCTCGACGTCTGGAAGTGCAGAAAGTTCGAGTTCGGCGTGACAACAGTCAATAACGGCGTTATAATTTGCAAGGAAGTCCCAGCCTAATATGATGTCATGGGAACAAGTGGGCAGCACGACGAATTCGACGGTATACAGTAGACCTTGAATGAAGACGCGAGCAGTACAGGCAGCGAGAGGCGTTATATTTTGAGCGTTCGCGGTTCGAAGGGAGAAGTCGGAGAGAGGCGTCAAAACCTTTCGTAGTGTGCGGCAGAGTTCGGCGGAAATTACGGATACGGCGGCTCCTGTATCTACAAGCGCCAGGACGGCGATTCCTTCGACAGAGACTTCGATGACGTTGGCTGGAGAGGGACGAGGACTTGGGCATTGCGACGTGGACGCAGTTCGTGCCTCGGGAACTGCGGCCATCAGTTTTCCTGCTCGGTGGACACGGGACGACGCCGCATCGGAGAAAGCGAGCGACGGCGGGGAGATGGTGAGCGGCGAGTAGAGGCGGTTGGGCGGTCAGGGGAAAAGGAAGAAGTAGGAAGGCTGGAAGGCGACGAGGAAAACGGAGCGGGGAAAGGTGGCGCCCGCCGGATGTTCTGAAGAGGAGGCATGCCACGACGACAATGGCGCGCCACGTGACCAGCACCACCGCAAGCAAAACATATTGGGCGGTCATCGAAGGTGCGCCACTGGTGGGGGTAAGGTCCGAGTCGCGGTTGAGCATTCGGAAAAGGCTGTCGGTCGGGCAGCGGCATAGGAGGAAAATGCCGGCGGTCGTGAAGCGGCATAGATGGCGGCAAAAATGTCGGTGGTCGATGCATAGAGGGCGGCAGGGGCGCTTGTGGACGAGATCGGGAAACTGCTTCAGCGTAAGTGAGAGGAGCCGTGACTGGTGGCTGCTCAACGGCTGGAGGAACGGCTTGAGAGACTTGTTCTTGAATGAAGTCGCGGATCGTAGGATGCAAAGCAGGGGGTGGTTCCTGGACAGAAGATATCAACGATAGCTGGCGGGCGACCTCTGCGCGAACGAATTCCTGGATTTTGATGAAGAGAGTAGCATGGTTGTAGTCGTCGACCCCAAGGCTGGATAGAGAGTCGGCGGGCGGGGTGGGACGTCGGGTGTGAAGCCGTTGCCTGCGCAACTCGTCGTAACTCTGGCACAATTCGATGACTTCAGCGACAGAGTGAGGACTCTTCGATAATAACATTTGAAATGCGTCGTCCTGAATACCCTTCATTATATGTTTGATCTTCTCCTCCTCTGACATTGACGCATTCACCCGTTTGCAAAGGTCGACAATGTCCTCAATGTAGCTCGTGAAGTTTTCTCCGGTCTCTTGGGAACGTGTGCGCAAACGTTGTTCTGCACGAAGCTTTCTTACAGCAGGCCGACCAAAAACTTGGGTAAAGTTGGTCTTGAAGACCAACCACGAAGTGAGGTCGGCTTCATGGTTGAGAAACCATAGTTTCGCAACGTCCGTAAGATAAAAGGCGACGTTTCTCAACTTGGTAACGTCGTCCCACTGGTTATGGGCACTCACTCGCTCATAAGACGAGATCCAATCTTCAACGTCTTTGTCATCTGTGCCGGAGAAGATAGGGGGATCTCGCTGACGCAAGGCACCGGCACAAACCAAGGTGGCCGGCGCCGTTGGAGGAGCTGGAGGAGTGCGTGCGTCGTCGGGCATGATGGGGGGTAGAGTGCGACTCCGAAGTTCCAGGGTGGTCGAAACCCAGCACGTCCACCACTTGCTAAGAGATTTATTAGCAACGGGCGCGAACGGGGTAGCTGTCACAAGCGTTCGGCGAAAGACAGCAACCACGAGCTCATGCCGGTAGCGATGGTGCTGTGGCGCAGGCTGCTACTCTTCTTCGTTACATAATGTTTAACAGTCTCGGAAGAGAACAGCAATTTACAATAGGCAGTGAGGCATTGGAAGTCGTAAGGGAATACACCTACTTGGGGCAGGTAGTGACGGCGGATCCGGATCATGAGACGGAAATAATCAGGAGAATAAGAATGGGCTGGGGTGCGTTTGGCAGGCATTCTCAGATCATGAACAGCAGGTTGCCATTATCCCTTAAGAGAAAAGTATTTAATAGCTGTGTCTTACCAGTACTCACCTACGGGGCAGAAACCTTGAGGCTTGCGAAAAGGGTTCTACTCAAATTGAGGACGACGCAACGAGCTATGGAAAGAAGAATGATAGGTGTAACGTTAAGGGATAAGAAAAGGGCAGATCGGGTCAGGGAACAAACGCGAGTTAATGACATCTTAGTTGAAATCAAGAAAAAGAAATGGGCGTGGGCAGGACATGTAATGAGGAGGGAAGATAACCGATGGTCATTAAGGGTTACGGACTGGATCCCAAGGGAAGGGAAGCGTAGCAGGGGGCTGCAGAAAGTTAGGTGGGCGGATAAGATTAAGAAGTTTGCAGGGACGGCGTGGCCACAATTAGTACATGACCGGGGTTGTTGGAGAAATATGGGAGAGGCCTTTTCCCTGCAGTGGGCGTAACCAGGCTGATGATGATGATGATGGTATTGGTGGACGCTTTCGTCGCATCCCTGGTCGCCGCCATGAGGAGCGTCTCGTGTGGCAGTCCTCTTTCCTCTTTACCTTTTCGCCACACTCTCCTGCTCCGCTTTCCTCCTTATGCTTCCGCTGCACCCTCCTGCACTGCTCTGCTTTCGTCAGCCATGTGATGTAGTACATGCTCGGAAAAAAGCCTTTTACGCCGTCCACCGCCAGGGGACGAATATGCGCTGATTGTAGGCTTGGCTTAATTCTGACATTTTTGACCACGGCAATGGGAGGCATGCGCAGTCTCGCTGCCTGGCTTAAATTAATTGAGGACTTAAACCGGCTAAGAGTAACGGCAGCTTTGCCTATCGTTATGGAGAGCGCGAAGGCTAAACGGGGATGAGACAAGTGGCAAAGACAAGCGCTGAGCGCTTGTTTTTGTCACTTCTCTGGTCCACGTTTAACCTTTCTGGTGTACACTCAAGCTGATGAATCACCAACTTGCCCAATCAGTCACGCTAGTAGATTTAACGAATAATATTTAGATGATTGTGACAGTGCTCTGCAGCCAGCCAAGACAAGAAGACTTTGTGAGTGTTACGTTTTACAGCCAAGCTATACATAGCTAGCCGATTCATCCGTCCGTCCATCCGTCTATGGGACGCCTGTACGCCGAAAACCTCCCGGTGCAACCTCATGCGCATGCGCGAAAAGAAGAGAGAAAGAGAGTCGCGCGATTAGCCGACACCTCCAAGATAGCGCAAGGCCTGTTTACTCCGATTTATGAGGTCACGCTACCTGGCTGGAAATTTTCATTGACAAGGCTGGTGTGATGAAAGTGGTGACGTCAAAATCACTGTTGCCTACTTGGGAACATCCCCATTAAATTCTATGGCAGTCGGGCCAGGTAACATGACGTCATAGATCGGAGTGAAAAGGCCTTGTGCAATCTAGGTGGTGTTGGATTAGCTGCGCAAGTAGTGACGTCGTTGCTCTCCGTCGCAGCCGAGCGCGCGTGAAGCATTTTCTCTCCGCCTACGAAATGGCTAGGCCACGCGTCATACGCCCTCCGTAGGCGCAGGAAACTTTCGATCAGCAACGCCGTGAGAAGAGCCGGGAACGAGCTCGTCCACGCAGTACCGATGCTGCAGCCTGGGCACAAGAGCAGCGCCGAGCAGCCGAGCGCAAGCAGCAACTGCGTACCGAGGATCCGGCAGCCTACCAAGCCGTCGTTTAATGAACCGTCAGGATTAACCTAGTGATAAACATCGGAGCCGCACACTCCAGCTTCGCTGTTTAACCATCTGTATGGAGTGCCCGGGCGGTGATTTTTTACATTGTTACCTAGGCCAAGTAGGCCACAGAGATTTGGAATGACGAAAAATTTCCAGACGAACAATGCTAAGCTGCAGTGACACTCTAAAGCGATGATTATACCTTTTTTATTGGAGACAAAAGGGCACCTGATATTAGCTCTCATCAAGCTTGCTTAACGTGTAAACTAGCAGAACGAAGAACCCTGTCTCTTTACCCACGCCTTGCATTTTCTCCCTCATCGTGGGTCGCTATTGTTATGGTGCCAGAATAGCCAAGGGACTCAGTTGTTCTTATGCTCTTACCGGTACTGAGCAGTTTTTCTCTCAATTGATGCGCTAAATTGAGCCACACTTTCTCTGTCGTTCACACATAGGAGTGGTCGTGGTATACCTTACCTGCCCGCTGTGCTTGAAATGTTTCACTGTGTGGCCTGCTACAATGTGCCACAAGCGGCGGTAATAAGCTGATTCTTCATTTCGGTTCGCAGGTGAGCCTGGAACTTTTCTACAGCCTGTTGTACCTGTGCCGTGTGATGCTGTACCTGAACTCGGCAATGAACCCCATCCTCTACAACGCCATCTCGTCAAAATTTCGCGTTGCCTTCTGCCGTCTGCTGGGTTTCCGTCACCCCAGGCGCCACTGCACCGCTAACACGCAAACGAGCACTTCACTGGCCTTCCAAAGCAGCTTTAGCAGCGGTGCCCCACAGAATGTCTGACACATCCACGGTCTGCATATCAACTCTGCGTTAAGGCACAATTAGGAACTCGCACCTGCCGCGGCGTCCTGCTACAGTAAAGAATGATGACTTCTTTTGCAAAACCCTCCCAGAAGCGAAGCGAAGCGGCAACACAGTATTGCAGGGCTAGTCTTTTTAGCTCCTCTGGATAATTGCAGCTTTACGCGCGTAACTCATTCTTCTTTGAGGCCAATGAACCTCTGTGAAGCTAACTTTGGCCACTGGTTGTGTATCGCTGGGGCCACCGGGCATGTGCGGCTCTTATATTTGACGCCAACTTGGGTTGGTTGCATGCGCAACTTCACAGCGGCGCCGCCAGAAGGGGCAGCGTGCCTAGAGGGAACAGCGAGAGAGAAGCGCCGGCTCCGTACACATGTAATAAAGTTTTGACTATATTACATGGCGACATGTCCATATATTAATGTCCGGACAGGCCGCCAATGGAATATGAACCTGGCAACGTTTAACGCTAGAACGTTATCTAGTGAGGCGAGTCTAGCAGTGCTATTGGAGGAATTAGAGGGCACTAAATGGGATATAATAGGGCTCAGTGAAGTTAGGAGGCCAAAAGAAGCATATACAGTGCTAAAAAGTGGGCACGTCCTGTGCTACAGGGGCTTAGCGGAGAGAAGAGAACTAGGAGTCGGATTCCTGATTAATAAGAATATAGCTCGTAACATACAGGAATTCTATAGCATTAACGAGAGGGTGGCAAGTCTTGTTGTGAAACTTAAGAGGTACAAAATGAGAATTGTACAAGTCTACGCCCCTGCATCCAGTCATGATGACCAGGAAGTCGAAAGCTTCTATGAAGACGTGGAATCGGCGATGGGTAGAGTGAAAACTAAATACACTATACTAATGGGCGACTTTAATGCCAAGGTAGGCAAGAAGCAGGCTGGAGACAAGGCAGTGGGGGATTATGGCAGAGGCGCTAGGAATAGCAGGGGAGAGTTATTAGTAGAGTTTGCGGAACAGAATAATATGAGGATAATGAATACCTTCTTCCGAAAGCGGGATAGCCGAAAGTGGACGTGGAGGAGCCCGAACGGCGAGACTAGAAATGAAATAGGCTTCATACTCTGCGCTAACCCTGGCAACATACAAGATGTGGACGTGCTCGGCAAAGTGCGCTGCAGTGACCACAGGATGGTAAGAACTCGAATTAGCCTAGACCTGAGGAGGGAACGGAAGAAACTAGTACATAAGAAGCCGATTAATGAGTTGGCGGTAAGAGGGAAAATAGAAGTATTCCAGATCAAGCTACAGAACTGGTATTCGGCTTTAACTCAGGAAGAAGACCTTAGTGTTGAAGCAATGAACGACAATCTTGTGGGCATCATTGAGGAGTGTGCAATGGAAGTCGGTGGTAACTCCATTAGGCAGGATACCAGCAAACTATCGCAGGAGACGAAAGATCTGATCAAGAAACGCCAATGTATGAAAGCCTCTAACCCTACAGCTAGAATAGAACTGGCAGAACTTTCGAAGTTGATCAACAAGCGTAAGCCAGCTGACATAAGGAAGTATAATATGGATAGAATTGGACATGCTCTCAGGAACGGAGGAAGCCTAAAAACAGTGAAGAAAAAACTAGGAATCGGCAAGAATCAGATGTGTGCGTTAAGAGACAAAGCCGGCAATATCATTACCAATATGGATGAGATAGTTCAAGTTGCTGAGGAGTTCTATAGAGATTTATACAGTACCAGTCGCACCCACGACGATAATGGAAGGGAAAATAGTCTAGAGGAATTCGAAATCCCAAAGGTAACGCCGGAAGAAGTAAAGAAAGCCTTGGGAGATATGCAAAGGGGGAAGGCAGCTGGGGAGGATCAGGTAACAGCAGATTTGTTGAAGGATGGCGGACAGATTGTTCTCGAGAAACTGGCCACCCTGTATACGCAATGCCTCATGACCTCGAGCGTACCGGAATCTTGGAAAAACGCTAACATAATCCTAATTCATAAGAAAGGAGACGCCAAAGACTTGAAAAATTATAGACCGATCAGCGTACTGTCCGTTGCCTACAAACTATTTACTAAGGTAATCGCAAATAGAATCAGGAACACCTTAGACTTCTGTCAAGCAAAGGATCAGGCAGGATTCCGTAAAGGCTACTCAACAATAGATCATATTCACACTATCAATCAGGTAATTGAGAAATGTGCGGAATATGACCAACCCTTATATATAGCTTTCATTGATTACGAGAAAGCGTTTGATTCTGTCGAAACCTCAGCAGTCATGGAGGCGTTACGGAATCAGGGTGTAGACGAGCCGTATGTAAAAATACTGAAAGATATCTATAGTGGCTCCACAGCCACCATAGTCCTCCATAAAGCAAGCAACAAAATCCCAATAAAGAAAGGCGTCAGGCAGGGAGACACGATCTCTCCAATGCTATTCACAGCATGTTTACAGGAAGTATTCAGAGACCTGGATTGGGAAGAATTGGGGATAAAAGTTAATGGAGAGTACCTTAGTAACTTGCGATTCGCTGATGATATTGCCTTGCTTAGTAACTCAGGGGACCAATTGCAATGCATGCTCACTCACCTGGAGAGGAGAGTGGGTCTAAATATTAATCTGCAGAAAACTAAGGTAATGTTTAACAGTCTCGGAAGACAACAGCAATTTACAATAGGCAGCGAGGCACTGGAAGCCGTAAGGGAATACACCTACTTGGGGCAGGTAGTGACGGCGGATCCAGATCATGAGACGGAAATAATTAGGAGAATAAGAATGGGCTGGGGTGCGTTTGGCAGGCATTCTCAGATCATGAACAGCAGGTTGCCATTATCCCTCAAGAGAAAAGTATATAACAGCTGTGTCTTACCAGTACTCACCTACGGGGCAGAAACCTGGAGGCTTACGAAAAGAGTTCTACTCAAATTGAGGACGACGCAACGAGCTATGGAAAGAAGAATGACAGGTGTAACGTTAAGGGATAAGAAAAGAGCAGATTGGGTCAGGGAACAAACGCGAGTTAATGACATCTTAGTTGAAATCAAGAAAAAGAAATGGGCATGGGCAGGACATGTAATGGGGAGGGCAGATAACCGATGGTCATTAAGGGTTACGGACTGGATCCCAAGGGAAGGGAAGCGTACCAGGGGGCGGCAGAAAGTTAGGTGGGTGGATGAGATTAAGAAGTTTGCAGGGACGGCGTGGCCACAATTAGTACATGACCGGGGTTGTTGGAGAAATATGGGAGAGGCCTTTGCCCTGCAGTGGGCGTAACCAGGCTTATGATGATGATGATGATGATACTTGTACAGGCATCGTAAGCGAGAACCGCCGGAATTTTTAGGCTAGCTGCACCATTGTTGTGTCGGGGTTTCGAAATAGAAACCCCGATACAACATCATTTCCCCTGTCTTTTTTAAAATTATTTTCAGAAGTTGTGACATTACACAATCTCAATGGTAGAAAGCATATTACACAAGAAGCAAGGAAACATCGTTATACATTTCTGAATGGCATTCGCATTTCCGATCGACATTACACAAGTACGGAAGCATCATTACACAATTCCGAATGACAGATAACACTGCGCAAATGTTACGCCGGCGTGGCCGCCATGAACGCCACGCCGGGGCGGCGGCCGGAGAGATGCACAGAGACGCAGACCGAGGCAATTTATCGCAGTGCGCACGCCTTAAGTAGGCTGAGCGTCCGTACGTAAGCGCCCCCCGAGGGCGGTTCAGATGCGGTTTGCGAAACCCTTATCTCTGAGATCGGGCCACGTCTTCGGTGGGATAGCCAGACATACCTAGAAAGAAAACTGGTCTCACAAGGCCAACAATGCTCTTCGAATTAAAAGCGGCGCTTATAAGAAGTACTCGTAGCGAGGGTATTAACGATCTGCCTTTTTCACTGCGCATGCGCCCTCTCCTAACGATTAGTCGCTAAACGCTTTCGAACAGTGGCGCACGCGGCCTGATATCGGACGCAAGTACCCCCTCCACCCACAAAAAATGTGCTCATCCCATACACTGGAAATCGACGTTACGCGAAACATTTTGCAGGCGGCTGGCCATGCAGCCTTGTTTGGAGTTCCGTAAAGCGTAACCAGGCGGACCAATTTGTTAGCGTAAAACAGTATTTGTGTGTGACAAGAGTACAGCGCAGTGCAATTAACCCGAGTACGTTAGATGAAGACAGCAGCAAGAGGACGACGACGGTAACGACGACGGCATGATTTCTGCGAGCGATCGAATTGATGTGAACGAGTGGCATGGAAGTGCGAGATGGGTAAGACACGCAGAAACTGAGTGCTCACTGACGGCAGCACGTGGTATAACTTGAGGGACACAAATGGATCACTTGACGGCGATATACTGTAGCACAACCTGTAAGGCCGCGTCCTCTCATAGCCATTCGGAGGAGCCGCGTTGTGCAGCTGCTCGCCTTGGCCGAGCCGTGTTGACATTGTGGAATGCGATGATGCGTTGTCACACTCGGAGACCATGTGCGCCAGGAAAGAGCAGGCCTCGATATTTGATTAAGCGGGCTGGTAACGACGAGAGGCGCCGTGAAAGTCAGCTGCCAGATTGGAAAGAACGAGGAGGCGGTGTGTTGCTGTCCGGCGTTCATAAATAAGCGCTTGTGAGAAACTTGCTTTCTCAATAGCAGTTTGGAAGGATACACCCACCTACCGGTGTTCTGCTGCCGATATGCCGGGATCTTTTTACGCGTGGCCCCTGGCTCAAGCGCAGATAACACTCGATAATCAGAGGCAATTGTCAGATTACGAATCTAGCATAACGATTCAACGACCATTAACGGCTTTACGAACACGAGTCATCGCCCCACGTTAGTAGACAACTCGATCCACTGGGTCGGCCTAAGTTCTTGTCATGGTAATGTGATCCCTTGCATGCATGTATGTCAGGAATTACCTCATTCTTGTGACGCCTATCATGGCATTCATAGGAATAAGGTCATGGCTTGATATACACACCATGGCATGTATTCAAATCATCTTATTAGCGCGACAGCGTCCCGCGTCGACTGTCGTTTCGGGAAAACTCATTCCGCACCACGCATACTCAACCACGCAGGCCATTCATGTAGCACAAGGAAGTTGCTGAAATTATTGAATGTGTGAAAGGAAAATACATCAGAAAAATCGTAAAATAGGACTTATACACATCCTACAGACATGATACGTCGGATTGCAATTCGAATATAGGAGAAAACATAAACATCCTGTTACGCGGAATCTCAAACATAAACCCATTTCCCAGCGCTTCTACCACTCACGTAAGAGTCATGGCCTCCGAGATCTGCACGTGCTGGCGGGCGCAAATCTCAAAGGCCATACCGTGGTGCGCCCGGTTCCCTGCAACATCTCTACATGGCGCTCCCCTCCGCCGCAGATTAGCGTGAGATTTTGTGACGAATGGACGTGTTTTTAGTGGGCTCCGTGGTGGTGACGAAATCATAAGATTTTGTGCATGGTTTGAGCTTGCTTCTGCTTTAGAATTGTAGATTTTTTAGCCTTTAAATAGTAATTGGGTAGTTTTCTTTTTCTCTTCCTCTCTTTTTTCCTGTGTTCAGGTGTGCTTCGTGTATATATGTGGTTTTGCAGGATAGTCAGAGTCAGATTCGCGCCACGTGCTTCAACATATGCAACCGGGTGGGATGTTAAGTCTTTATAGCCTTTAAATAGTAGCTTGGAAGCGGCAAGGCTAATAGCTATCAGTGGTTTTACTGTGTGTGCTTTGGTATCGGGAATATTGCTTTGGTAGGGAAGTGAGAGCGTGGCCGCGTGTTCGAACACGTGTGCAAACGTGTCATACCTTAAGTCTGTGCGACATTGCTTACTTTTAAAACATTGGTGAGAATTACTTTGCCACATTTAAAGAATTCATATTCTGAGCGTATCGGTTTTTGCTAGAAGGCACGAGGTCTGCATTAATATAGTATCACAGTATTTGAGGAACTATCAGACGTTGTTTGGGATACTATTGGCCTTAGTGAGATTAGAAGAACTGGTTAGGCTTATACATTGCTAAATAACGGTCATGTCCTCTGCTATAGAGGTCTCCCTCATAAGAAGCAATATGGGGCAGGATTCCTAATCCATAAGGGCATAGCGGGCAACATTGACGAATTCTACAGAATAAATGAGAGGCTAGCAGTTGTCGTAATAAACCTTAATAACAGCTATAGATTAAAGGTAGTACAAGTCTACGCTCCAACATCTAGTCATGATGAGGAAGTAGATCAGCTTTATGAGCATGTTGAATTAGCGATGAGAAAAGTGCAAACTAAGTATACAGTAGTAATGGGTGACTTCAAT
Source organism: Dermacentor albipictus (assembly GCF_038994185.2). Taxonomy (NCBI): domain Eukaryota; kingdom Metazoa; phylum Arthropoda; class Arachnida; order Ixodida; family Ixodidae; genus Dermacentor; species Dermacentor albipictus. The sequence continues at coordinate 286,223,533 of NC_091821.1, read as the reverse complement.
GCAAAAGGGGCAAAAAAGCAGGCGGGTGAACAGGCAATCGGCAACAACGGCGTCGATTCTAGAAACGCTGGAGAAGAGTTGCTGGTAGAATTCGCAGAAATAGATAAGCTTAGAACAATGAACACCTTTTTCAGAAAACGTAGCAACAAAAAATGGACCTGGAAAAGCCGTAATGATGAAACAAGAAATGAAATTGATTTCGTACTTTCAGCCGATCCCAGCTGAGTGCAGGATGTAGAAGTGATAGGTAGTGTCAAGTGAAATGATCCTATGTTATTGAGGGCTAGGATTCACCAAAATTTGCACAGAGAAAGAGCAAAATTGGTCAAGAAGCAACAGGTCAATTTAGAGGCATGAAGGGTAAAAGAAGGCAAATTTAGGCTCGTACTTCTAAACAAATATGCAGCAGCCTTAGAACAGAGAGATGATGAAGATGATGACATAGAGGCAGTGAATGAAACAGTAACGAGGCTGGTTTCAGAAGCAGCAATTGAAGTGGGAGGCAAGGCACCAAGGCAACCAATAGGTAAGTTCTCGCAAGTAACAAAGGACCTAATAAAGAAACGACAAAGAATGAAAGAGTCCAACTCAAGAGACATGATAGAATTCACGGAACTGTCCAAAAATGATCAACAAGGCGAAAATAAATGATATTCGAAATTATACCGTCAGAAATACCCAAGAAGCAGTCAAAAATGGATGTAGCCTGAAATCAGTGAGAAAAAAACTTGGCATAGGACAAACCAAGATATATACACTGAAAGATAAGCACGGTAATATCATAAGCAATTTCGAAGCTATAATAAAAGCAGCGGAACAATTCTATGCTGACCTGCGCAGTACCCAGAGGATGCAGGAGTACTCCATTCGAAACAATAAGGAACAGGATACAGAAACTCATCCTATAACTAAATAAGAGGTCACAAGGGCTTTTAAAAACATGAAACGGGGAAAAGAGGTAGGAGAAGATGGAATAACAGTCGACTTAATCAAAGAAGGAGGAAACATAATGCTAGAAAAACTGGCGGCTCTCTATTAGAAGAGTCCATCGACTACACGGGTCCCAGAAAACTGGAAGAATGCAAACATTATACTGATACACGAAAAGGGAGACGTTCAAGAACTGAAAAATTATAGGCCCATTAACTTACTCCCAGTGTTATACAAAATATTTACCAAAATAATCTCCAATAGAATAAGGGCAACACTGGGCTTAAGTCAACCAAGGGAACTGGCTTGCTTCAGGAAGGGATACTCTACAACGGATCACATCTATGTCATTAATCAGGTTATTGAGAAATCCACACAGTATAATAAGCCTCTGTATATGGCTTTCATAGATTACGAAAATGCATTTGATTCAGTAGAGACACCAGCAGTCGTAGAGGCATTACGTAATCAAGGAGTGCAGAACGCTTACGTAAATACCTAGGACAATATCTACAGAGTTTCCACAGCTACGTTAATTCTACACAAGAAAAGCAGGAAGATACCTAAAAAGGGGTCAGACAGGAAGACACTCTCTCCAATGCTATTGGCTGCGTGCTTGGAAGACGTATTCAAGCTATTAAACTGGGAAGGCTTAGGAGTAAGGGTCGACGGCGAATATCTCGGCTAACTGAGGTTTGCCGAGGACATTGTTCTATCCAGCAACAACGCAGACGAAATACAACAAATGATTGGGGACCTTAACAGGGCGAGTGTAAGAGTGGGGTTGATGATTAATATGCAGAAGACAATCATCATCATCATCATAATCATCGGCCTAGTTACGCCCACTGCTGGGCAAAGGCCTCTCCTATACTTCTCCAACTACCCCGGTCATGTACTAAGTGTGGCCATGTTGTCCCTGCAAACGTCTTAATGTCATCCGCCCACCTAACTTTCTGCCGCCCCCTGCTACGCTTTCCTTCCCTTGGAATCCAGTCCGTAACCCTTCATGACCATCGGTTATCTTCGCTCCTCATGACATGTCCGGCCCATGCCCATTTCATTTTCTTGATTTCAACTAAGATGCCATATACCCGCGTTTGTTGCCTCACCCAATCTGCTCTTTTCTTATCCCTTAACGTTACACCCATCATTCTTCTTTCCATAGCTCGTTGCGTCGTCCTCAATTTCAGCAGAACCGTTTTCGTAAGCCTCCAGGTTTCTGCCCCATATGTGAGTACTGGTAACACACAGCTGTTATACACTTTCCTTTTGAGGGATAGTGGCAACCTGCTGTTCATGATTTGAGAATGCCTGCCAAACGCACCCCAGCCTATTCTTATTCTTCTGGTTATTTCAGTCTCATGATCCGGATCCGTGGTATCTACCTGCCCTAAGTAGATGTATTCCCTTACCACTTCCAGTGCCTCGCTACCTATCGTAAACTACTGTTCTCTTCCGAGACTGTTAAACATTACTTTCGTTTTCTGCAGATTAATTTTCAGACCCACCCTTCTGCTTTGCCTCTTCAGGTCAGTGAGCATGCATTGCAATTGGTCTCCTGAGTTCCTAAGCAAGGCAATATCGTCAGCGAATCGCAAGTTGCTAAGGTATTCTCCATCAACTTTTATCCCCAATTCTTCCCACTCCAGGTCTCTGAATACCTCCTGTAAACATGTTGTGAATAGCATTGGAGAGATCGTATCTCCCTGTCTGACGCCATTCTTTATTGGGATTTTGCTGCTTTCTTTATGGAGGACTACGATGGCTGTGGAGCCGCTATGGATATCTTCCAGTATTTTTACATATGGCTCATCTACACCCTGATTCCGTAATGCCTCCATGACTGCTGAGGTTTCGACTGAATCAAACGCGTTCTCGTAATCAATGAAAGCTATAAATAAGGGTTGGTTATATTCTGCACATTTTTCTATCACTTGATTGATAGTGTTAATATGGTCTATTGTTGAGTAGCCTTTACGGAATCCTGCCTGGTCATTTGGTTGACAGGAGTCTAAGGTGTTCCTGATTCTATTTGCGATTGCATTAGTAAATACTTTGTAGTCAACGGACAGTAAGCTGATCGGTCTATAATTTTTCAAGTCTTTAGCGTCCCCTTTCTTATGGATTAGGATTATGTTAGCATTCTTCCAAGAGTCCGGTACGCTCGAGGTTATGAGGCATTGCGTGTACAGGGTGGCCAGTTTCTTTAGAACAATCTGACCACCACCCTTCAACAAATCTGCTGTTACCTGATCCTCCGCAGCTGCCTTCCCCCTTTGCATAGCTCCTAAGGCTTTCTGCACTTCTTCTGGCGTTACCTGTGGGATTTTGAATTCCTCTAGGCTATGCTCTCTTCCACTACAATCGTGGGTGCCACTGGTACTTGTAAATCTTTATAGAATTCCTCAGCCACTTGAACTATCTCATCCATATTAGTAACGATATTGCCGGCTTTGTCTCTTAACGCACACATCTGATTCTTGCCTATTCCTAATTTCTTCTTCACTGTTTTTAGGCTTCCTCCGTTCCTGAGAGCCTGCTCAATTCTATCCATATTATAGTTCCTGATGTCCGCTGTCTTACGCTTGTTGATCGGCAGAAATGGCAGAACTTAGAAAGTTCTGCCATTTCTATTCTAGCTGTACGGTTAGAGTCTTTCATACATTGGCGTTTCTTGATCAGATCTTTCGTCTCCTGCGATAGCTTACTGGTTTCCTGTCTAACGGCGTTACCACCGACTTCTATTGCACACTCCTTAATGATGCCCATGAGATTGTCGTTCATTGCTTCAACACTAAGGTCCTGTTCTTGAGTTAAAGCCGAATACCTGTTCTGTAGCTTGATCCGGAATTCCTCTAGTTTCCCTCTTACCGCTAACTCATTGATTGGCTTCTTGTGTACCAGTTTCTTCCGTTCCCTCCTCAAGTCCAGGCTAATTCGAGTTCTTACCATCCTATGGTCACTGCAGCGTACCTTGCCGAGCACGTATACATTTTATTTATTTATTTTTATTTACAGAATACTGCAGGCCAACTTGTGACCCAGGCAGGAGGGAATATGTTCATACAGTAATGTAATTAAATGCCAGGATTCGCGCAGAGTATGAAGTCGATTTCATTTCTAGGCTCACCATTCGGGCTCCTCCACGTCCACTTTCGGCTAACCCACTTGCGGAAAAAGGTATTCATTATGCGCATATTATTCTGTTCTGGAAACTCTAGTAATAACTCTCCTCTGCTATTCCTTGAGCCTATGCCATATTCCCCCACTGACTTGTCTTCAGCCTGCTTCTTGCCTACCCTGGCATTGAAGTCGCCCATCAGTATAGTGTATTTTGTTTTGACTTTACCCATCGCCGATTCCACGTCTTCATAAAAGCTTTCGACTTCCTGGTCATCATGACTGCATGTAGGGGCATAGACTTGTACCACCTTCAATTTGTACCTCTTATTAAGTTTCACAACAAGACCTGCCACCCTATCGTTAATGCTATAGAATTCCTTTATGTTACCAGCTATTTCCTTATTAATCAGGAATCCGACTCCTAGTTCTCGTCTCTCCGCTAAGCCCCGGTAGCACAGTACGTGCCCGCTTTTTAGCACTCTAAATGCTTCTTTTGTCCTCCTAACCTCACTGAGCCCTATTATATCCCATTTACTGCCCTCTAATTCCTCCAATAAGACTGCTAGACTCGCCTCACTAGATAACGTTCTAACGTTAAACGTTGCCAGGTTCAGATTCCAATGGTGGCCTGTCCGGAGCCAGGTATTCTTAGCACCCTCTGCTGCGTCACAGATCTGACCGCCGCCGTGGTCAGTTGCTTCGCGGCTGCTGGGGACTGAGGGCCGGGGTTTGACCGAGTTCCGGATCGCAAGTCAGCCTCTAGAGTCTATGAAGGAGTACTTTTACCTAGGTCAACTAATCACAGGGAAACCTGACCATAAGAAGGAAATTCACAGAAGAATAAAAATGGGTTGGATCGCATACGGCAGATAGCGTGAGCTCCTGACTGGAAGCTTACCGTTATTATTGAAAAGGAAGGTATACAATCAGTGAATTTTACCGATGCTAACATATGGGGCAGAGACTTGAAGACTGACAAACAAGCTTGAGCACAAGTTAAGAACCGCCCAAAGAGCCATGGCGGGAAGAATGCTAGGCATAACTTTAAGAGACAGAAAGGGAGTGGTTTGGATAAGAGAACAAATGGCCATAGACGATATTCTAATTGACGTTAATAGAAAAAAAAATGGCGCTGGGCAGGTCATGTAATGCGCAGATTAGATAACCGTTGGACCATTAGAGTGACACAATGGGTACGAATAGAAGAGAAGCGATGCCGATGACGGCAGAAGACTAGGTGCTGCGACGAAATTAGGAAATTTGGGGGTGCTAGTTGGAATCGGTTGGCGCAGGACAGGGGTAATTGGAGATCTCAAGGAAAGGCCTTCGTCCTGCAGTGGACATCAAATAGGGGGCTGGTGATGATGATGATGATGATGATAGTATTTGCATTAGAAAACGCCGTGCAATACATGGCAAGAAAGCCGGGAAAGCGTGCAGTGTGTGTGTGAGGGAGGGGGGTCCCTCAAGGCAGGCGAGGCGACGGATGAGATTGGAGAGTGAATCGAGTCAATCGGCACACACTCTGACGTCGGGCTAGGTGAAAGAAAATGGAGGCTTTCCAGAATGACCTTGTCAAACAGGTGCAAGAGCTCAAAAATAAGGTAAATATGGAGCGTTATGCACGAAATGGAGTGGAAAAAAGATTTCAAGCAGCCGAGGAAAAGCTGAACAGGGCCGCCATTGTGAATGAGAAGGGTGGCGACAATGGAACGCAGTCCCCCAACGTGACAGGAGAGGGAGGGTCAGCAAAGCACGTAGAATGCGTGCAACGTGGGAAGGGGGTAGCTAAAATGAGGGGCACCTACCTTGAGGCCGCTACGCGGAAGAGGCAGGAGCACAGGAAGTACAGTTGGAAAGAAATGCAAGGGGAGTCGGAACACTCATCCGTCAGGGAGCCAAATGGAAAAGAGTAAATTCAAGATATCAAGGGCATCTTTGGTTTTCAGTTACAATGAGTGCACAAAAAAACTAGGCTGGGCGTAACGTATCTGTGCACCGGAAATAATTGCACAAAGAAGAATCAAGAGTTAGTGGAATGTATAAGTACTGGCATTAAGAGTTTCGGGAATGATGCCGAAATTATCGTCTTAGGTGACATGAATGCCAACATACAGGATCTAGATGGCTATACCGACAACAACGGGAAGTCAATGCTAGATCTTTGTGAGCAACATAATCTCGTTATTGTGAAAACAAGACCTAAGGGTGAAGGGTAGATGACGGGGGAGCGGGAAACCGGCAATGAACCATTGATTACTGTCTGATGACGGAAGGAATTGATGATACGTTGAGAGAAGTGCTCACTGCTGAGGAAGGGTATAGCAGCATAGGGAGTGAGCATAAACGCACCATTTCGAATATAGGATATGCAGTTGGGAAAGAGAGCAAGGAGTGCAAACGGAGAGTGCAAATTCGAACGCCAAACAAATAGCAAATATAGTCACTAAAGTCAAGGAAGAGCTTGACAGATAGCCAAGAGTGGCAATGTAGTGAGCTTCTAGTTGTAATAACGACTGAAACACGGAAAGAGAAACAGCAAGTTCGTTGGAAAGGAAAAAAAAGAAACCGAAAAGTTGGTGGAACAGGGAGATACGAGAGGCGATCACCGAACAACAGAAAGTGTCCTGAGGGCATTGGCAGGCAACGAAGGCGCAGTTGCCGCAGGATCAAGTAGCCATTAAAGGGGAAATATATCGGCAGAAAAAATCTATCGTTCAAATGCTGGTGCAAGCAAAGATAAAAGGTGAAAGTAAACATTGGGTGTCAAAAATACGTAAGAAAAAGAATGCCGCACCTCGAATATTTTAGAACCACATAAAATTATTAGGCAGGAAGTCAACAACAGTACAACATATCCAACACGAAGAAGGAAACAAACTGGAAGGGGAAGCCGCTATAAATTACATGCGAAAAATAACAGTACAATCTTTCCAAGGCAATGACGAGGTTGTATTTGAAGAAAGAAAGAACATGAAAGAGAACCAGTTGAAAAAGGAGCCGGTGCTTACAAATTTCAATTGGAAGAAAGCCGAAGAGATAATTCCTAAGCGCACAGCCACAGGGCTCGACGCGGTTTCCGTTAGGCTGATTTATGAACTAGGACCAAAAATTAAGGAAGCTCTGGTGAAAGCAGTGGAAAAAATTTTAAAGATAGATGAATACTAGACAGTTGGTGAAAAAATAGATGGATTTAATTTATAAAGGTAAGCGGGAGAAAGATACAATTCACTCGTATAGACCGTTGACCATTATATCGGTAATATACAGGTTAGCAATGCATGCAGTCCAATTAAAGCTGCAAGCATCGGTAGAGAATAATGGCATCTAGAAATAACTTCAGAATGGCTTCAGAATAGGTGGGCGTTTGGATGATAACTTATTGGATCTTAGTCATTGTATTGAAATATGGAGATTAGCAAGCAGACCGATATATGTGGCCTTCTTAGACATTACAGGGGCGTATGACAACGTAGACCACAGGATTTAGTGGGATATTCTGGAAGGGGAAAGCTTAGGTGACGATTGTCTAAAGCTTTTTAGGGAAATTTACCTAGAAAATGCCGTTTGCGTTGAATGGGAAGGGATGAGGCGCGAGGACAAAGTTGATATCAACAAGAGACTGAGGCAGTGGTGCCCTTTATTACAACTTCTGTTTATGATGTACATGGTGAGGATGGAGAGGGCGCTAGAAGGAAGTAATATCTGGTTTAATCGCTCAGGCAAACAGGCAGTACCGTAGTAGAGCAGCAGCTTGCAGTTTTATTTTATGTGAACGGCATTGTGTTGCTAGTTAATAAGCAAAGAGACTTGCAACGTGCGGCTATTATCTGTGGACAGGAAGGCGAGAATTTCGGTTTGAAATCTGGCGTTAGAAAATCTGGCGTTATGGTATTCAATGAAAACAGTGCACATACAGTGACAATACAGGACCAGCAAATACCTTGGGTAAAAGAATATATATATATATGCGTTGCTATATGGATAAACGAAGCCAATAGATATATGGAAACACAGGAAAAAACAATTACAGTAAAGGGGAAGAGAAATGCAGCCATAATGAAGCACAGAGCGCTATGGGGATGCAACAGGTACGAGGTGCTCCGAGGTATGTGGAAAGGTGTAATGGTTCGAGGACTTACTTTTGGAAATGCGGTTGTTTGCTTTAAATCAGGGGTACAATCAGGACTCGATGGGAACCAAAGGTCAGTGGGTCGCCTTGCATTGGGCGCTCACGGGAAGACTTGCAGAGGTTGGTGAAATAACGCTGAACAATCAACTTAAACAAGGAGCTGAATTAGCAGAAGCATTTAATCACTACTTTACAAATCTAGTCACTAGCTCTCATTCTCCGGAGGCAGTAAATGGGAACTCGAGAACTTCTACCAGCATATATATGAATCCCACAACTGAGAGTGAAATAAATAACGTGTACAAATCTCTCAAGAACAGCTTAACGTCTGATATCGACAACATTCAAATCAGGCCAGTAAAGTACGTTCTTGACATCATATTGACACAGCTTACGCATATCTACAATCTAGCTCTCTCGACAGGTGTTTTTCCAAAGAAAATGCAAATAGCAAAATTTATTACGATATTCAAGGGCGGAGAAAGAAACAACTTATTGTCACGTGGTGGTGACGTTGAATAACACAGTAGCAATACTGTGAACAAGAAAACTAACTTTTATTGGGCGAACCTGTGCCCACAAAACAGGCTACACTTATAGCACAACGATAGCGGCGAACACGCTCGGCGATGGTCGAAAATCTGATCAGCGGGTCAAGCGCGCCGGCTTTTATAGAGCAGTCGTCGAATGTTCCAGACGAATCGTTGGGACCCGTGTGCTTTCCACAAAGTTCTACAACATTCGCGTCACACGATGAAATCAGATAACCTAAGGTTCGGCGACAACAGACAGCGGATAGAAGCATCGATAACTTTCCAGAAACTTCGGATACACGCAGGCGCGTCCCGCGCTGTGCGACAACATTTGTTAGGCGGCGAAACTTGGTCGCCCGATAAAGATAAGTACACGTGTTATTACCCCCCTCTTAAAAAGCATCGACCCGATGCTGCAAACAAACGAAAGTAACAAAAAAGCACTCGTAGCAAAGAAAACAACAAAATAATGCTATCTTCGACTGGTCGTTTCTGAGCGCTCTGGAGCGCTCTCGCGAGCGGCGTTGTCTTCGGCTGGTTGAAAGAGGGTGCCCGCCCTGCGTTCGGCTGGTTCTTCTCGATTGCTCTCCTCCACCTTCGAGCGCTCTGAGGCGCTCCGAGCCCTGTCGTCGGAGCAGTCGTCGAAATTAAAACGTCATCGCAGAGCCGCGTCCCTGCTGTTGGCGACGGCCCACCGTAACCTAGGCAACCTAGGCCACTGCGACGAACGCTCGTCCAGCCGGCGCGTCCGCCGGTTTTCCCGGCAGCGCCGGGAGCTTTCTATGGGGAACCAGCGCTGGCCAGGAGGCGCTACGACATTTTTCATGCGTTACTAAAATATGCTGAAACCGTCCGATAGGGAGGCGACGAAGATGGCACGACATATTTAGCGATAAGAAACGTGCGCCTGTATCAATGTTTGTCTAGCCCGATGCGGCCAGCCAAGTTCTGTCCATGGCCATGCGCGCTGCGTAGAGCGCATGCGCTGCTACGTCCTAGCACGTCGGTTCCCTGCCGTTTGAGGAGCCGTGAAAAGTGTGACTCAAGACAATCGGTGAATTTGCTGACACGAAATCACTGCGTGTGCTACTGGAAACTGTGTCTACCGCTCGCTAGGCTGTGTGTTACGGCGCTGCTGTCGGCAGGCGAAGCTTCAGCGCTGGTTGCCCATAAGCGAAACATCGGACGTTGGTAGTAGTCACGTGGTTTAGCATCTGCCATTGCCTCCTCCTAGAGCGAGTCGCACGTTCGGCTTGCGCGCTCGTCCTCTACCTCTGAGCTCGGTGAACGCCGGATCTGCCCGACTCTGCTTCGGGGGATGGAAGCGACCATTTGAAGATAGCATAAGAAAGTTCGTCAGCGTCCGTAAAATGGTTTAAGGCGCACCACGTGGACCACTTCAGATCGTGCGCGGCGCCGCTGTGAGTGCGAAATGCCGTCTGGCACGACCTCATAGTCTAGTGCGCCAATACGTCGGATGACCTTGTAGGGTCCGAAATAGCGTCGCAGTAGCTTCTCACTGAGTCCTCGCCGGCGTATCGGGGTCCATACCCAAACACGGTCGCCGGGCTGGTACTCGACGAAGCGTCGTCGGAGGTTGTAGTGTCGGCTGTCGGTCTTCTGCTGGCTCTTGATTCGCAGGCGGTCGAGCTGTCGGGCTTCTTCGGCGCGCTGGAGATAGCTAGCGACGTCAACATTCTCTTCGTCAGTTACGTGCGGCAGCATGGCGTCGAGCGTAGTCGTCGGGTTCCTGCCGTAGACCAGCTTGAACGGCGTGATCTGTGTTGTTTCTTGCACCGCCGTGTTGTAAGCGAATGTTACGTACGGCAGGACGGCATCCCAGGTCTTGTGTTCGACGTCGACGTACATCGCTAGCATGTCGGCGAGGGTCTTATTCAGCCGCTCCGTAAGACCATTCGTCTGCGGATGGTAGGCCGTTGTCCTCCTTTGCCTTGTTTGACTGTATTTCAGTATGGCTTGGGTGAGCTCCGCTGTAAAGGCCGTTCCTCTGTCGGTGATGAGGACTTCTGGGGCGCCATGTCGCAGCAGGATGTTTTCAACAAAGAATTTCGCCACTTCGGCTGCGCTACCTTTCGGCAGTGCTTTAGTTTCTGCGAAGCGGGTGAGGTAGTCCGTCGCCACGACGATCCACTTATTTCCGGTTGTTGACGTCGGAAAGGGTCCCAGCAAGTCCATCCCGATCTGCTGGAATGGTCGGCAAGGAGGCTCGATTGGCTGTAGTAATCCGGCCGGCCTTGTCGGCGGTGTCTTGCGTCGCTGACAGTCTCGGCATGTTCTGACATAACGGGCGACATCGGCGGTTAGGCGCGGCCAATAATACTTTTCTTGTATCCTCGATAGTGTCCGGGTAAATCCCAGGTGTCCAGCGGTCGGATCGTCATGTAGGGCGTGCAATACTTCTGGACGAAGTCCTGACGGGACAACAAGAAGGTAGTTGGCGCGGACTGGTGAAAAGTTCTTCTTCACGAGTAGATTGTTTTGAAGCGTGAAGGAAGATAATCCGCGCTTAAATGCCCTGGGGACAACGTCGGTGTGCCCTTCCAAATATTCCACGAGGCCTTTTAGCTCCGGGTCTGCCCGTTGCTGTTCAGCGAAGTCTTCCGCGCTTATCATTCCAAGGAAGGCGTCGTCATCTTCGTCATCTTGCGGCGGCGGGTCTATGGGGGCGCGTGATAGGCAATCGGCATCGGAGTGTTTTCGTCCGGACTTGTAGGTTACAGTGATGTCGTATTCTTGTAGTCTGAGGCTCCACCGCGCCAGTCGTCCTGAAGGATTCTTTATACTCGCTAGCCAACACAACGCGTGATGGTCACTGACGACTTTGAATGGCCTGCCATAAAGATAAGGGCGAAATTTAGCTGTAGCCCAAACGATGGGGCGGCATTCCTTTTCGGTCGTAGAATAGTTGCCTTCCGCTTTTGACAGCGACCGGCTAGCGTAAGATATCACCTGTTCAACTCCGTTTTTCCTCTGGATTAGAACGGCACCGAGGCCTAGGCTACTGGCGTCAGTATGGATTTCTGTATCGGCGTACTCGTCGAAGTGCGCAAGTACCGGCGGCGACTGCATCCGTCGTTTGAGTTCTTCAAATGCGTCGGCCTGCGGCGTTTCCCACTTGAACTCAACATCACATTTAGTTAGACGTGTGAACGGCTCGGCGATGCGTGAAAAGTCCTTGACAAAGCGCCTGTAGTAGGCACACATGCCAAGGAATCTACGCACTGCCTTCTTGTCGGTGGGCTGCGGGAACTTTGCGATGGAAGCTGTTTTCTGGGGGTCGGGGCGTACTCCGGATTTACTGATGACGTGGCCTAGGAACAGAAGCTCATCGTAAGCGAAGCGGCATTTTTCTGGCTTTAGAGCGAGCCCTGATGACTTGATGGCCTCTAGTACTGTGGCAAGCCGCCTAAGGTGATCGTCGAAATTTCCGGCGAATACAACGACGTCATCCAAGCAAACGAGACAGGTCTGCCATTTCAATCCCGCTAAAACCGTGTCCATCACGCGCTAGAACGTTGCAGGCGCCGAGCACAGTCCAAATGACATAACCTTGAACTCGTAGAGGCCGTCTGGGGTGATGAAGGCGGTCTCTTCGCGATCTCTTTCGTCGACTTCTATTTGCCAATAGCCAGACATGAGGTCCATCGAGGAGAAGTACTTAGCGTTGCAGAGCCGACCCAATGCGTCGTCTATCCGGGGAAGGGGGTATACGTCCTTCTTCGTGATCTTGTTCAGACGACGATAATCGACGCAGAAACGTAGGGTTCCGTCCTTTTTCTTCACCAGGACAACAGGGGATGCCCACGGGCTTTTCGACGGCTGGATGATGTCGTCGCGCAGCATTTCGTCGACTTGTTCTCTTATAGCTTCGCGTTCTCGCGGCGAAACTCGGTAAGGGCTTTGGCGGAGAGGTCGAGCGTACTCCTCGGTGATTATGCGATGCTTGGCGACTGGTGTTTGTCGAATCCTCAATGACGTCGAAAAGCAGCCTTTGTATCGTCGTAGCAGACTTCTGAGCTGCTGTTGCTTAACCACTGGGAGACTTGGATTAATGTCGTAGTCTGGTTCGGGAACCATGGTCGTCGGGGTAGATGCGGCGGAATCCGAGAGGACAAACGCATTACTGGTTTCCAGAATTTCCTCGATGTACGCGATCGTCATGCCCTTGTTGATGTGCCTGAACTCCTGGCTGAAGTTTGTCACCAACACTTCAGTTTTCCCTCCGTGTAGTCGAGCGATCCCTCTTGCGACGCAAATTTCACGGTCTAGCAGTAGACGGTGGTCGCCTTCGATGACACCTTCTACGTCAGCGGGTATTTCGGTGCCGACCGAAATAACAATGCTGGAGCGAGGCGGGAGGCTCACTTGATCTTCGAGCACACTCAAGGCGTGGTGACTACGAGGGATCTCCGGCGGTATTGCTTTATCTTCCGACAGCGTTATTGACTTCGACTTCAGGTCGATGATTGCGCCGTGTTGGTTCAGGAAGTCTATACCGAGAATGACGTCTCGTGAACACTGTTGGAGGATAACGAAGGTGGCAGGGTAAGTCCGGTCATGAATGGTTATTCTTGCCGTGCAGATTCCAGTCGGCGAAATCAGGTGTCCTCCTGCGGTGCGAATTTGAGGGCCTTCCCACGCAGTCTTAACCTTCTTCAAGTGGGTGGCGATGTGTCCACTCATGACGGAGTAATCAGCCCCGGTGTCGACTAAGGCAGTGACTGCGTGGCCGTCTAGAAGTAAGTCGAGGTCGGTGGTTCTTTGTCTGGCGTTGCAGTTGGGTCTTGGCGTCGGATCACGGCTGCGTCGTGTTGAACTGAAGCTGGAACGTTGCGTCGTCAAGTCGTCTTTCGTCGGTGTAGTCTTGGCTTCGCGACTTCTTCGGGATGGCGGCGTGTCGTCATTAGGTCGTCGAGATGGTTTCTTCGTCGTGTTCGTCGACGGCGGAGGATCTTCGTCAGTTCGACGAACAGCAACCGCACCTCCATCGGTTGCTGCTTTTAGTTTTTCGGATATGGGCTCGCAGAGCGGCCCAGGGCTGGGCAGGTGTATGGTCGGCGCTGCGGCGACAGGTAGCGACCTGGTGACGGCGAACGGGACGGTCGTCGAGGGCTCCATTGAGTAGCGGCGAGGTAGTCGGCGATGTCACGTGGGCGCTCTCCAAGCTTTGGACGCGGCGCGTTGACGGCAAACCCTCTCAGTCCCATGTCGCGGTATGGGCATCGGCGATACACATGGCCGGCTTCTCCGCAGTGATAGCAGAGCGGCCGGTGGTCGGGGGCTCGCCAAACGTCTGTCTTTCTCGGGTAGCTGCGCTGGGCGACGGGTGGGTATGATGGCGGCGGCGGCGGTGGTCGGCGGAATAGCGGCGTTGCAGGGCCCTGGCGCGGTCGTGGAGGGGGACCTTGACGGCGGGCGACGGCGGCGTAGGTCATCGCTTCTGGCTGGGGCTGCGATGATTGTGGTTGTAACTCGGGAACTCCGAGCGATCGCTGAACTTCTTTCACGATGTCGGCGATCGAAGCCACTTGGGGCTGCGACGAAGGCAGGACCTTGCGCAGTTCTTCGTGCACAATGGCCCTGATGGTCTCCTGAAGGTCGCCGAAATCCAGTCCTTGGATGGCGTATTGCGGCGTGAGCCCCTGGCGGTTATATTGCCGGGTGCGCATCTCCAGAGTTTTCTCGATCGTCGATGCCTCTGCAGAAAACTCAGCTACGGTCTTCGGCGGGTGACGAATAAGTCCTGCGAAAAGTTCTTGCTTGACGCCCCGCATCAGGAAGCGGACTTTTTTCTCCTCTGACATTTCCGGGTCGGCGTGCCGGAAAAGATGGGCCATCTCCTCCGTGAAGATCGCGATCGTTTCGTTTGGCAGCTGCACTCTGGTTTCTAGTAGTGCTTGGGCTCGCTCTTTTCGTACGACGCTTGTAAACGTTTGTAAGAAGCCGATTCGGAACAGGCCCCATGTCGTTAAAGTGGCTTCTCGATTCTCGAACCAGGTCCTGGTGGCGTCTTCCAGTGCGAAATAGACATGCCGCAGCTTGTCGTCACTGTCCCAACTGTTAAACGTAGCGACCCTCTCATACGTCTCGAGCCAGGTTTCCGGGTCCTCGAATGTTGATCCGCGGAACGTCGGAGGGTCCCTGGGCTGCTGCAGCACGATGGGGGACGCTGGGGCTGCCATTGGGGTTGCCTTGTCCACAATCTTTTTGGTCTTCTCAGGCAGAAGTCCGTGCTCCGGGGGCAGTCCTTGCAGTCGGCGGCTAGCACGCTGGTCTTGGGCGACGTTGGTTTTGTCGTCGGGCTTCGGGCTTGGATCGCGGCTTTGCGGGGGCGTTCGACACATGAACGCACGAGCACCTCCACCAGATGTCACGTGGTGGTGACGTTGAATAACACAGTAGCAATACTGTGAACAAGAAAACTAACTTTTATTCGGCGAACCTGTGCCCACAAAACAGGCTACACTTATAGCACAACGATAGCGGAGAACACGCTCGGCGATCGTCGAAAATCTGATCAGCGGGTCAAGCGCGCCGGCTTTTATAGAGCAGTCGTCGAATGTTCCAGAGTAATCGTTGGGACCTGTGTGCCTTCCACAAAGTTCTACACCATTCGCGTCACACGATGAAATCAGATAACCTAAGGTTCGGCGACAACAGACAGCGGATAGAAGCATCGATAACTTTCCAGAAACTTCGGATACACGCAGGCGCGTCCCGCGCTGTGCGACAACATTTGTTAGGCGGCGAAACTTGGTCGCCGGATAAAGATAAGTACACGTGTTATTATCAAATTACAGACCGATATCTATACTACCCCTGTTCTCCAAAGGTTTAGAAAAAATAATGTACACTAGAATAATTGGGTTTGCCAACAAATACAATTTGATTAGCCCCACCCAATTTGGATTCAGAAAAGGCAGGTCCACAGAACTTGCCCTTGTCATGCAAAAAGAAATCATTCTGAAAGCATTCAATGAAAAACGCCTGATAGCTGGTATATATATTGATTTCTCAAAGGCGTTCGACCGTCTAAACCACTTAACACTAACTAAAAAACTAGAAGTATACGGAATTAGAGGCACACTGCTCGCGCTTATAACATCCCACCTGCAACATAGAATGCAATGTGTTTGTATTCAGGAAAATTTATCTACATGCAAAGCAGTTACCTCAGGTGTCCCCCAAGGGAGCGTACTTGGACCGCTTCTATTCAATTTCTATATCAATGACATTACACAAGGTAACCACGGTGCAGAGTACATAACTTATGCAGATGACACAACAATTTTTCTTCACAGTCATCATTATGAAACTCTTGAAAGTAAAATTAATGGAGCTCTCCGCGATTTACACAAGTGGAGCATAATAAATTCGCTAGAAATTAACATAGATAAAACAAAAGCTATTATCTTCACACCTCGACAGTCCCCTGCAACACCCACTTTGAATATAATCTTAGGGAATTCACGTATAGAAATTGTTGACTCAGTAAAGTCACTTGGTGTAATTTTCCAGAAGCATATGTCTTGGGACATCCATGTTAACCACGTTGCCACGCAAATTGCAAAGGCAGTAGGAATTCTGGCGAAATTCAAGTTCCACTTACCAACAGCTGTGAAACTTCATATTTATAACGCACTACTTTTTTCACATTTGAAATATTGCTGTCTAGTATGGGGCACAACCACGTTAATGAACCTGAACCAGTTGCTTATACTGCAAAAGAAAGCACTTCGTCACATTGCATGCATTGAAAGTACTGCGCACACAAGACCTCTATTTTTAATATACAATCTTGTAACTGTGCATAAATTATACCCTCTAAATCTAGCCAGAAAATATAAATATGATTCAGACGGTCTTCTACGTACACTTTCAGAATTGACACCACTCACAAGGTCTTATAATTCACGCAGAGATGATACCTGGAAAATACCCTTTACACGCCTTATGTTAACAAAACAAATGCTTCGTCACACGCTTCCAAAGCTGTTAAACGAACTTCATCAATACGGAATAAAATTAGAAACAACTGGGAACCGTGTAATCAAGGCATTTTTTGGTGCGAAAGATTGATCCATTTCTTTTGTATGAAAGCTTCATATGTACAATTTTGTTCCAGATTTCCGAATTGTTATTTTTTTACAGTGTTATAATTGTATAAAGCATCGTTGAATTTATTGTCATGAATGCCTGAAGGAATTATCATTGTTCAACGTGTACACACATTTTTGTATTTCCATTCTCTCACTGTATGCCATGTAAACGGGGGCTCGAAGCTTCTCAAGTGGATAAATCCAATTTTTTTCGAGCCCTCGTCTTCCACAAAAGAGATTTGTGGATGCAATAAAATTTTTTGACTGATTTTTTGATTGATTGATTGACTACAAATGAAACTGTGCAGGTTGATATGGGCTGGACTAGTTTTGAAGTGACGGAAGCTCGCAGTAAAATTGAGTATGAAAAAGGGCTGAGGAATATGGAAGAAAGTATATGGGCTGGAAGAGTGTTCCAGGTTTCTGCACTGGAAAAACATTGACTCACAGTGGAGGAAAAGAACTTGGAAGCTTACCAGCAAGTATGCGGCCTCCAGGGTGAGCAACACCGAAACAAAGAACGTCAAGCGGAAAGTCAGAGAGGCTGAAATAATCTCATGGGTGGCGCCAATGGAAAAGAAATCTGCCATGAGTAACTACTTAAGAGGAAAAAACGAAATCAAGAAACCTATAACTCACAGGGAAGCTCATTAGTTTTTGAAGCGAGATCGGCATGCCTTAGAACACGCACCTATAAAGCGAGGTATAAGAAGGAAGAAGTGTGTGCTTGCTGCGGTAAAGCTAGGGAGACTATGGAGCATGTTTTATTACAATGTGAAGACGTCTGCTCAGTGGTCGATTTAGGCGTCACTGGCCTCCTTGAAGATCTTGGGTTCAGCGAGAGCAGTGGAAAAGTAAATATGTCCAGAATAGGGATTAGTAAGAGGCGATTGGAAAGATTAGTGGACAAAAAGTAGGGAAATGGCAAAAAACGGGGACGTACAAAAGCAAAGTTCGCAATAGGGGGATCAGAAAATTTGGTTGTGGAAGTTCATAGCGTTTTTTTTTCTTCTTCTTTAATCTAGGTAGGACATTGGGCAGCATAATAACAAGAGCTTGGTGGCGCAACCCACCACCCCTTTCCAAAGGGGACGCTCGTAACATCCATCCATCCATCCATCCATACATCCATCCGTCCGTCCGTCCGTCCGTCCGTCCGTCCGTCCGTCCGTCCGTCCGTCCGTCCATCCATCCATCCATCCATCCATCCATCCATCCATCCATCCGAAGATAGCGGTTGTTTTGCACACGTCCGCGTCCTACGAGCAACGAAGTGTGATTCGTTTCCTATCGAGCAAGGGATGAACGCCCATTGAAATCCAGAAGGAAATACAGCGCACGTGTGGGGAATGTTGTCTTGCTTTGAGAAGTATGAGGTGATGGTGTTGTGAGTTCGCAAAAGGCTGTGAAGACTAGCACGACAATGAGTGTTCGGGGAGGCCGCGTGGCTCGCTGGCTCACGACACAGGGGCAGGGGGCGGAAACTGCATATACCTCCGCTGGGACACTCCGTGCCCTGCCGATACGCGTCGGCAGCCCCGCTTCCACCTCTGGCGGTTGCCGGACATCCAACTGGAAATAATTCACGAACAAAACATTGCCTCCATGATGTCACTAATGAGGTCAGAAGGCAGAGGGCGCGCCGCCTGAAGGGGGATGCTTAACGTGAACCTCTCCTTTCCTACTTCTCATGCAGGCGGGCTGTGTCCGTGCTCTCTTGTAGGTCCGCTGGCCGCGTGGCGACATCGGCCAAATCGCGGAGCAGAACCAGCTTAAGTGTGCCGTGTTTACGAGGGCGCCTTTCTTCTTCTGCGTTTACCCTGGAAGCTTCATTTCTTAAAGCACTGGAACAGCGCTCGTACACACCAATGCCAAGCAAATATGAAACTTATTTATACAGTAAACCGTTATTAACTGTCAATATTCGCAGGTAATACTTACATTTCGTCATTTCGGGAAAGTAGTCGCTTTGAAATTCCTAATATGTGGTTAAGGGCGACAGTTCAACTAGTCCACAGATATAATGGGGGTAGGCTAAAGAAAATACCTTCCTGGCACCATCAATCGTTCATTTTGTTCGCGTGTTGTGAAGTAGATCAACTAAAGCTGGCCGATTTCTCAGTCAGCCAAAACTCAACACAAGTAAAAGTTGAACGTTTTTGTTTGTATTCACACATAACGTGCTGGAAAAACACTATCCTCCTCTTAGTGCAAAAGCGACAATCTGCAGAAGCAGTTTTGATTCACAACTTAAATTTGTACATTATGGGGGAACATAGATTCCGGAAGAACCAAACGAATGCCAACATTAACCACCACGATCTAGTTACACGGAAATTGACTATCACGTATGTTATGAAGGCGACACAGTTTGTGACTTACAGAAAGAAGGTAGAGTACAATACATGTATTTGATTGACAGTATGAAGTGTAGGGACACACAGAATTTTAAACAATCTACATACATCTCAATGAACAGGAAGTAGCATACAATTGCTCTCATTATTTGAACTACATGTCAAATCAGAAAGGATATTTCTGCAGCACTTACCAGTGCGTGTAATCTACCTGTTGTCGTACTTTGCGTCCTATTAATGTATACAGAAATGCACACCGAGTATTAGGATACTATTTTGTCACAACAGCAATGCACGGAAACAACAATTCATAAAAAAAAACTTAGTAGCACTTTTCATTGCAAAGGGGTTTACCGGTTCGTCCATAATTTGAAACAAATACCCTATAGTTGTATTACTGGCATTATAAACACATTTTGCTGGCCAAACTAATAGCATTGCGCCTCGTCTGTAATACAGGCGCTCAAAAACTTGTACACACCGAAGGTGAGCCTAAAGCAAGGTAACGGAGCATGTGGTGCCTCTACGCTCCAAAATTTAGATGAAATAGAGAGCTTCAACCTTCTTCAGTGCGATATCTTGGCAATGGCTCATCAAAACGCCACAAGAAATTACGTGCGTGCGTCCTTTTGCCATCATCGCTCTTTAAATTTAATAAAACATCACGCATGTCTTATTTCTTTAGCCTTGGCTCTATGCGTCGACAAAGTAAAGAGTGCACAAAATGTTTAGCCCAACAAACACGCACTCAAGCACTTCAGTGCAAGTATTTCCCCGACAGCATGCAGATGGGCTGCTGTCGTGAGGAATGGGTCGAGTGACACTCCTCCTGTGTCAGTTCACTGAGGCTTGCACATAACTGGTTTACTCATGCAAAATGAATACCTGCTCAGAAAATAGAGTGAAATACTTGTGCTTACCAGCTGTCAGCTTACCAACTGGAATTCCTGGTAGAACACCACAGAGCCGCGCAACACACGTGATGCTCCGATTTGGCCAGCTTCGTCTCATGCTCGGTTGACCCGGTTTCCTGCGTCTTCCGTTCGTTGCACGCCTGATCGAGCTTCTCTGTCTTATCTTTCCCATCGTCAGGCTTGGAACGACAGCCGAAGCAGATGACCAAGCGTGATCCGGCTTGTGATATCGCTGAGCGCGTGGCAAGTCTGAGCGGAGATAAGCTCCACGGCCGCACGAAGACAACCACTTCCCGCGCTTCGCCCGATTTAAAACTCAGAAAAAGAGAAATACAAAAAAAAAATAACTTAGGATGTCCGGCAACCACTTGGAGCGCGCACCTTCCTTGAAACCAGAACTGGTGCTCGCCTTCCGGTGTGTGACAGGGGCATCCCAAATTTAATCCTGTGGTACGACAAATGTCTATACCGCTGTGGGGATTATGTGAAAAAATAGTTGAAGGTACGTAGAATAGTACGTATATTTGTAATTACCTGTATGTCTCTTGCTTTGACTAATAAAAAATAGGGGCAAATACTTCCTGATTTGCGCTCGTACATGGCATGGCATGACATTATTGTCACACATGAATGATATGCATATCCAGAATATATCCAGTTAGAGAAATGCACGTCCTGTTGTTCAACCCATTATAGTAATCTAATTTATGACTTTCACGTCATGACATGATTGTCATTGTCATGTTGGCAAGTTATATGTCAGGATATCCATGACATGAATGAAATGACATAATATATTATGACGTGATATATTATCTTTAGCTGGATATGTATCATAATATGTGTGTGAGACATGCCTGCATGACATGACAAGAATGACATGGGTAACGTGCTCCTGCTTGTGCTGTCATTAACGCCGTGTCATTCACGTCAGCTCACACAAGCATGTCAAGTCATTTATATCAGATATATATCGAGTTAAAGAAACGACCATGAAAACATCACGTCATGCATAACATGACACGTCCATGTCTTGTTATTGATGTCATACGCACATCGCGTGCCATGAAATAAATATCATTCATGCCATGACACGCATGTCTTGTGATCCATGTAAGGTCATGCATCCAATACATTCATATCATGATATATACTGAGTTACAAACACGACCACAACAGCATCATGACATTCATATAATTTATGTCACGACATACATGCTATCAAAAGTATGTCGTCATTGATGTCATATGTCAGTCATGTAGAGGCGCGACTATCGCCTCCAGAGCTGGTGAAGGAGAAGACGGCTCACGTCCAGGAAGCGTAACAATAGCACACGCCAGCGCGCTAAGCCTAAGCGGCCGCGGTAGCCTGTTACGGTTGGCGTGTAGCACCCCGGGCAAAAAGAATGCTCGACTACCATGCCTCATCCAGAGGTGGATTCCCAATTTGTTGTGGTTGTCTCGAGGGATTACCGGTCTGGCTGGCGCCTCGCAGTGCTAACAGGCCCCTTTGTGTGTGTGCGACTTTAGAAGAACCCTTTCCACGAACTGTCAAGCTCTACAGGAGAACTTCCTCGAACCAACGTCGCCTAGAAGAAAGGATCAAGCCGCCGCTACAGGCTCACCGAAAGTGAGAGCAGCTGCAGAGCCACGATGGATGGATGGATGGAGGGTAGGAGCGTCCCCTTTGAAACGGGGTGATGGCACTTGCCACCATTCTCAGCTTTTTATTTTTCTTTAACTGTCTTGTAAGTTATCAAAATTCGCCATTTTCTTTAAATACGTATTCCTACACTTTTAACCTTACTTCACCTCACTGCTTTTGAGCCACCAATCCTCCTATAGCTTTTTGGTCATTTGCAGCGCATATTTATTTAAATGGCTATTGTTATCTCTGAACCCTAGGGCCTCCGGGCCCGCATGGACATCGGGATGGATACCCTTACATTTTAGTATGAAGTTTTCTATTGTTTCCACAGATTTACCACAAACAGTACATGTGCCTTCTTCGTTAAATTCCTTTTTGTAGCTCCGCGTTCGAAGACATCCTGACCTAGCTTCAAGGAGTAGGGTACTGCCTGTTGAGTTATAGTAAGACGCTTCCTTCCTGATCTGCCGTTTCCAGTATCGATATAGCTCAACACTATCCTTCTTTTCCATTGAACGTACCTAATTTTTATCATCCGCGTTTTTAACCTGTCGTTTAATGCTCTCTCTCCCCATCCTCGTGTCTGGCATGCTTACTGGTTAGCTTCCTAGTTCTTTTCCGCCATTGTGAGTCAACGCTCTTTATGTCATCATCATCATCATCAGCCTGGTTACGCCCACTGCAGGGCAAAGGCCTCTCCCATATTTCTCCAACAACCCCGGTCATGTACTAATTGTGGCCATGCCGCCCCTGCAAACTTCTTAATCTCATCCGCCCACGTAACGTTCTGCCGTCCCCTGCTATGCTTCCCTTCCCTTGGAATCCAGTCCGTAACCCTTAATGACCATCGGTTATCTTCCCTCCTCATTACATGTCCTGCCCATTCCCATTTCTTTTTCTTGATTTCAACTAAGATGTCATTAACTCGCGTTTGTTCCCTCACCCAATCTGCTCTTTTCTTATCCTTTAACGTTACACCTATCATTCTTCTTTCCATAGCTCGTTGCGTCGTCCTCAACTTGAGTAGAACCCTTTTCGTAAGCCTCCAGGTTTCTGCCCCGTAGGTGAGTACTGGTAAGACACAGCTATTATACACTTTTCTCTTGAGGGATAATGGCAACCTGCTGTTCATGATCTGAGAATGCCTGCCAAACGCACCCCAGCCCATTCTTATTCTTCTGATTATTTCCGTCTCATGATCCGGATCCGCAGCCACTACCTGCCCTAAGTAGATGTATTCCCTTACGACTTCCAGTGCCTCGCTGCCTATTGTAAATTGCTGTTCTCTTCCGAGACTGTTAAACATTACTTTAGTCTTCTGCAGATTAATTTTTAGACCCACTCTTCTGCTTTGTCTCTCCAGGTCATTGAGCATGCATTGCAGTTGGTCCCCTGAGTCTCTTTATGTATAGGTATATAAATGCCTTAGCTGCCCAACTGTTATCGTCCAATTTCCTTAGGCGTTTTTCGTATAGGATTTTACTGTGAGCTTCCCGTGCTTCAAGCGATGCCCAGCCCATAGTCCCCTGCACTGCTTCATTTGTGGTTTTCCCATGGGCACGTAGTGCTAATCTTCCAATAGCTCTCTGATTTACTTCTAGTCTTGACTGAACTTCTGCCGTTAAGCACAGGACGGCATTCCCGAAAGTAAGCCTCGGCAACATTACTCCCTTCCAAATACCCCTCAGTACCTCATACCTGTTGTACACCCAGAATGCCCTACATTTCATTATGCCGGCATCTCTTCGCCATTTTGCTGTGAGAGACTGTTTGTGCTTTCCGTGTACATCTGCCCTTTGTTTATCCATACCCACGACGAGGACTTACAACGTCCCCTGCTGAGTGTCACCTGCGGAGGCGGGCCCGTGCAGGCTCACCGAAAGTGGGAGCCGCCCATCCACAACCAAACGTGAGCAAGACCCTGCCTACGATTTTGTGGGCCTATTTGAAGGGCGCCGCAATGTAACTTTTCACTTCATTCTCTTCTTCTCATATTTCACCAACCATTGAATAAACCGTACAAGTTTCGCACTAGAAGTCGTCTCGTCCCTGCCTGATCGCCACGGTCTAGCGGACACCTGCAGCCTGTCGACAAAGCCACGCTACGCCACGCCGGTCGTGCCTTAGAAACAGGCGTCGCAACAACTGATCGGCAGCGGTAGGATACGCTGCCCTGGAAAACGCAACAAGGCGCCACTCCCGAGATACCGCAGCACCGTGAATGGCTGGCCTAAATAAACCGTGGCCATGGCGGCTACTGCTTTGCCCCGCCTCCCACAATGTTATGCATGCATTTGTGTCGTGCCCCCCCCCCCATGCATATTCAGAAAGATACACAGATAGGACGGCATCACGGCGTAGAAGGCTAGTTAGGCAGATAAACTCAAAACATCTCAAGTTTGCGAAGATGAAATGGGAGATATTCGGAGCTACATGCGCTCTTTACAAGAGATTCAGGGTTATACAAGCTTGTAGCTGTGTTTGTGTTGCAGCCACTTGTGGCTTGAAGGCATTGCCTGACAGTCAGCTGCCATTTGCTCATTCCATGCCAGCCTGTTAACATGAGGCACCATGTTTGCGCTTCGTTTTAATTTTTCGTTTTAAATGTAATATTTCGCGCGATACCCAAGGATATGTTCTCTGTTCACTCCTTTCTTTCTGGAGGGAATGTAGTTTTCTTAAGAAAAATGTACATTATGCTTAAAACGTAACCATAATTCATTTACGTCGTGAAGTAATGAAAACTGCAGAAAGCGGGCTTTCGAATATTCTAAGATAGCATTGTCTTCCGCTCTTGAGATTTCAGATTTTCAGAAATTTCAGATTTATACCTGCGGTAGCAAAAATGTCTAAACCGGTCTGGGGATTATGAGGAAAAAATAGTTGAAGGTGCGTCGTTGAAGCGGCTTCGGAAGAGACAGCAAAGGCCTGACCTGAATAAGGCGCGGAAACACTGGGTCGACAGGAGAACACCACGACCCCAATTGGCCAACTATTCAGCATAGCGTGTCGCCATAAAGAAAGACATTGAATAAGAGCGGACACTCCTTTAGAGCCCAGCCGCCTAAGTGGCTGTAGCGTACCAAGCGGATGGAATTAACACCTGAACCACACTTCCGGTTTTGGGCGCGCGCGTTTTCAACGCTTGCTGGCATGCGCTATGCCGGCTGCGCTGATCGACGCGGCATTTTTAACGCAACAGCGTTATGGAGCTCGTGTTGCAGACAAGCTGGTGTCGCCGGCGTCGGCGGCGTTGACCGTGAGCGAAAAATCGCGGAAGGAATCTATCAATAAAAAGCATCTTGCAAGGTGGGCTGGATGGGAATCGAGCCAGGGCTTCAGGAGGGTGTGACGGAGGCGCTACCACACAGCCACGAGTTTGATAGTTCAAAGCCCGACAAAAGCGCCTCTAGTGAATGCGGTGTTGCCTTCGAAACGTGTCGTAGAAAGTTATACTGCGGTGTATATCGGTAATTATGAGCATGTAAATTACAGAAGTCGCAGTTACACCTGTAGCGAAGTACGTTTCCGCTACGTTTCTTCTCCGCTCTGCGCACACGCGGCAAGCACAGAAGATCCCCTCCTCGCAATGTACAGCGGTGCCCCGACACGTGGGGCGCCACTCGCCCCTTGTACGCGTCCGTAGTCGTATATATATATCCTAGTCGTCAAAATGGTATATAAGTGACAGGGAAATCAGGAAGTTGATGAATGGCAAGAAGACAGAAGCTTGCACAATACCTCAGGGAAATAAAACGACTTTTTGAGCAGCATGGTCAGGGGGCCGTGCCATGGTTTCGACGTCTATTAAGATCCCCCAAAATATGAACAGAGGCAGGCAAAACTGCAGGCATTTTGGGAAAGGTGAACCCACTGGAAATCTCAGGACAGTACTAGCTTAAATATAAACTTATGACTTAAAAAAATATGAAAATATGACTTAAAGATAAAAAAAAACATAACGCTGGTAGCCAAAATTCCGGACAAATAAATTTGCTGTTGAAGGAGTTCAGCCGAAACACGATGGCGCGACATCAGGCGACAATGCCGGCTAGTGTTGTGGAGAGGTCAAGTAGTTCCTTTGGCCGACGCCAGCGCCCAGCAACTGTCAGGCGACTGCACATATAAGCGAGATAGATGCCTGGTGGTCACTCGTTACAGGGTGATTCAGGTATAAAATTTTGGGCGCGGACTTTATCACACAAATACAATGCACTCCACGGTCATTCTCCGACGGCTCCTACCGATTCTCGCGCCATGACGGTGCAAACGAATTGTCTCACGTGCCGGCTTTCACCTTCCTCGAACTGCCAACATTCCTTACTTGCCGTATTTGGTTAGTGGATGTAGTGTAGGGCTGCTAAGCACGGGGCCGCGAAATCCAATCCTAGCCACGGCGGCCATATTTTGATGGGGACAAAATGCGAAAACACCGGTGTACTTAGATTTAGGTGGATGGTAGTTGTTGTTGTTGTTGTAGCCTGTGATGCGTGTGGTAAAGAACCCCAGCTGGTCCACATTATAACGGAATCCTCCACTACCGTGTGCCTCAAAATCAGGTCGTGGTTTTGGCACATAAAATCCCATAATTTATTATTTACCATTCCTTGAAGATGTCTTTAAGAGTCGCACAACCCTTGAATACAAGTAAGTGTCAGGAGGTGTGCGCGAGCTCTTTGAGTGTGTGGGTAGCCATTTTGGCGTTCGATATCTGCTAGTCTACATTGGGGCTATATTATATAGAACAGACAAATCCCGCATATATTACTGCACAATAATCTTAAATGATGGTCTTCTATCACGCACGTGGATAACCGTGACAGGACGGCACTTTCCCAACTAACCAGAAGTACTGTATATGTAATGCCCAAAGGCGTACCTGGGGTGCTATGCAGGATGCGCCGAGTTTCTCGTTCACCCGAGTTTTACCCGAGTTTGCTCGACGGCAGTCAGCGGAGATAGCGCGGAACGCGCCGAAGGTGCAGGCAAAAAAATATGTAGACAAAAAGCCGCGTATGAAAACATGAGCGCACCCTGCGTGGCACGCTGCTTCCACGTTTGAAGCGCAGAAGGCTGCACAACGACACGCGCCAGCGCCGCGTATTGTTATCAACGGATTATCACAACTTAGCGATACCGTGACTGTCCCGCTGTCTGTCTGCACACTTGCCGTGAGCCGCTTGCCACGCCTCTCCCGGGCGCGTCAAGGGCGTGCCTCCTCTTTCGAGCACTGTCTGTCTTTCCTCCATCGAATGCGAACAGGGTACATGCGACGCATCATTGCACCTACACTTTCACTCAAACGAATACGTTAAAATGCAACAAATAAAATAACGAACATTTTTATTTCTTTAAGTATCTGTTTATCGTTTTCAACGCTAGAAATTTGTGATGACAAACGGAGATCGAGCAAATCATTAAATTTTGCACTTCTTGCCGCGAGTGGCGACAGTGAGGCGAAAGCGTAGAAGCGGTACTGGAATCGGGTCGCACGAACAAGGGCATTCATACGGTGATAAGTCGCCTAGGGGCGCTGCAGTGCTTTCTCTATTAGGGGGATAGAAACGCAGCGCCACGGTACGGCTGTTCATCGCAGGCGCTTCACTAGGCTATTAAGGCCCCCGCTTTACCGACTAAAAACGACACAACGGCTGTCGCTGCAACATGGCGGTATGTTATTTCAGAGTGCGTAGTGACGCAGTTCCGTAAAAACGTACCAGTTTATCTTTGTGCGCGAAGCCTCTGCGATACATTGCGAAAAGTGCGTGCTTCCCCAGCGAAACAATTCATCGCTTGTCATCGCTTGCCCAGTGAAGGTGCCTCTGAGCGCATGTACGCAGTAAACGAGTGTGTTGTGTAGTCGAAGGTGCTTGCGGATTACGTCTGCTGGAGCCAGCAGCGATCGCAGATGGATATCGTAACGACACCTCAGCACTCGCATTTTGGCAGGTGAGGGCTCTTGTGTGCAGTTATGAAATCAGATTTCGAACGCAGAGAGGTGTTGGAACTGTTGAGTGCGCAGTGCTTGTGATGAAGAAATGCCATTGCACTGGATCTAGAAGAGCGAGCGGTTCTCGGACGCTGATTCTGTTTACGACGCTGTGGCTCCGTTTCATCACCGATGACAGAGCAGGCATCTCAAACGACTGCTGCAATACGCACTCCTCAGCATCGTCGTCCCCCTCGGCGCATCGACGCCTTGCAAGCAGCTACAGTGACGTGCCGATAATGATTTACTGTGCGCTACGCGCCATAATGCAGGCAATGAAACCGTGTTGTGCGGCCATCTCAGCCCGAGAAGATGTGTGCATAAGCCAGCGACAGTCAACGCTTCGTTTTTGATAGTGGTGCTCCGTACATCACCGATGACAGTGTGTTGTGCGTGTTTTATGTCGGCGGTCAAGATTGTTGATGCCTCTCAGCTCGACACCGCGTCGCTGTTGCCGGAAGATAAGTTGGGCGTGGCTTAACTGTAGTGGCGCACAAGAGTTACATGCCTCGCGCGGGGCGTGACCTCTGGTTTGGATTGACAGGTGAACTCGTGCTAAGCTCGTACATCGCGAAACCCCCTCCGAGTTCAACTCGGGAACATGGCGGCGGCAGCAGCAGCCTGTTTCATTGCATCCAGCGGCAGCAAGCGTCAGCAGGGGCGTAGCCGGGGGGGGGGGGGTGCTTATGGGGCTTCAGCCCCCCCCCGAAATTTTTTCGTGCTGTCCATGCACCGCCGACCAAAGCGACCCCCAGGCGCCGGAAATCACTCTGGATTTTGTCTAGAATGTCTTTTTGACTCTCGAAAAGACATTTAACCGCGAAGATTGCAAGCTCGGGCTGGATTTCGTGGCAACGCCCATACACCGGGAGTCACATAACGCCAAGCAGTCCCATCCGAGCACAAAGTTTCAAGGGCGCTTTGATGGTGAGCGGGCTCGCCGCGGCATCTCACTGAGGCCACGGAATCTATGGAGCGCATGGATATCAATTGCGAAACTTTATGGGTATAAATCTCATAAGCTCTTGATGTGAAAGCTGCATTGGCATTTCAAAAGTTGTGCTTTAGATTTTCAATTGTGGAACTTTGTGGGTCTAATGTTGTTATAAACATTTGGCGCCAAAGGTCTATTGACTTTTCTAAAGTCTTACATCGGAACATACAACGAGACAAGCCAAATCAACACAATAGGAGACGAGTTGACAAAGCAGGCAGCGAGGTTCAACGAGACGAAGCGTTGGGGTGGTTCATTTGTACCGTCATGTCACATAAAAAAATATCAACATTTTTTTTAACCTACGCCAGAACATCCATGTCAAGACACTAAAGCCAGCCAAAGTAACTACGTTCTTATTTATTTTTTCTACTATGACTTCTATTCGCGAGGACACATTGAGCCTCTTCAATTTTTTTTTTGTTCTCGCTACCCTACCCGCGGGCTGCCAGAGCCAGCCAGATCGCAAACGTTTTTCTCGTATGGCCCCGACCACCGTGCGGTGCACTTCGGTGCGCGTTCGGTTTCCTCTGGCCGAGTGGATTTTCACCGGACAGGGTTTTGGACGCTTTCTGGCTAGCAGACGAGAAAAAAAAGAAACAATGGTCGCTCGCCGCCATCACTGTGGGGACTCAAAGGACTGCACCGCATTCCTTGAGCGGAACCTTTCCGGAAAGTCTTGTTTTGCCGCTGTAGGATACTGAGCAGTATGCGTATGGTTCTCAGTGGTCCAAGCGTTTCATGTTTTCTTCGGTATTCCTTCCGCAGCCCCATTAGGTGCCCGAAGTAGGCATTAGATTCTGGCCAACATACTTTCCTATGCGTTTCTTTATTCATTTTGGTGCCTCCGCCTCACAGAAAAAAAAATACATTGTTGCGGGGCAGCGAATTGTCGCATGGTGAAAGTTCGATTTTGATACTTCTTTTGCGGAAAGTAATGGGCGACGGGACGCTTCAGTTGCCGGATACGTTTATTATATTATTGCGAAAGCAATTACATGGACACTCCAGGCGCATTCCTGCCATCGCCCTCATGTTTCAAGGGTGATAACATCGTGACCACGCGCTGCATGCTGTATGTGCGAGTGAAAGCGTAGGAGGGGAGGTGGAATGGGTGAGCCGACGATGGTGGCTCAGTCTTGTGTGCGCAAAGGAGAAAAGCAGGGAGCAAGCGCGGCGCCTTCCGTCGAGCGCAATACATCGGGGGGAGTGAATGGAATGGGGGCGGAATCTAGGATTCTGTGAATCTATGATTGTGCAATATGTTTATTTGCCTTGTTTGACGCATTATATACATTTACTTCTTCTTACATACATAGACTCATTGGAGACTTATACGTATGCTTAAATATCTTGTTGCGAGGTTTTGTGCATACATGCAGTGAACTTTGTTTCCAGTGACACTTTTTTGTCCTTTATCAAGCCGTATTTTCGCATTTGCATATCCCATTGTATCTTTGCATTTCTAATGTACGAGGGCGAGTCAAATGAAAGCGAACCTACCCTAACTGCGCAATAATGGTTCGGTTCATTATCTGCGAGTCATGCGCGCAGGAGAACGGCATGTTTCATTTACAAAAGTGACACGCAGGTGTGAAGATAAATGTTCTTTAATGCTCTCATACACTGGGTTGAATATGGTTGCGTCACATAATGGACACTTCAAAAGTCGAACAGCTCGGTGTCGCGAATTTTTTGACAGCTGAAGGTGTTTCCAAAACAGACATTAATCACCATATGACTGCCGCGTACGTTGAACACTGCATTTCATTGACCACTGTGTAGCGTTGGAGCAAACGGTTCAAAGGACGTTGCAAAGACATTGCAAGACCGGGCCAAAACCATCGTGCAATCACCCCCCACACAATTTCAAAGGTTCATGAGCTGCTGAAACAAGAACGGAGGATAAGCATCGATGAACCGGCAGACCGTCTGAACATCAGTCACGGTTCGGTTCACGCCATAATTCATGAGCTTCTCGGTTATCGGCTCTTTGGTGCGCAATGGATCCCCAAGATTTTTATCCATCGCGAGAAGACGGAGAAGTTTCGAGCTGCCTTGACTCATCTGATCGGGTATCACAATGAGCATGACGACTTCTTGTTTGCAACTGTGATTGGGGACGAACCTTGGTGCTACTACTACGAGCCTGAAATACGACGGCAAAGCTTACAGTGGAAACATTCGAATTCACCACGCCCAAAGAACGTAGAGGCCATCATTTCCCCTGGAAAGGTATTGTTGACTTTTTTTTCGATCGACAGGGTCCATTACTGATAGAATTTGCTAAATCTTGAGAGGCTATCAATTGTTTCCCACATTGTGAAACGCCAGAACGGCAGCGTGTCGCAATCAAGAACGAACAACGTGGAAAATTAACGAATGGGGTCATCTTGTTCCACGACAATGCCTGTCCCCACGTCGCTTATGTGGGTAATACAAAACTGGCAAAGTTCAAGTGGGAAACGCTGCAATATCCGCCACACAGCTCAGACCTGTCACCTTGCGACTTCTACATTTTGGGGCAACCGAAAAAACAGCTCAAGGGAACCAGATACAGACTTTTTGAAGCAGCAACCCAAGGAGTTTTATAAGACGGGAATCACGCAGCTCGTTAGTCAATAGGACAAATGTCTAAATTCTCATGAAGACTACTTTTAAATAAAGTACCCCGTTGTTGGCTCATTCATTTGACTTGCCCTCATATATCTTGCAGAACTCCTGCTTTTAATACGTGCTCTCTGTCGCGACTATAACTTCGGTGCAATTACTCACGATACACGACAAGGGACAGCTACTCCTGCGTAATACACTGGAACAAAGGACAGCGTCATTGAGATTTTTCACTGGCTATTGCATATATACAAGAATGTAAGCACGGTTCTTGAATGACAAAGTTTCATTAACATATTTGTCCTCAACTTGTTTAGTTCTTTGCCTTTTAATTTTTCATATCAGCGGCATGCACTGCTTTCCTGGTTTCGAAATGATATAGTTCTAAAGTTCGTGTGATATTTTCTTTACTTAATAATTAGACAAAAACCATGGAAGCATTGACGTCAGTTATGTTGGGCACAATTTTCGGCACACACGAGTACAATATTTTATGAAAAAATGCATATTTTACTTGTATTTACAGTGCGTAGCTTTCAAGAATTTGTTTGCAGCATCTTTGGCAATGACAATGCAGTTATTATTCATGTATTTGATCCCTCGATAAATTGTTTAAGAGGAAGCTTTAGCTCGGGCCCAATCCGACGCGGCCTATTCAAATACTTGTAAAACGCAGAAACGCTTTTCTGAGATAATCCTGCTAATCGCTTTTATTGAAATTGGTTGCATTTGAGAGAGAAAGTTAAATGCTAGTGTCTGTTGGAAACAGAACTTCGATTTAGGGCCTGAATTTTGTTTAAAATATTTTGGAAAATTCGAAAGTTTGAAAAAATAGAAGCACGACGTTTACAAACTAATAGATATATGCATGAAGAACAGATATTGTGGTTCGGTAAACGGCATTTATTATAACAGTCAAAGCGGACAAGTTTGCTGTGTCAATTTGTATCTTACGTGAATTGGTTACGTTGTGTACAAGGGTTCTGCAAAAGCCGTATTTCCACAATACTAATTTTTTTTGAGATTCATGTGTAACATATCTATTTTGTCCGCTGTAGATGTACTATTAGATGCAATTCACAGAATTGTGATATCATTTTTCATTGTTGAGTCACGGAGTACTAAACTTGATAGTTTAGTTTTCTGAAAATGTTCAATTTTGGCCAATTTTTGATAAATAATTGACCACCTAGATGAAAAATTCGAAGCCAGTAGTCACTAGAATTAAACTTTTTCTTTTAAATGTAACAAACCTCCTCAAATTTGGTGAAGTGGTTGCAGGGAAAAACGAATTCCCCTTCTACATGTACTTAAATAGGAGCACCCGAGCTAAAGCTTCCTCTTAAGGAGGAGGCTGAGCTGCAACGTGCAGTTATATATAGACTGTTTTTTCGTAGGCGCCGCCATATTGTGAGTGCAGTGGCGCCGCCTATGAGCAGCGCCATACTGGCTTGGGTGAAAGCGGTATTTTGCATGGCAGGTATACGCTCGGCGGTAGGTTCTGGCGTTTGTTTTCGCCGTCGTGCGGCCTGTTTAGTATTACGTGTGTCTTCTACGTGGTAAACGGTTCTGTGAGACGTGCTGAAGTGGTTTAAGGCGTCATGGCCGGAATTTCTGCTGGCGTTGAGGTGGACGGAAAACGCAGCACGATGTGTGCGCGCATATTCGAGTCCACAATCAGCCTCGGAGATTAATTGTGTAGTTCTGAATGTTCCAGTCATAATGTGACCTTATTGCAGTATTGTCCTCTATTTCTAAGCTGCGGTTTAGGAGCCATGAAACATACGCGACGATCGTAACAGCGTGAGCGTGGGTACCGTTCTGCTACAATAGGAGCTGTGATGTTATACTTTGACAAGCGTTCATACTGTTCGCTGCAGGTTACATTGCCTGACTACTTGGTTCGATGGATGAGGTTTCCGCCCCTGAATAAAATAGTTTTGACAAGTGATAGCAGCATACCTTACTATCTGAATTACGCTTGTCCAGCAAAGGGACTGTTTACGAACTGCGCGAGCGTCCTAAGCAGTGGTAGGTGCTGGATTACATACATCTTTGTTCTATATACCGCTTGGTCCAAGCATACCGCATCAGCGGTTATATATTTATAAACGTTGTGCGGCGTGACTATGCGAGGCCCTGTTGCGGTGTTAGCCCGTTTTCTCTTGCGTTTTCTAGAAAGAGGATGATAACCGAATTTCTTTTTCGGTTGTGTTCGTTCCGTTCTCTACGACGCACTCGCACGTATTACGGAAATTTTGTCCACAAAAATAGGCATCGCATTCTTTTTATGCGATCCCTCATATATTATGGCTGTATGCAGGCCAAAAAGCAATGCCGAAGCGCACAGCTTACATATGTACCGTGCTGGATCACCAACCGCAGTGATCGCTGTGTTGAGCAGCGCCATCGGCCTCATGCAGGAAGGCTAGCGTAGACATATGGTAATTTCAAGCCTACTAGACTTGAAATGGGCGAGAACGATGCCGGTGCATCCCAAATATTTGATTGCGCCTGCCGCTTAGATGTTTCGCGGTTGCCTTAGGTTGGCCGTGCACGAGCATGCGCTCTTATGCTTTATGTTTTACTCCCTATGCCAAGCGATCAGATATTGAGCAGATTTACCATTTAATGCTGCTAATAAAGAGACACCGGTTTTCTTTGCCGAGTTAAAACCGATATAAGCAAAATAGTTCACAACACATACACACACCGCGACTGATAATGTGCGTACACCGCGGCTGATAAAACGCGTCGCATTTTCGCGCCCCCAAAAGATATTTCCGCCTATTGTAGTTACCGATGCACCGAAAGGCTTCCCTGACGACTTATATGAACGGACATGGCGTAAATTTCACAGAGTACGATCTAAAACATCAAGAAATCGTTCCGCAGAACGCGACAGCAATACTTTCAAGCTGCGCCGCGCCGGATCGCCCAAGCCAGAGAGGAGGAAAGGCTCTCCGCGCGCCCTGTCCTCCTCGCCCGATGAAACGGTTTATATATATATATATGTTGGGCCAGTGGCGTAGCCCCCCCCCCCCCGAACAAAATTTCTGGCTACGCCACTGCTGGCAATGCTCATTTATCATATACTGTAAGCTGGCTCACTTACTCCCTTATAATTAGGGTG
Source organism: Dermacentor albipictus (assembly GCF_038994185.2). Taxonomy (NCBI): domain Eukaryota; kingdom Metazoa; phylum Arthropoda; class Arachnida; order Ixodida; family Ixodidae; genus Dermacentor; species Dermacentor albipictus. The sequence continues at coordinate 286,189,044 of NC_091821.1, read as the reverse complement.
TAAATTAGAAAGACTGGGGTGTTCCAAGGGTGTTTTCTTGCTGAACACCCTTTTCCGTTAAGAAAGAGTGTTTCAAGGGTGTTTACAAGGGTGAAAAGATTAATACACCCGCATTACACCCATAATGGTGTGAAAATTTTAAGAGTGTAGATGAGAGAAAGAAGAATACGAAAAGAAAAAAAAAACTCACAGACGCACTCTGCTCCAAAACCGATATTACAGTTATCCAGACTGAGCTCGTTTGCTCAGCGGCTCCGTGTGCCGTATGCCGGCCGATGCACGGCGGTTGTCTGCCTACATTGGAGCGCTTAAAGCGGGCAACTTTGCTATAAAAAAAAAAGCTTACAGTCCACGTGAACTTATCACAAGGTTTACAAGGGTTTTGCAAAAATGACATTCGCTAGTTAGTGGTATCTTTCAGAGCCGCGTATACTGAAGCTATTTTGCTTACATTAGATGTGTTATTTTGGGCAGTTTGCAACATTGCGATACCGTTTTTTATTTTTATGTCGCAGAATTGTAATCTTGAGACTTTGCAGGTTTCTAGTTCTTTTCTAAAGACAGTGAGGGAATAAAATTGACATGAGCTTCCAGCACTTACTAAATTTTACATTTTATTGTAACCGCAACAAACATGATCTAAATCGGTACGTGTAGCGATTGCTGAGCCCTTCCCATTCCTAACGCAGCAAGCGTTCTGAATTTCAGAGCAGGCGCCGTACTCAAGCACGTTCTCTCCCTCCCAACGGACTGGAAGGCACGGAATGCGCTGCCCCCGACGCCTTGCGTGGGCGGCAGGTTTTCCACGGCAGGACGCGGCGCCGGTTGCTCAAGCAGGCGCCGTCATGTTCAGAACACTCGCCGAGCATGCTTCCCCAATTATCGCTTTTAGTGCGTTAACCAACGACCCTTGTGAAGCCTCGGAGTGCGCGGTGTCGATTCTTTGACTCGGAGAACGGGTCCTGCCTCGTCGATGGTGCACCGACTGAGAAAGCGCGTACCACATGAAAGCGCTTGATGCCTGAGAATTTGCAAAATTTCCTTTGCAAGGACACGTTTGCGCGACGCGCTCGAAAGGTAGACTTTTGTATACTCAAAAGGTTTATTGATGCTTTTGCCCCCCTCCCCCTTGCATAAAATACCCTGAAAGGGGTCGACAATAAATGATGATGATACTGTGAGCTTGCCGTGATATCTTCGATAGATAAATCAGTGCTTTTTTTCCAAATTGTAGGCGACTATTTCTCGCATTTGCATGTATTTCTCGTGGAAGATTGCTACGCACAGAAACTTTAATTCTTAATTATATTGCAGTCATGCATGGGCCCCGGAATGCGTTCGGGACAGTTAGTGTTCCTGTATATACAGCGACATTGGGGAGAGTTAATTATTCATGACAGGCTTATCACAGTGCGTGCAGGACGCATGCCGAAACTTTAAGGCTGCAACCAGTGTCGCTCGTTTGGCGACATAGAACTGCGTTGCTTGCGCTTGCACTTGATTCGCAAATTTTTTTGCTATCACGTGCGCGATCAGGCAAGCTCGCGTCGCCGAAATAATTTCTTTGGCATGTTTATTATTCTTCAATGGCTGGGTGGCGCGTTAGCACCGTTGAACAATATTCCCGCGTCGAATGTGATTCCCCTTCGTGTTGGCGCTAATTCGCACGCTTGCTGTTACGGCAACGTGTTTCATCTCGAGCTGGTTGCGTGTGACGCACCTGTTTTATTTTGACTGCGCATGCGGTCAAACACTATAGTCACGCTTCGAGTCGAGTAGTTGCGTTCCCGGGAGAACGAAGGGAGCACGCCACTTTGCGCATGACTTTCTTTGGCGCCACCCATTTGCCGCTGTCAGGATTGGGGGCTTAATCCCATCGTCCGTGGTCCTTTGCCAAGATTGGAGTACGGCATGAATTCGGAGGTAGCTGGCCCATGCCGTCGTCCAACTTATTTACGCTGAGATCGTTGATGAAGTGAAGAACTGCTTCTCATCGAGAACGAGGAAAAGGGTTTATTTACAGAAATTAAATCAGTCTAACATGACTGCTTGAGAAAAAGAGTAACAGTTCAACATGACTGCATGAGAGAAGTGACTCAGTCTAACATGACTGCTCAAGAGAAGTGATTTCAGCATTCGCACAACCACAGTTTTTATACACTCGATCCGCCGGTCCTACGACGCGGCGACTGTTCGTTTACTCATCACCAACTCGCCGCTGCTCTGCAGACCAGTTTACGTACACAAAGGCAACCGCGCTCTGATGCCCGACGACGGCGTTGGCGGGGGTGCCGAAGCGTGAGACGCACCAAAATACGTTGTCCCCACGGCAGCTTGTCCAGGCGTGTCAAATCAGCTCCGCGTTGGGGAACTCTGGAATCATTGTCCACACACCGAACTCGTCCCGTCACAATGTCGATGGGGCTGGAGGAAGGAAGCGGGTTTTCAGTACAAAGGCCGCTTCTTCGAACGCCTCCTAGCTGCAGTGACGGAGAGGGAGCGGAATGCGCGTCTTGCACCCCTTGTCGTAATCGAGTGGCAAGGTGGCAATCTTGCTTAGCGGCTCGTCATTCTTGACAGCACCTCCATGGCCCGGAAAGTCTCGACTGTCTAGCGCTGACAACCGCTAGGCAGGAAGAGAACGGCTGCTGGTCAGGGGGGGGGGGGGGATTGATGTCTTGGCTAGCAGCGACCACTTGTGCATTGATGTCACCGCCCCAAAACATCCAACAAGGACAGGCAACTGCAAAATGAACCCCACAACACGGCTCTGCGCCGAGATAACGTGCATTGGCTCTCACTTTAGACTCGCTAGGCTTCAAAAAAAACAACAACAACATAAGTGCAGAAACAAAAAAAAATGCTGCATTTCACTATGCCAATTTCTGAAACAAATTCTTGCTGACACATTCAGCAATTAATGGAGGGAATTCTGCTGAATGAGAGGGGATTTTCTTCGCCTAAAGAAAAGCTAACACTAGGAACCCCAAAATTTAGGCGGGACCCCCAAACGCAGAATTCAAATTAGCCTGCTCAAACCATCCGCATTGCTATGCAACTTTCCCTTCTTATATCTAACGGTGAAGTTGTACTCTTGGAGAGTGAGGCTCCATCGGAGCAAGCGGCCGTTTTTGTGTGACATTTGAGTGAGCCACGTCAGAGGACAGTGGTCGGTCTCGAAGATGAACTTCGCTCCGTACAAGTAACACGACAACTTCTGGGCGGCCCAAACCAAACAAGCGCATTCCTTCTCTGAAGCGCTGTAGGCTTCCTCCCTTACATTTAGTTTACGGCTGGCATAGAGGATAGGATGCTCCTCGTTATCGTCGCCGACCTGACTAAGTACCACGCCCATACCTCTGTCGCTTGCGTCGCATTGAACTATGAATTCCTTTGTGTAGTCTGGCGCGCGAAGCACAGGGCGAGAAACCAATAGCGTTTTCAAACTTTGAAAAGCGTTCTCTTTGTCCTTATCCCAGTGTACGTTACTCGGTGCTCCCTTTCGGAGGGCGTCTGTTAAGGGACTTGCCAATTGCGAGTAATTCGGAATGTACCGTTGATAGTACCCCACAAGTCCCAAAAATGAACGAAGGTCCGTTTTCGTGCGCGGCTGAGAAAAATCTCCAATCGTCGCTATTTTCAGCTCAGCCGGCCGTCTCATGCCCTGACCGACAACATGGCCCAGATAAGTAACCTGCGAACAACCAAACCTACACTTTTCCGCTTTCATCGTTAAGCCGGCTTCCCTCAACCGTGAGAACACCTGTTTGAGGTGCGATACGTGTTGTTCCCAGCTCTCCGAAAAAATGGCTACATCATCAAGATAAGGTAAGGCGAACTCCGGCAAGTCTTTTAGGACAATATCCATTAACTTAGAGAAGCTAAACGGCGCGTTCTTCAGCCCGAAGCTGAGTGCGAGAGGGCGAAAAGTGCCTACAGGCGAGATGAATGCGGCATAGCGGCTGGCACTTTCTGAAAGGGGAACTTGCCAGTACCCCCGCACGAGATCTATAGTTGAAATGTATTTAGCAGCGCTAACTCTTTCAATTCGTTCCTCAATGTTGGGTATCGGGTACAGCTGATCCCTAGTGATCGCATTTAACTTCCTGTAGTCAACACACGGACGAGGGTCCTTGTTAGGGGTTTCTACGAGTATTAGCGGTGACGTGTAGTCACTCTCAGCGGGCTCAATAACTCCCAACTCTAGCATGCGCTGTATCTCTGCCTCCATAACCTCTCTCTGTCTTGGAGACACCCTGTAAGGTTTTGATCTTACTGGTTCGGCAGAGGTCAGCTCAATTTCATGCGTTATCAGTTCGGTTCTACCCGGCCGATCGCTGAATCTGTCGAGATATTCCCCTAACACCCCTTTTAGCTCATCTAGCTGCTCCGGTTTTAGAGCGTGCGAGCTTACCGAGTGCTCTACTACTTCTTCTAGGCCGATTTCAGAGTTGGAGGTCGCCCTATATTCGTCAAACTTGGTACTAGTGCCATCCGGCTCTTTGACGGTATAGTTAACGACTCCGCTCCGCTCTACATACGGCTTCATCAAATTACAGTGATATATCCTCACTTCCTTCCTGCGACCGGGCATTCTCAAAGCATAGTTAGTATCTGAAAGTTTGTGCAACACTTTAACGGGCCCGTCCCAGTGAACTTCAAGCTTGTTCTTTCTTGAAGGTTTGAGGATCATTACCTGGTCTCCGGCGTTAAACGTACGAAGCCTCGCATTCTTGTCATAATAGAATTTGGCGTTCTTTTGAGCTAGTGACATGTTCTTTCCGACTAGTTCTTGGGTTGCGCTTAGCCGCTCCAGTAAATTTAGCACGTATTCAACCACGGTTGGACTCTCCCCTCTTTCCTCCCACATCTCTCTTAACATTCTCAGTGGAGACCGGAGTGTCCTCCCATACACTAGTTCTGCTGGTGAGAACCCTGTCGCCTCATGTGGAACCGTTCACAAAGCAAACAAAGTTGCCGGCAGACAGTTCTCCCAGTCCTCCTTGTGCTCGTAACAGAGCGCACGCAAAACTCGCTTAAGCACCGAATGCCACCTCTCTACACTGTTTGACTGAGGGTGATAGACAGAACTGTGTATTAACTTTACCCCGCACTTTTGCAAGAATGTGGAAGTCAGTGCGCTCGTGAATACTGACCCTTGATCTGCCTGAATTTCGGCTGGAAACCCAACTCGTGCAAACACTGTCAAAAGCGCGTCTACAACTTCGGTGGAGCTGAGCTCTTTCAAAGGGATTGCTTCTGGAAACTTGGTAGCCGGACACAGCATGGTAAACAAGTACCTGTAGCCTGATTTTGTTTTTGGAAGAGTCCCTACCGTGTCTATTACCAGTCGTCTGAAAGGCTCTGTTATTAAGGGCACTACCTTCAGTGGAGCTTTCCATGTCTCTCCTGGTTTACCAGAACGCTGGCAGGCGTCGCAAGATCTTACAAAGTTTTCTACATCCTTGAAACAGCCAGGCCAGTAGTATTCCATAAGCAATCTTTCCTTTGATTTGTTTATGCCTAGGTGGCCGGACCACCCATTTCCATGACAAAGACTCAAAAGGTCCTCCCGATACTTAGTAGGTATGACTAACTGATCTAAAATCCTACCCTTTCGATCTCTGTAATGCCGATACAACAATCCTCCTCTCTCATGTATCGTTACGTTGCGCCTTGCAATGCCTTCTTTAGCTGTGTCATGTAATTTTGCTAAGCTCTCATCATTCTTTTGCTCAGCTGCCTGTGACTCTCTATCCACGCGTAAGAGTTGATCAAAGTTCTTTGAGGCCGGTGATAATAACGACCCTGTCTCGCTTGTGAGCGCATCTGCTTGCTCTTCCTGCAGGCTAGAACTCTGACACTCTAGTGCTACGCTCTCATTGAGCTGGTCTACTGGCAGGCTCTCCTCAACTGTTCTTTTGTCCCTCGGGCCTAGCTCGGATTCGGGTATTGAAGCTATCCCCTTTTCTGCTTCAGCTGGAGGAGCTTGAGCATTTTCAGCCGAAAGCGCCGCGATCTTACGAGCTTGGCCTCGGGTCAATGCCTGTACTATGCCCTCTCGCAGTTTGAGCCCTCTGTCACGCAGTAACTGATTCGAGCGATTCGAAAAGATGTAGGGATACTGCAGTGAGAAAAATTTGGAAACTGCAGCCTCAGTCTCTAGCTCCCCGAATGGTCCACTGATTTTGACTTTGGCCATGGGCAGACACACGCTGTGTTCTTCTACAACCTGTTTTATCCATGCTACTTCTCCGGTGAAGTCATCTACCATCACGTAAGACGGATGGACAATGTCCAGCGTGGCGGCACTGTCTCTTAGCACTCGGCATGGTTTTCCATTAACTTGCAGGTCGTGGAGATATGGACTTAAAAGTTCCATATTCTCATCTTTTTCCTCCACGTAGGAAAAAACTATGCTAGACTTCTCGCAGTTTACAGCTATATGTCCCAGTTTGTGGCATTTGTAACAGCGAATTGGTCTAACAGATTCGAATTTTCTTTTCTGTTCTTTTTGTGCGGTTTCTCCGTTAAGTTTCTCCTCGCTCTTTTCTGCGGGCTTTTCCGCCATGTCTACAGGCTCGGATCGTCTAGTTTGCGCACCCTTTTTGAACGGAAATGGTTTCCGCGGTCCATTTCGACCGTCCCAGTTTCCCTCCTCGGCGTTCAACTTTCTACGGGTTGCGTACTCTTCGGCTAATTCAGCCGCCCTTTCCACAGTGTTTACATTACCTCTTTCTTGCACCCACAGTTTCACAGCTTGGGGGATGGTTTTGTAAAACTGCTCTAGACACATGCATTCAATGATCATGTCTCTGCTGTCGTACGCTTCCGCGCTTTTAAGCCACTCGACTAGGTTGGCCTTTAAGCTATATGCAAACTCCGGATAGCCCTCGCTATCTTTCTTGCCTGTGCTCCTAAACCTTTGCCGAAAAGCTTCGGCTGAAAGGCGGTATTTCTTCAGGAGACTAGCCTTAACTTTTGCATAATCATATGCATCCTGCACACTCAATCTGGCGATTACTTCCGCCGCCTCACACGGCAACATAGACAGCAACCGCTGTGGCCATGTACTCGGACCGAAGTTCATCTTCTCGCAAGTCCTTTCAAAATTGCTTAGGAACAAGCCTATGTCGGTCCCGACCTCAAATGGCTTTAATAGCCTGTCCATGCGGTACGATTCTGCCTCACTTGATCGTCCCAGAGCGCCTTCACTTCCTTGAGACATCTCCAAACGTTTGCTTTCAAGTTCCAGTTGCATTTTTCTTAACTCGCGATCTTTATCGCGTTCCTCTCTCTCTTGTTCTTTTCTCTCTCGTTCTTCTCTCTTTTTCAGAAGTTCAAACCCCATTTCAATTTCTTCCTCACTGGCCTTTTCGGAAATTAGCTCCAATAATTCCGATTTGAGCATTTCCTTGCGTACATCTAGGCCCAGTTCCTCACCAACAATCAACAACTCGTCTCTCAGCAGTGTCCTTAACTCCATGACTGCTGCTTTACTGCCTTGATTCTGCTCTCTAAATCTAGCTAGGAAAACACAACCTAGCTAACACACAACAATCTAGCTTCCCTACTGTTCTAAACAGAACAACCACAAAATGAAGCCTAGAGAGTCAAAGCAAAAACCAAGCACTCACCGCAGATACAGCACCATGTCGCAAAGTCCATCTCACCGCTGTCAGCCAGTTGTCAGGATTGGGGGCTTAATCCCATCGTCCGTGGTCCTTTGCCAAGATTGGAGTACGGCATGAATTCGGAGGTAGCTGGCCCATACCGTCGTCCAACTTATTTACGCTGAGATCGTTGATGAAGTGAAGAACTGCTTCTCATCGAGAACGAGGAAAAGGGTTTATTTACAGAAATTAAATCAGTCTAACATGACTGCTTGAGAAAAAGAGTAACAGTTCAACATGACTGCATGAGAGAAGTGACTCAGTCTAACATGACTGCTCAAGAGAAGTGATTTCAGCATTCGCACAACCACAGTTTTTATACACTCGATCCGCCGGTCCTACGACGCGGCGACTGTTCGTTTACTCATCACCAACTCGCCGCTGCTCTGCAGACCAGTTTACGTACACAAAGGCAACCGCGCTCTGATGCCCGACGACGGCGTTGGCGGGGGTGCCGAAGCGTGAGACGCACCAAAATACGTTGTCACCACGGCAGCTTGTCCAGGCGTGTCAAATCAGCTCCGCGTTGGGGAACTCTGGAATCATTGCCCACACACCGAACTCGTCCCGTCACAATGTCGATGGGGCTGGAGGAAGGAAGCGGGTTTTCAGCACAAAGGCCGCTTCTTCGAACGCCTCCTAGCTGCAGTGACGTAGAGGGAGCGGAATGCGCGTCTTGCACCCCTTGTCGTAATCGGGTGGCAAGGTGGCAATCTTGCTTAGCGGCTCGTCATTCTTGACACCGCACTAATTGTGGTTGGCCTACGTTAATTCGCATCGGCATTCATACAGCAAGTCATGAATCTAGATCTGGTAAATCTCTGCGGTCTCAAGATAACGAAACTCTAGGTGAACTCGTAATTGAAGTTAATGGAAATCTGGGGTTTTACGTGCCAAAATCACTATATAATTAAAAGGTACGTATTAGTGGGGGACTTTTTGACCACCTCTCTAACGTGCACAGCACACGGGCCTTTCGGCCCCACTGAAATGCGGTCTCCATGGCCGGGATTTGTTCCTTCTCGGCGACCTCGTTTAGCTCTGCGCATTCGGCGCCTGGAACGTGGCGGCAGCGCCGCGCTACCATAGTGCCGGCACTAACATGCGGCGTGCTATTTTCTCGAAGCATATTAACGTAGGTTTCGGGCCTTCGCGCGACGCCCGGCGGAGGCCACCATTGACCGTGAAGTGGGGTCACGTGACATGACGTCACGTGATGACGTCACACAGGCTGCAGATGGGGCCTCATATCACGCCGTCGGTCGCCTCCCGGCGGTGGCCACCATTGACCCTGAAGTGAGATCACATGATGTGACGTCACGTGATGACGTCACACCGGCTGCAGATGGGGCCTCATATCGCGCCGTCGGACGTCGCCCGACGGAGGCCTCCACGCTTCGGTTCACGCCGTCGCGCGCGACGCGGCGGCGGCGCCACCATCGCTGCATCACGTGATATGTGACGTCACGCCAGGGATGAAGCGGCGCGCGCCCGCCGTCGCGTCAGTCTCTGTGCCCGTCAGTCTCTGTGCCTTTAGCCCCTAGCTCACCAGGGGCTAAAGCAAACATAAATTGTAGAGAGGCCTGGGAAGCCCTACTGCGGAGCGAGGACCCTACTCCACAGCAACACGCCATCCGCCTGGCGGAAGAAGCCGCGAAGAGTCAAGACCTCTTTGGTTGCTTCTAATCGCGCAGGTTCCGGACCCCGTCCCCAAGGCCTGTGTGCCGGGGATGGGGAGTAGGGGCCTCCTTATCCGGCGGTACAATAAAGTTGCTATCATCATCATCATCTCCGCGGGAGAGCAGACGACGCCACGAAAGGATGCCGTCAGCCGAATTTCGCTCTTATTCTCGCGGAAAAAATCGCCTCAAGGACGTAAAAATGTGTTGATTGACAGATTATTTTTCGGTTGATATTAAATCTCTTCGTTATATCCGCTGACGCGCTCTTATTTACTTCGTTAAGACCGGACCATAAATTTATTGAGAATGCAAAAATCGGAATGGGAAATTCAAACCCCTTCGTTATAACCGCTATTTCGCTATAAGTGGCTTCGTTATTGCCGGGCTAGACTTATATATATCACTATGTGACGTCACAGGGATCATGACAGTTAGCCCGCCCAGTACACATACAGCATGACGTGCTGCGCTTTCACAATCAGACACAGAGCCAGAGGCCGAGAATGAAGATTCAAGTGTAGCTAGACGGCTTTCAAAGGCCTTGAAACTGAAGGCAACTGAAATTTTAAGATTAACAATAACTTGCGCATTTCGGTTCTGACCAGCGAGGAGCTGAGCAAACATATCACAAACGTTGTGAGGGTCAGCAACCGCTGCTAGTGACATATCGAGGGTAGGGGTGCATCCGGACTGCGAGTTTAGCTCTGTTCCTTGGAGGCCCCGAGTTCGTCTCAACATCCCCACTCAACAACATGCACAAGCTCTATCGAAAGGTACGCAAAACAGGAACTGCAGCGTTGTGGGCAAGGCAGCAGCAACAAAAAGGGGTCGTAAGATCGAATGCAGTGAGCATTGTAAAGAACGGCGGGTTGCACAACAAGATTGTCACCTTGCCACCCGATTACGACAAGGGGTGCTAGACGCGCACCTCCCGCTCTCCGCCGCTGCAGCTGCGAGGCGTTCAAAGAAGCGACCTTTGCGCTGGAATCCGCCGCCTTCCTCCAGCCCGCTTCGACATTGTGACAAGACGAGTTTGGTGTGTGGACAATGATTCCAGAGTTCCTCAACGCGGCGCTGATCTGACACGCCTGAAGAAGCTACCGCGGGAACGTCTTATTTTTGCGCTCTCACGGTTCAGCATGTTGCAAAACAACGAGCGTCCCTCGAGCGGCGTCGATTTTCCGGAACGGCACCACCTTCAACGCCGTCGCTTGGGCTTCGGAATGTGTGTGCCTTTGTGTCTGAAAACTGGTCTTCAGAGCAGCTGCGAGTTGGTGGTGTGTAAACGAACAGCCGCCGCGTCGTAGGACCAGCGGATCGAGTGTATAAAAACTGTGGTTGTGCGATTGTTGGACACACTTCTCTTGAGCAGTCATGTTAGACTGGTTCACTTCTCTCATGCAGTCCTGTTGGACTAATACTATTTTTCTCAAACAGTCATGTTAGACTGAGTTAATTTTCTGTAAATAAACCCCTTTTTCCTCGTTCTCGATGAGAAGCAGTTCTTCACTTCATCAACGATCTCAGCGTAAATAAGTTGGACGACGGCATGGGCCAGCTACCTTCGAATTCATGCCGTACTCCAATCTTGGCAAAGGACCACGGACGAAGGGATTGAGCCCCCAATCCTGACAACTGGCTGACAGCGGTGAGATGGACTTTGCGACATGGTGCTGTATCTGTGGTGAGTGCTTGGTTTTTGCTTTGACTCTCTAGGCTTCATTTTGTGGTTGTTCTGTTTAGAACAGTAGGGAAGCTAGATTGTTGTGTGTTAGCTAGGTTGTGTTTTCCTAGCTAGATTTAGAGAGCAGAATCAAGGCAGTAAAGCAGCAGTCATGGAGTTAAGGACACTGCTGAGAGACGAGTTGTTGATTGTTGGTGAGGAACTGGGCCTAGATGTACGCAAGGAAATGCTCAAATCGGAATTATTGGAGCTAATTTCCAATCAGGCCAGTGAGCAAGATATTGAAATGGGATTGGAACTTCTCAAAAAGAGAGAGAAACGGGAAAAAGAAAGAGAAGAACGAGACAGAGAAAAACGAGAGAGAGAGGAACGCGATAAAGATCGCGAGATAACAAAAATGCAACTTGAACTTGAAAACAGACGTTTGGAGTTGTCTCAAGGAAGTGAAGGAGCTCTGGGTCGATCAAGTGAGGCAGAATCGTACCGCATGGACAGGCTATTAAAGCCATATGAGGTCGGGACCGACATAGGCTTGTTCCTAAGCAATTTTGAAAGGACTTGCGAAAAGATGAACTTCGGTCCGAGTACATGGCCACAGCGGTTGCTGTCTATGTTGCCGTGTGAGGCGGCGGAAGTAATCGCCAGACTAAGTGTGCAGGATGCATATGATTATGCGACAGTTAAGGCTAGTCTCCTGAAGAAATACCGCCTTTCAGCCGAAGCTTTTCGGCAAAGGTTTAGGAGCACAGGCAAGAAAGATAGCGAGGGCTATCCGGAGTTTGCATATAGCTTAAAGGCCAACCTAGTCGAGTGGCTTAAAAGCGCGGAAGCGTACGACAGCAGAGACATGATCATTGAATGCATGTGTCTAGAGCAGTTTTACAAAACCATCCCCCAAGCTGTGAAACTGTGGGTGCAAGACAGAGGTAATGTAAACACTGTGGAAAGGGCGGCTGAATTAGCCGAAGAGTACGCAACCCGTAGAAAGTTGAACGCCGAGGAGGGAAACTGGGACGGTCGAAATGGACCGCGGAAACCATTTCCGTTCAAAAAGGGTGCGCAAACTAGACGATCGAAGCCTGTAGACATGGCGGAAAAGCCCGCAGAAAAGAGCGAGGAGAAACTTAACGGAGAAACCGCACAAGAACAGAAAAGAAAGTTCGGATCTTTTAGACCAATTCGCTGTTACAAATGCCACAAACTGGGACATATAGCTGTAAACTGCGAGAAGCCTAGCGTAGTTTTTTCCTACGTGGAGGAAAAGGATGAGAATATGGAACTTTTAAGTCCATATCTCCACGACCTGCAAGTTAATGGAAAACCATGCCGAGTGCTAAGAGACAGTGCCGCCACGCTGGACATTGTCCATCCGTCTTACGTGATGGTAGAGGACTTCACCGGAGAAGTAGCATGGATAAAACAGGTTGTAGAAGAACACAGCGTGTGTCTGCCCATGGCCAAAGTCAAAATCAGTGGACCATTCGGGGAGCTAGAGACTGAGGCTGCAGTTTCCAAATTTTTGTCACTGCAGTATCCCTACATCTTTTCGAATCGTTCGAATCAGTTACTGCATGACAGAGGGCTCAAACTGGGAGAGGGCATAGTACAGGCATTGACCAGAGGCCAAGCTCGTAAGATCGCGGCGCTTTCGGCTGAAAATGCTCAAGCTCCTCCAGCTGAAGCAGAAAAGGGGATGGCTTCAATACCCGAATCCGAGCTAGGCCCGACGGACAAAAGAACAGTTGAGGAGAGCCTGCCAGTTGACCAGCTCAATGAGAGCGTAGCACTAGAGTGTCAGAGTTCTAGCCTGCAGGAAGAGCATGCAGACGCGCTCCCAAGCGAGACAGGGTCGTTATTATCACCGGCCTCAAAGAACTTTGATCAACTCTTACGCGTGGATAGAGAGTCACTGGCAGCTGAGCAAAAGAATGATGAGAGCTTGGCTAAATTACGGGACACAGCTAAAGAAGGCATTGCTAGGCGCAACGTAACGATACATGAGAAAGGAGGATTGTTGTATCGGCATTACAGAGATCGAAAGGGTAGGATTTTAGATCAGTTAGTCATACCTACTAAGTATAGGGAGGACCTTTTGAGTCTTTGTCATGGAAATGGGTGGTCCGGCCACCTAGTCATAAACAAATCAAAGGAAAGATTGCTTATGGAATACTACTGGCCTGGCTGTTTCAAAGATGTAGAAAACTTTGTAAGATCATGCGACGCCTGCCAGCGTTCTGGTAAACCAGGAGAGACTTGGAAAGCTCCACTGAAGGTAGTGCCCTTAATAACAGAGCCTTTCAGACGGCTTGTAATAGACACGGTAGGGCCTCTTCCAAAAACAAAATCAGGCTACAGGTACTTGTTTACCATGCTGTGTCCGGCCACCAAGTTTCCAGAAGCAATCCCTTTGAAAGAGCTCAGCTCCACCGAAGTAGTAGACGCGCTTTTGACAGTGTTTGCACGAGTTGGGTTTCCAGCCGAAATTCAGGCAGATCAAGGGTCAGTATTCACGAGCGCACTGACTTCCACATTCTTGCAAAAGTGCGGGGTAAAGTTAATTCACAGTTCTGTCTATCACCCTCAGTCAAACAGTGTAGAGAGGTGGCATTCGGTGCTTAAGCGAGTTTTGCGTGCGCTCTGTTACGAGCACAAGGAGGACTGGGAGAACTGTCTGCCGGCAACATTGTTTGCTTTGCGAACGGTTCCACATGAAGCGACAGGGTTCTCACCAGCAGAACTAGTGTATGGGAGGACACTCCGTTCTCCACTGAGAATGTTAAGAGAGATGTGGGAGGAAAGAGGGGAGAGTCCAACCGTGGTTGAATACGTGCTAAATTTACTGGAACGGCTAAGCGCAACCCAAGAACTAGTCGGAAAGAACATGGCACTAGCTCAAAAGAACGCCAAATTCTATTACGACAGGAATGCGAGGCTTCGTACGTTTAACGCCGGAGACCAGGTAATGATCCTCAAACCTTCAAGAAAGAACAAGCTTGAAGTTCACTGGGACGGGCCCGTTAAAGTGTTGCACAAACTTTCAGAAACTAACTATGCTTTGAGAATGCCCGGTCGCAGGAAGGAAGTGAGGATATATCACTGTAATTTGATGAAGCCGTATGTAGAGCGGAGCGGAGTCGTTAACTATACTGTCAAAGAGCCGGATGGCATTGGTACCAAGTTTAAGGAGGATAGGGCAACCTCCAACTCTGAAATCGGCCTAGAAGAAGTAGTAGAACACTCGGTAAGCTCGCATGCTCTAAGACCCGAGCAGCTAGATGAGCTAAAAGGGGTGTTAGGGGAATATCTCGACAGATTCAGCGATCGGCCGGGTAGAACCGAACTGATAACGCATGAAATTGAGCTGACCTCTGCCGAACCAGTAAGATCAAAACCTTACAGGGTGTCTCCAAGACAGAGAGAGATTATGGAGGCAGAGATACAGCGCATGCTAGAGTTGGGAGTTATTGAGCCCGCTGAGAGTGACTACACGTCACCGCTAATACTCGTAGAAACCCCTAACAAGGACCCTCGTCCGTGTGTTGACTACAGGAAGTTAAATGCGATCACTAGGGATCAGCTGTACCCGATACCCAACATTGAGGAACGAATTGAAAGAGTTAGCGCTGCTAAATACATTTCAACTATAGATCTCGTGCGGGGGTACTGGCAAGTTCCCCTTTCCGAAAGTGCCAGCCGCTATGCCGCATTCATCTCGCCTGTAGGCACTTTTCGCCCTCTCGCACTCAGCTTCGGGCTGAAGAACGCGCCGTTTAGCTTCTCTAAGTTAATGGATATTGTCCTAAAGGACTTGCAGGAGTTCGCCTTACCTTATCTTGATGATGTGGCCATTTTTTCGGACAGCTGGGAACAACACGTATCGCACCTCAAACAGGTGTTCTCACGGTTGAGGGAAGCCGGCTTAACGATGAAAGCGGAAAAGTGTAGGTTTGGTTGTTCGCAGGTTACTTATCTGGGCCATGTTGTTGGTCAGGGCATGAGACGGCCGGCTGAGCTGAAAATAGCTACGATTGGAGATTTTTCTCAGCCGCGCACGAAAACGGACGTTCGTTCATTTTTGGGACTTGTGGGGTACTATCAACGGTACATTCCGAATTACTCACAATTGGCAAGTCCATTAACAGACGCCCTCCGAAAGGGAGCACCGAGTAACGTACACTGGGATAAGGACAAAGAGAACGCTTTTCAAAGTTTGAAAACGCTATTGGTTTCTCGCCCTGTGCTTCGCGCGCCAGACTACACAAAGGAATTCATAGTTCAATGCGACGCAAGCGACAGAGGTATGGGCGTGGTACTTAGTCAAGTCGGCGACGATAACGAGGAGCATCCTATCCTCTACGCCAGCCGTAAACTAAATGTAAGAGAGGAAGCCTACAGCGCTTCAGAGAAGGAATGCGCTTGTTTGGTTTGGGCCGCCCAGAAGTTGTCGTGTTATTTGTACGGAGCGAAGTTCATCTTCGAGACCGACCACTGTCCTCTGACGTGGCTCAATCAAATGTCACACAAAAACGGCCGCTTGCTCCGATGGAGCCTCACTCTCCAAGAGTACAACTTCTCCGTTAGATATAAGAAGGGAAAGTTGCATAGCAATGCGGATGGTTTGAGCAGGCTAATTTGAATTCTGCGTTTGAGGGTCCCGCCTAAATTTTAGGGTTACTAGTGTTAAATTTATTAAGCGAAGAAGATCCCCTCTCATTTAGCAGGATTCCCTCCATGATTGCTGAATTTGTCAGCAGGAATTTGCTTCAGAAATTGGCATAGTGAAATGCAGCATTTTTTTTGTTTCTGCACTTATGTTGTTGTTGTTTTTTTTGAAGCCTAGCGAGTCTAAAGTGAGAGCCAATGCACGTCATCTCGGCGCAGAGCCGTGTTGTGGGGTTCATTTTGCAGTTGCCTGTCCTTGTTGGATGTTTTGGGGCGGTGACATCAATGCACAAGTGGTCGCTGCGAGCCAAGACATCGATCCCCCCCTGACCAGCAGCCGTTCTCTTCCTGCCTAGCGGTTGTCAGCGCTAGACAGTCGAGACTTTTGGGGCCATGGAGGCGCTGTAAAGAACGGCGGGTTGCACAACAAGATTGTCACCTTGCCACCCGATTACGACAAGGGGTGCTAGACGCGCACCTCCCGCTCTCCGCCGCTGCAGCTGCGAGGCGTTCAAAGAAGCGACCTTTACGCTGGAATCCGCCGCCTTCCTCCAGCCCGCTTCGACATTGTGACAAGACGAGTTTGGTGTGTGGACAATGATTCCAGAGTTCCTCAACGCGGCGCTGATCTGACACGCCTGAAGAAGCTACCGCGGGAACGTCTTATTTTTGCGCTCTCACGGTTCAGCATGTTGCAAAACAACGAGCGTCCCTCGAGCGGCGTCGATTTTCCGGAACGGCACCACCTTCAACGCCGTCGCTTGGGCTTCGGAATGTGTGTGCCTTTGTGTCTGAAAACTGGTCTTCAGAGCAGCTGCGAGTTGGTGGTGTGTAAACGAACAGCCGCCGCGTCGTAGGACCAGCGGATCGAGTGTATAAAAACTGTGGTTGTGCGATTGTTGGACACACTTCTCTTGAGCAGTCATGTTAGACTGGTTCACTTCTCTCATGCAGTCCTGTTGGACTAATACTATTTTTCTCAAACAGTCATGTTAGACTGAGTTAATTTTCTGTAAATAAACCCCTTTTTCCTCGTTCTCGATGAGAAGCAGTTCTTCACTTCATCAACGATCTCAGCGTAAATAAGTTGGACGACGGCATGGGCCAGCTACCTTCGAATTCATGCCGTACTCCAATCTTGGCAAAGGACCACGGACGAAGGGATTGAGCCCCCAATCCTGACAGCATTACTAAGGTGACATATTTGCACAAAGAACAGAAGTCGTCTTAGCAAGGTTGCGGCGTTGCTGTCACCTTTCCCTCTGAAGAAAGAGGCCAGCGGTGCTGCTCTTATAGTCGCAGCTACTGACGTCACAGCGTTGGATACCAATAGAATTGGACAGTCCGTGATTACGTAGTCGGCCGGAGACAAATTGAAACCGGCGGCGATCGGGTCAAGGCTATCTTCACCAAAGCAGACAGGGCAGGCCAGGCACGGGCGAGATGAATCCTGTATCCGTTGTTCCGGAATCGATGATGCATCCTGGACCGCCGGAGGGGGGGCCCACAGTCGCAAGGAACCCGAAGAGAAACTGCATAAAGAGCAGAATTCGTCTGACCATGTTTGCGGCGTGGCTGTCACCTTTCCCACTGAAGAAAGCGGGCAGCGGTGCTGCTCTTTTAGTCGCAGGTACTGGCATCACAGCGTTTGATATCAATAGGATTGGACAGTCCGTGATTACGTAGTCCAACGGAGATAAGTTGAAATCGGCGGCGATCGGGCCAAGGATATCTTCACCAAAGAAGACGGCAGGCCAGGCACGGGCGAGATGAATCCTGTATCCGTTTTTCCGGAATCGACGACGCATCCTGGACCGCCGGAGGGGTGCCCCCAGCAGCAAGGAACCCGAAGAGAAACTGCACAAAGAGCAGAATTCGTCCTAGCATGGTTGCGGCGTTGCTGTCACCGTGCCCAATCATTTAGATCTGGATCAAATTAGATCTGGACACGCGCATTACTTTGCATTTATTATATTTAATTGGATTACCACTTCCCGCACCAGCCGTCTATGTTATCCATATCAGCTTGTAGTCTTTTGGTATCATCTGTGCTATTAATTTCCCCGAAGATAACACACTCATCTGCGAACAGATGTATGTTCGAAGATATTTTAGCGGTGAGATCATAAATATATGTAAGAAATAATAGTGGTACCAGCACATATCATTGTGGTACATCTGATTGAACTTCAGTTAGTGGGCAGATATGACGGTTAGCAGTTACAAATTGGAAGAGGTTAGTAAGAAAATGCTCTCCATTTTAGAAAGTAAGGGTCGATATTTAGCAAGCTTAGTTTAAAAAGTAGTAGTTTATGGCATACTTTATCACATGCTTTAACAAAATCCAAGAAGACGGAGCCAGCGCACGATAAGCGATCCAGGATGCGATGCAGTTCATAAGTGAATGATACTAGTTGTGCTTCGCAGGAAAATGATTTTCGGAAACCATGCTGTGAAACCATATTTTGTTATTTTGTTTCATGGCTAAAAGAATTTAATAGCACAGATTATATGAAAATCATATTTTAGTCCGCAGCGGTTGTTCCAGAGAGCACTTTTTAAATGGCAAGCGCTATTGGTATCGCCCAATAATGCACCATGGTTTACTGGTATACGCTTAAATGTCGCTGTAATTAAAACCAGCGGCTGTTTTGGCTGGCAAAGCACCGTAACACTGCTGAACGCTGGGAAGTGTACTTTAAAGCGCCGGAAGATTACCTAAATTCTGTTCGCGCAACTAAGATATCTTTGTATGATTCTACCTAACTTACTGTGTGATAACCGTAAGAGATTTGGAAGCATTGTTAAAAGGACACTGAAGGCAAATACTAAGTCGACAAGGGCTGTTTAAATACTTTCCACAAATCTCGCTATGCTTGTTTCGTGCCAAGAAAACACTTCGCTTACGAGAAAATTGTATCTGAAGGGTCCGAATACCTTTTTCGAAATTTAAATCTCCCGCAACCCATGTTTGATGCGCCGCCCTTTGCTGCCGTCGGTGAGCAGAACGGCGCCCGCCAGGCAGCGAGCCAAGACGGCGGATTCGCCGCTGCTTTTCGGCGTAGACCGTTTGGGCATCCCGTGACATTCTCTGCTACTCGCTGTTTGTGAGGAGTTTCGCGAGCCAGCGAAACCAGCGCAGCACTACGCGATCAGGAAAGTACTGAGACGTGAAAGCGTGGGCGGCACAGAGTCCAGTGAAAACGAACACTTTCGACCGTCCGCGTCGTCGCCAACGGTAATTTCAATGAATTCATTTTTCCGAACATGAGACGGAACTGGACAAGTGGCATTTTATTTTATCTTATACGAGGATTTTTTTTCAACGAGCAGTTAAATACTAGTGACAGAACTTAACTGAGGAGTGGTTTCATCATCGGGCAAGTGCTTGTATGTCCCGGGGGATTATCTAAGCGTGTGCTGGATTTACCTCGATATCTCGATTATTAAGGCGCTGTTCGCGATAATATTGACGCCTTAGAGGTTCTGTAGCACTAATCTATCAATTTAGCTTGACTTAATATTTGCCTTTAGTGTCCCTTTATGGTCGATGAAAGCTACCCGATATCTCTGAATGATGATTCAGGCAAACCCATGCCATCAGCTGATTGCTTTCTCATATTTAATAGAGCTATCACTAGTAATTTTTGCTCTCATTATCCAGACGAGCTTCGCACTTTTTCTCACAGAACTCTTAGCCCTATCTCTCCTGTTACGATAGAATATGCTGGTATAGTAAAGGTAATCAACTCTCTGAAATTGTCTTCCTCTTGTGGCGTAGATAACACCAACTCAAAATTTCTAAAACAAAGATGTGCTCAGCTCTTTTCCTTATAAGAGTTTTCAATAACCACTTCATTATGGTTGCTTACCGTCGGACTGGAAGATTGGTAAGGTGATTCCTTTTCATACATCTGGTAGCACGCGCTGTCCTCTTAACTGCCACACAATTTCATTAACGAGCATTCCTTGAAAAATTATGTAGCATATACTGTATTCTTACATCTTTAATGTTTTAGGCTGAAATAACTTCTTCACGGGTGCATAACACGGTTTCCGCGATCCTACTCATGTGACTCACTACTACTTTTCACTCATCGCTTGCACGCCATCCTGGGCGGAAGTTCCCAAGGTCACTGCATATATTTAGACTTCGCCAAAGCGTCCGATAAAGTATGCCACACGCATCTTATGGTCAAACTTTCAGCACTGAACTTAGATAATTAATTACTAACATGGCTAGAATACTCTCTTACCAATCGAGTTCATTATATCACGGTTGACTATCCCGATTCTTCACCATCATGTGTTCGATGTGGCGTGCCTCAGGGCTCAGTTTTAGGCCAATTGCTTCTCTTAATATACATTAATGATCTACCAAGTTGTGTTTCTTCTAATATTCACCTTTACGCCGATCATTGTGTTATATATCGCGCAATTAGCAGTGAGCATGATGAACACATGATATAATCTGACTTAGAATCCATACTGCGATGGTGCGATAAGGGATTATGGAACTAAACTTTAATAAATGCAAACGAACATTTCTCGCACAAACGTACGCCGCCCAGCTTATAAACGTAAATATAGTACGCTTGAACAAGTTTCATAGTATCGATATCTCGTAATCAATATAACATCTGATCTAACATGGAAAACTCACGTCACCGTTATAATTAATAACGCAAATAGAATGCTAGGATACTTACGTCGAAATTTCAGTAAGTTTGCAAAAGAACTAAAATTGCTTAATTATAAAACCCTTTGCGCCCCAAATTAGAATGTGCCGTTGCTGTTTGGGATCCTGACTGTGATATACTTACTAATGCATCACAGAATGAACTGATACAGAATAACGCCACACGTTTCATAGTTAGCCACTTATTTTCGTACATCCAGCATAACAGCAATGAAAGCCTGTTTAGCGTTGTCTGAATTATCGCTAAGCAAATAAGTTTTTCGCTTATGCTTACTTCATCATCATCAACTTCACGCTGACCTCACCCCTCCACCTACGTACCTTTAATCGCGGGTTGACCGCATTAATAAAGTAGGGTGGGCATCCCCCCCCCCCATTAAGATATTTCTACATTCTTTCATACCAAATACCTCACGTGACTGGAACCACCTTCCTGTCAATCTTGTTTCCATCACGGATCATGCTTTGTTCAGACAATGCTTATTTGGATTTTTTCATTGTAACTAAATGTGTCATATTGCGAGTCATTTTGTTTGTATCACGCTGTTTGTTTTTAGTTTTGTCGTTATTTTCTTGTATTCTGCTTAATAGCTTTTGCATTACCGTTCCTTTCGTATAACTTTTTACAGCTTACCGTTCCTTGGTAACCCTCCCCTCTACAAAGCATTTGTACTTGAGGGTATTTGAAATAAATAAATAAATATGTATGTGTTTTTTAGAAATGTTCATGTGAAAGCTGCTTTGTGTGCTGCCGAATTTTCACAGCGTTCTAACTATTTGTTGGCGAAAGTAATATACCATGACCCGCCGTGGTAGCTCAGTGGCTATGCTGTTTGGCTGCTGAGCACGAGGTCGCGTGATCGAATCCCGGCCATGGCGGCCGCATTTCGATGGGGGCGAAACGCGAAAACACCCGTGTACATAGATTTAGGTGCACGTTAAAGAACCCCAGGTAGTCGACATTTCCGGAGTCCTCCACTACGGCGTGCCTGATAATCAGAACGTGGTTTTGGCACGTAAAACCCCATAATTTAATTTTAATTATTGTACCATGGGGTTATTTATATCAATGCTAGATCACAAGTGAAATACAGGCCATGCGATGGCGGCATCCTCCTCAAGTCCGCAATATTTATCAATTACCGCTTATGATGCGCTTCCAATAATAGCCGCTAAGTGGCGCGAGTGAGGACAGATGCGACGGCTGAAAGACTAGTGTGGTGGCGACATCTGGCGGAGAAAGCGCCAAGGGACCCCAGCGACGAAGTCCCGGGCCAGCCGGCCGCACGCTGTGCTGCTCGACATGAAGATGCCTGCGGACTGCATGTCACCCGAGCTGTTCACGAAGATGGCCGAGAAGATAGCACAGCTGACGAAGGTGACGTGCTTGCTTTCGCTGCTCACGCAATGTGCGGATAACCTCCGCGTCATCTACACTCACTGGTAGTGATCGCACGCTGCTTCTGAACCACGCAAACAAATTACGGCGGCATACCTTTGTAGAAATATTATGGTAAAAACACACTGCATAACACTTTCCTGGTGTTTATACCAGCTTTCCTGCCTCAGCTGAAATTGACAAGGCAATCCGCTGCTCATCCGGATTTGACATGCAATTAAGATAATCCGAAGCTGTCACCTTGGCGTAGGTCAACTGGTTAACTATTTTCGCAAGAAAGCGCGCTGAATTATATTTACGGTGCGTGAATGCGTTGCTTTAGCTATAGAACAAAAGGCCGGATTCAGCACAGTTATTTTACGAGCCTTTGTTCACATTGCGCAGTCTATATTTACCGTATATTCCGGCATGCTTTCATGTAGCGGATGTACGCCGCGTGGCATGTACGAGAAGATGAAATGTGCAAGCTATTGCTGCAAGTGCAAGGAGACCAGCACATGTAATTATATTTTGTCCCATTTTGACGCCGTAGGTACAAATTTTGTACATGTAGAGACGCTACAGAGTTTGCAATTTGTAACCGCTACGTGAGTTCGCCCAAGATACATTACAAAAGTGCGAAAGTTAGTTTTCAAGTTTAGTGTTTTTATTATATGTTACGCTACTTCTAAGAGGTCAGTAATATAACCGTTAATTGGACAATTGCGAGAGCTCCCCGAATCGATCGTTTCTAAATTGACCATCTCCGTTGACGAAAGTCTAGTGGCGCGCGGAAGCACCTGACGGCACGCGGCCAACGTTAAGATGCAAGCACAGTCAGCGACCCGTCGAAGACAATAGGCCGATCAGAGCCACGTCCGCGTAAATACGCTTCATGACTGAGTAGTTTCACGCCACACGCATTGTTGTATCAATTTAATGTTCTCGGTGGTGGGCATTGCACAGCCCCCATTTCTTCTTGGAAACACAGCGTGCATCACGCATCGCCCTCGCAGGCCAGCTTTCCGGCGGCGTGTGTCCGAAGGCGGGGCCCGGCTATTTTTGTTCCGGGGCGTCTGCGCCCGACAGTTTTAGCACCGCGTCGCGAGCGGCACGCGCCGCCCGGTCGCGCGATCGATGCTTTCCGCAAAATGGTCGCGCATCAATCTTGCCAGGCACATTTGGCCTGGCTGCAGAAAACGAGCGCTTTTATTTTCGCTCAGCAGGTTTACGTACTACACGCCGCGACACGCGCTTCCGCAATACGCTTGCGTACGCATCGCATCAACTAAAACTATAATATTATGGAAGACACATAGTTAACACTCGTAGCAAAAAATATGGTTGTCACTTAACGTGTGTATAGTAACTGCCGCTAGTAAAGGTAGCGTTAGTAAGAGTGACTAACTACGAAAGGTAGTAACCGTTCTGCGGGGCTCCTGTGCCAAATTAAAACACGGCAACCTTTATTAATGCATTTTAATTACCATTATCAAAAGTACCCTGTTGTCTATCTTGTGTATAAGGCGAAACTTCTCGATAATAACTAGGACGCTTCTGTCTAAGAGCATATCCAAGTAAAACAAGGACCGCGTTCGCGCGTTCATTTTTACCTATGCACACGTTCGTTACGTACAGTAAAGGACGTACGTGTGTTTGCGCGCAAGGGCACCGTAACAAATGCCGACTTTAGCGCAACATAATTTCCGTAATGCATTCTTTTTTAATACAATAGCCAATCACTTGTTAATAAGCAAACTATTACGTTGGTTGAAACCAAATCTTCAATATCGCCAATATAGCACGAAAACAGCACAGGGTCGAGCACAGATCCATGGGGTACACTTGGCGTTAGCTTTACAATGCGCCATTCTGCACAGTTAAAGTCGACAAACTGTTTTCTACATAAAGAGGTATGATTTAATATATTTTACTACGGTCCTTTCACTGCCAAGATCCTCAAGTTTTTCTATCAGCTCTGGCTGAGGAAGAATAAGAAGACGCCGTTCGAAACGGCTGCGCTCACATCGGGCTACGCATGTTTGTTTTTCGGCTGGACCACCTTCTGGGACCGGCCCGGAACGATCACCACCATCTCCAAGAAGTGGTCCAGCGCCTGTGGAGACCTACTGCAGGTCAGTCGGACCATATTTCAGCGTTTGACGGCCCATTTTACACCTTCAGAACGTGGCGAGCTGCTAAGCCTAACTTCAGTTAGGGGAGCAGCGCTGGCGCCGGTGGGCGAGCGCGCACTCGAGCATGGCGGCCATAAAACCTCCGGCTGCGACACCGAACCCGCGACTTATTACAACGTCGCGACTTGAAGAACAGATGGATTTCACTGCATCTCAGGTGGGTGATGCACCACCGCACCATGAATGTAATAAGGCAGCTACAACCAACAAGAACATGCAAACCCCTACCGTAGTTGACGAAATGACAGCAGAAGCCGGATGGGAGCGCGTTCTTTCCCTGAAGGAAAAGAAAAATCTCGCTGCGACGCTCCGCGCAGGAAAGCACACTGCCATCTGGTCCAATTACCAACTCATCCAAACTCGTGGCGCATCGCGGGCGCCCACGATTCAAGCGTCTTCCACCGCTACCGAAGAGTGACCTGAAGGTGGTCATCACACGACACCAAGGGCTACCACTCAAGAATGTTACCAGTCAGGCCCTGGCAAGAGCCGTCATGGAGGCGTGCCAGGACAGAACCACCGACAATAATTTTATTCTAAGAATCAAGTTAGGTTCCAACATTGCAGTGATATCCACCCCTAATCGAGATACGGAAAAGTCACGCAAGCCATTAAATCCTTGAATATCAACGAATGACAACACCCGGTCAGTGCGTACGTTACGGCAGGAGGGGACACGACGCGGGGAGTAATCCACGGGATAGAAGCACACACCCCTTCTGACGTGCTCGATCAAACCTACGTATCCGAACGCAGGGACTGGAGTTCATCGATGCAGGAATGATGGGGGACTCACAAAGTGCTTTGCGTACCTTCTACGGCAGCCGAGTGCCAAGGTGTGTTTATTACTTGGGGGGGGGGAAGGAGAGAAACTCTGCACACCCTACCGAAATGCGGTAAAATTCTGCCGTAACTGTGGCACCGTGGGACACCGCACCGACGTATGTCCACAGCCCGACGTACAGGCGTGCCGCTCGTGCGGGGTCCGCGCGCCTGCCGATGGACACACGTGCCCCCCGGAATGCGCCATTCGTAGGAGTGTTCATCCAATGGGTGACCGCAGATGTCCCAAAAGACTGAAGCCGGTCAGGAAGATATCAAGACCACGGCCAAAGAAACCAACGAAGACCCAGCTACGGTGGTTCGCCACCGAAGACGAGGACTCCAAGCTGGAGTTCCTTCCGGCGATGGATCGTCGCAGCCGCTCCAGAACCCGCTCGCCGTCGCGGAGCCGATCTCGATATCCCCACCCAAGGTGCCTCAGCAGCAACATCAGACAAAAAGAAGGAGGCCCCAAGAAGCATGTCACCAGGGATCCTACTGGCATGCAGCACCCCTCAAAATAATCACGTGAGCTGGGCGCAAGTCGCATCTCCCACTGCCAATGCTAAGAATACACCTACACCAATCACCAAAAACCCATAGTACAAGAAAATAGTAGAAGAAACCAAAATACTTCGAAACAATTTAGCCGAGCTACGAGCCGAGTTCGAAGTTTTTAAGTGCATGGCAAAGAACAGCACATCGCAGCAACTCATACAAATTGCGGACCACACTTCCAAATCACCACCGCAGACATCACTGCAACAAAGTACCGCCTCCAGCGCTCAATGGGTAACGTTGGAACAGTTAGCACAAAGCATGCAACTAATGTTCGCAGAGCTATACAAACTCAAGCAAATGGTAGAGGATGCGCAAACGAAAGCCGCAGCCGTCCCCCGAAAGAGGGTCAGTCAAAGTCCGGGAGCTCCTACCAGGACACCGAAAGCTATAGAGCGCACTGATTGTGACAGTAATATTCATGGATAATATGGCAAACAACACAAAGACCGGATACATTGAAATCTGGCGATGGAATTCCTGCACGCTACGCACTAAATTGGCTCATTTCACGCACTACATAGAATTGGCGCCAAACCCTTCGGACGTTATCTGTATGCAGGAAATAGGGAAACAAAATAAAAAAGTCAAACGATACGAGCTTTATGCTCACCCAGATTACCCTCAAGTGGCCACCTTTGCCAAGAAGGATGTCGCGATTAGCATAAATCATATATTGGGGAACCTATTCAGCACCACATATTCACGATTTGGCTGTAGAAAAGGAGCAAACCTAAAACAATTATTGTCAACGTTTATAGTTCTCCCAGAGAAAAACCAGGCGGATTTCGGAAACGTGGTGGCCATCGCGGTGCTCAAGGTAGGGACAAATGAATATTGTTCGGCGACTTTAACGCACAACACTCAAACTGCGCCTACAGTAGAGACAATCCCAAAGGCATCTTGTTAGCAGAGGTTGTAGAGCACTACGGACTTTTCCAGCTAACTCAACCGGATCTCCCAAAGCGAATCGGGAACAGGGTGTCCAAGGACACTTCCCCCGACCTCACCTTCACCAACAACGAAAGTGAGACGTGATGGAGGAACGTAGGTGAAAACCTAGGAAGCGATCAGTATATCTTAAGGATATCGGGTAATGCAGCCAGGATTCGAAGAGCTATTGGCAAGGCAAGGATATCCCACTATACCAAATTTCATGAAAAACAGAAAACAATCGGCAGCATAACAGACGTAGGAGAATGGGCCGAGCGGATCAGAGTTATTCACCCTGGGGTCACAAAAACAATTGAAACGACAACGGAGGCTCCAGCCGCGGATCGTCACCTCTTGTATCTCTCGGAAGCCCGGAGAGGCCTCACAAAAAGTTGGAAAAGGCAGAAGCTTAATCGCAAACTCAGGATACGGATAGCTCAGCTAGCGCAAGAAGCTAATGAATACGCACAGAAGTTAAGCGACAGCAATTGGCGTCAGTTCAGCGACTCGCTTCCGGGCACGCAGACTACAAAGAAAACATGGCGCATTCTTCGAAGTATGATTGACCCGGGAGGAACAAAAACAGTCGCGAATCGCACACTCAAGCTGCTTGAAAACGAATTTCGGGAAGCTGACATGATAGACAAAATTAAACAGATACACGTAAAAACAGTTCCGACCGGGCAATCCATCAAACCCGTTTACGAAGGTCAGCACCAAGCGGAACTGGACACCCCCATAACCTTTGAAGAGGTTTATGCAGCGGCACACTCCTTCAGGAAAAACACGACCCCAGGGATGGATCAGGTCACGAACGCAATGATTCGCAATCTAAGCGACGACAGGCTAAAGAGCTTGACCAAATTCTTTAACGACACGGTCTGGACAGAGGACGGCGTCCTTCCAAAAGAATGGAACGAAGCAAATATTCTGATTCCTAAACAAGGTAAGCCTCGTAACATCAACAACCTTCGACCCGTCTCCCCAACGTCGTGCGCGGGGAAACTCTTTGAAAAGGTTGTGCAGGTCCTTCTCTCGAACCACATAGAGCTAAACAACATGTTCCCCTCCAACATGTTCGGTTTGCGACACCACGTGTCGGCGCAGGATGTTTTTCTACTACTAAAGCACGAGGTCCTGCAACCCAACAGAGGGTCGGACGATAAATTTGTACTGGCATTGGACATGAAAAAGGCCTTCGACAGCATCTCCCACCACACTATTCTGGAAGGACTGGAAGCGGTGAACTGCGGAACACGAATTTATAACTACGTGCGCTCGTTCCTCAGCGACCGCCCGGCCACAATCGGATTAGGCTCCACGAGGTCCGACACCTTCACCTTTCCCGACAGAGGTACCCCTCAGGGAACTATACTCTCTCCACTGCTATTTAATTTAGGGATGAGCAAGCTAGCCCTGGAGCTAGATAAACACCCGAATCTCAGCTGTGCAATATATTCCGATGGCATCACGTTCTGGGCTCACCAGGACTCGCCATCTTCCTAAGGAACAAGCAAGAAACTCTTCAAAAGGCCATAGACGCAGTCGTGGAATACGCGAGGGCGGCGGACATGGCATGCGCACTCGGGTGCGTGCCACGTTCGGGTGCGTGCGAAATACGCAAGAAAGAAGGACTGGGTGCCACTCACTCTGACTCTCGACGGGGCGCCAATTCGTGAAGTGGAGACACTCAGAATATTGGGGACGTGGATACAGCAGAACGCTGGAACATCCCACACCCTTCAAAAACTAAAGGCGGTCAGAGGAAACGTGGTCAGAATTATACGGAGAGTGGCAAGAAGCAGAGACGGCCTAACTGAGGGAGAGACCATCATTGGTTCACGCATTCGTAATTAGCTGAATCACATACACCCTTCCGTATCAGGCCTTGACAAACCAAGAGATTAGACAGGCAAACACAATAATAAGAAGAGCCTTCAAAGCAGCCCTTGGTCTTCCCGAATGCGCTAGCACAGAGAGATTCGAGGCACTGGGCCTGTACAATACTTTTGACGAGTACGCAGTGGCGACGTTAAATGCTCAGAAAGAACGACTTTGTTCTTCAACTCAGGAAAGGGAAGTATTGGCGAGGTTAGGCTTTCCCCTGAGACCCCAGTATTGCACAGAGGAAACGGCACAGATAGACCGCAACGTTCGATCGCACATCGTGGTGGCCCCAATTCCCAAAAACATGCACCCCAAGTACCATCCCGGACGACGGGATGGTACTTGGGGTGGGCAAAGACTCATCAGAAATGGTTTGGCATTGGACCAGGGGTGCAGTATACGGATGCCAGTCGAGCCAGCTCAGACACTTTCACCATAGTCTCTACATGCAACAAGAACATAACAACGGCTTCCTTCAAACCCGCCTCGGCATGCGTGGTAGAGGCTGCAGCCATCGCCTTGGCCATTCAGGACGCCGAGCGCCAAACCAATTCGGCTGTCATATTATCCGACTCACAAGCGGCTTGCCGCCTGTTTCTACATGGAACGGCAGCCAAATCAATAATCAAAATTTTAGGCACTCAACTAGAGGGGCACCACACTACTGTATGGTGTCCGGCACACGAGCGACTGGCAGGAAACGCGAGGGCAGACCATATTTCTCGAGGATTAAACGTCCGAGCAACGGCATGGCCTCGCTACGACCTTCGACTGAATTCTCGTGACATCTTCCTAAAGCAAAGGCAGGAGCGGAGACGTTTTGGACATCTTCACTCCGATTTAAACAGCCAACAGGAAAGGGACTGGCGTCGTATTCACACGAATACATACCCCAACATGCACCACCTACACAGAATACACCCCACGAGGTTCGCCGACGAATGCCCGTGGTGTACAGACACACCCACACTAAAACACATCACGTTGGAGTGCCCCAGGAGGCCTCCGCACATAGGCAGCCCCATATTACATTAACATCCACTAATGGGGAATAAGCAGTGGGAGGCATGGCTTGCGGACGAGTGTCGGAAGAGCCTGTTGGCTCTTCAGGACCAAGCCCAGCGAGCCGCTCGTGCCAGTGGGGCCCTGGAATAAAAAAAGAATTATGGGGTTTTACGTGCCAAGACCACTTTCTGATTATGAGGCACGCCGTAGTGGAGGACTCCGAAAATTTCGACCACCTGGGGCGCACTACTATCTGTCAAGACGGGTCTTCCCCCTCCCGCACCCCGCCTTATGTAGGGCGCGGGCGGTTACCCTTCAACTTTTACAAGCCCGTGCGTACCCTAACCTCGCGGTTTTTCATGCCATATACCCCGAAAGATACCCCAGTGCGGACTGCCCTGCTTGTGGACTCAGGGCAACATTGGACCATGTGTTGTGGGGGTGTGAAGCCATCGGCTCCTCCTTCAGCGAGGATAGGTGGGCTGCGCTCTTGGGCAGCCCCGAACTCAGCGACCAAACCCTGGCCGTCCAGAGTGCCCGCGACCGGGCCGTCAAGCTCGGCTTGGCGGTCCCTACGTGGGACTAGCCGGGTGGCGCGGGGTCTCCCCTGCGTCTTCTCTGGACCGAAATAAAGTTACTTCACTCACTCACCTGGGGTTCTTTAACGTGCACCTAAATCTAAGTACACGGGTGTTTTCGCATTTCGCCCCCATCGAAATGCGGCCACCGTGGCCGGGATTCGATCCCGCGACCTTGTGCTCACCAGCCTAACACCATAGCCACTGAGCAACCACGGCGCGTGCCCTGGAATAGGGGCTCCAACCATCGTGCCTTATTTTATTTATATTCAATAAAGTTTTTACTCTCTCTTTCTGGCTGAGGATCGCGATCGAACGTTTTGACAGATTGTCACGATTCACAAGCAGCAGGAACTGATAAAGAAAGGGCAGGACACTTTAATTGCAGGCCAACTGAAAAAAAAACACGTTGGGACCTCTTCTTCCGCAATGCGCGAGAGCTTCGTCTTCCTCTACGTGCCGCGTACTGGATGTGGTATTTGCCTCCTTCCAGAGAGAGCATCGCCCCGATGCTCGCCTAGTGGCAGGAAGATGTGTCAGACGAGGTGTGGGCAATTCATTCTGAACAATAGGGCTTCACGCGCACAATGTGCACAACCTCAGGTGGACGCTGCCTCGCTCTGGAGGAAGCAGGACTGTCAGGGATAACTTCATCGTTCAGGTTGCTGAGGCGTCGTAAAAGCTTCTACGGACCAAAGTATCGCCTCAGTAGCTTTTCTGAAAGCCGTCGCTGACGGATGAGACTCGAAACCCACACTTTGTCACCTGGCTGATATGTGATGTAGCGGCGCCGTAGATTGTGGCGCCGAGCGTCGTAGTCCTGTTGTCGGGCGATTCTGCCGCGGGCGAGTTGTCTCGCTTCTTCAGCACGTTGAGCGAAAGCTTAGAGCTGAGGTGAAACAGCGCGAAAAAGACGAGGACACAAGGAAACAATTACCACAGACAAGCGCTGACTGCCAACTGGAAGTTTATTTGAAAATCACCGGACATTTATAGCTTCATCAGCATAGGCATGCGCACATCATTCACAAAAACATCGGCAAATCATCATTTTAATCTTTGTTCCAAAAATGTTATTTCTTTTCCCGACAAGGCAAGAGAGGGAGTGCTCACACATCTCATCGCTCGCCAGTTGGCAGTCAGCGCTTGTCTGTGGTATTTGTTTCCTTGTGTCCTCGTCTTTTTCGCGCTGTTTCACCTCAGTTCTAAGTATGAACCAACTAGCCCTCATCAAGATCTTACTAAGCGAAAGCTTCAGCGTGCGTGCCTATATCACCACAGCCATGTGGGAACATTACGTCGAGCATCGTCGTCACTTCCCGGCCATCAAGAAGACTAAATGGGGTCTTTCGCGTTGTTTCCTGTTGAGCAGTGTTGTAAGCAAATGTGATGTACGGTAGAATGTCATCCCAATTTGTGTGTTCCACGTGTACGTACATACTCAGCATGTCGGCGATAGTCTTGTTCAAGCGTTCTGTTAGGCCGTTCGTTTGCGGGTGAGATGCTGTGGTCTTTCGGTGAGCTATGCCGCTGAGGCTAAGCACTGTCTTTAGAAGTGTAGCTGTAAAGACACTGCTGTTGTAAAGTAAAAACACCGCTGGTGCACCGTTCCTCAGAACCATGTTTTCAACAAAGAATCGCGCTGCTTCGACTGCGGTGCCACTTGGAAGGGCCTTGGTTCATGCATAGCGTGTGAGGTAATCGGTGGCAACTATTACCCACTTATTGCCAGTGTTGGAAGTCGGGAATGGTCCGAGATGGTTCATCCCGATGTCGGCAAATGGGGTCGTGGGCACATGGACTGGTTGTAGTAGCCCAGCTGGTTTCGTACGTGGGGGTTTGCGTCGCTGACAATCGAGGCACGTGCGCACGTAATGTTTCACAAAGGTGGTAAGCCTTGGCCAGTAATATTTCTCTTTGACTCGGGCCAGTGTTCGCGTGTAGCCGAGGTGGCCAGATGTCGGTTCATCGTGGCAGGCTTGCAAGACCTCATTACGGAGGTACGTTGGGACGACAACTAGGCGGCCGCTTCCACTTGCAGAGAAGTTCTTGTAAAGAACATCATTACGGAAGCAGAATGAAAGCAAGCTCTTTGCAAATGTTTTGGGCGCGCTTGTAATCCGGCCTTCTAAAAATTCAAAAAGGGGAATCATTTGGTTATCTTCCCGCTGCTGACCAGTAATCGTGGCCGTGTCTAGAACACCTATAAAAGCCATGTCTTCGTCATCTTCTGTGACTTCCTGCTCAATCGGTGACCTTGAAAGGCAGTCGGCGTCGGAGTGCTTTCGTCCCGACTTGTACACCAGTGTCGTAACGAATTCTTGAAGCCTTATACCCCAACCACTAGCACGCGTCGGAAAGCTTCGGCACGCGCCGAATCGTCAAACGCGTCAAAAGCGTCGGTCGGGAACACAGCGAAGCGTGACGACGCGCAGCGATTATGTCTACTACCGATGCTAAAGGTTTGCCGATGCGAGGCGAAGCTGCGCCGGCGTGCACCAATGAGAGGCTGCGACGCGTCGCAGGCGTCAACCAATCGGAGGCTGAGAAGCCTCCGGCTGCTATGCCTATAATGGCCGCCCATGCAAAGGCACCGGCACCAACGATCGTCCGAGTTCTTTGGACGCATGACGCGCGCGACAGTGTTCCCGAATGACAGTGTTGTAATAGTAGGCCGACACGACCGACCGACCGACCGACCGACCGACCGATCGACGACCGTGGGTTGTGGCAGTGCGACGTGGATCCGAAGCGACTTCGAACGACGCCGACAGCCAACCGAATCATGATTTCCGCGACGTCTGTGCGTGTTGTATGTGTATTTTGTTATGCTCAAAACGAATGGAAACATGCTTACGAGCCCCGAAGTCTGGATAATCAGCACTTGTCTATCGCCTATGTTGGTACGTTACGCGCAGGCCTAGCGCGTCCATCGAGTTCGTATCTGGCGAGTGAACGAGCCCAGCTGGGAAACTCTGTCGAAGGAAATGAATTTTCAGGTCCGTTTTGTGCTGCAGTGATTTAAAATATGGCACTCCTGACTTCGGGTGATGTGTGATGTGGTGAATGAACCGAATGGACCTTGGAGTGGTCAACCGCGGCATGTTTCGTGTGGTGACGGGTGACTCAAGTTTAACGGGCAAGCTCTGCGCTGTTTCCGGTGGAAAAGATAACGTCCGAAAGCGAAAGACCCTAGTAGCCGAACTATGGGAAGTACTTACATAATCAGCCGTGCCGCCCGTTTCAGCTGGCACTTTGCTCTTCTATTCGGCATGTGAATCCAGTTCAGTACAAGTTCACTGTACTCCTTCACTCACTTCTTTCAAGTGCAACCGTCTTTTGGGCTAGATGGGGATGATTCGCTCGTGTAGCAATCAAGAACACTGACGCACTGAAGCATACGTGACAACGCAGTCATGTTTGAGTCAGTGTGTCCTTATACTTGAGCACTGCAAAGAGAAATTATCTGTTTGCAAGTGTGCCCCGTGTGCAGTGCATAGCAGGACCTGCATCATGCAAGACCTATGCATGTAGCAGCGTATACCATGACTGCTTCGATGCCTGCTTCAGAAGCAGGAAGTACTGAGTCAATGAAACTGTAATTGATTTTTTCTCTCACTTGTTGTTTATGCAAAGTGCAGATGGTGTGAGGGCATTGTGGGGAAGGTGAAAAGGTGCCATCAGTGTTTTGTGCAGTCGGTATGCTTAAACTGCTGGAATCCCTTCAGCTTCTACTAAAATGTTTCTTGCTGCGATACTATAAATTGTAGTCAGGACAAAGATCATTCAAAACCAAGTTACTAATGCATCTGCGCAGAATGTGTTTGACTTACAAGTTAACACTTCCACAACAACAATATGCCAATGCAGAGCATATGTGCTTGCAATAAATACATTCCGTAAAGGTGAACGACTGGGCCTAAAATAACAAACTTCGTAGTAGCACTGCAAAAAGTGCTGCCATGTGCATCAGCCACAACAAAGCTGCTTGCTGCACCTCCAACCTACTTCACTGGAGACACCTCCATAAAGACGGTTCGGGCCCTTCCCATTCTGGATGTAACATTTAGCTCTTCTCTCATCATCATCATCATCATCATCATCATCATCATCATCATCATCAGCCTGGTTACGCCCACTGCAGGGCAAAGGCCTCTCCCATACTTCTCCAACAACCCCGGTCATGTACTAATTGTGGCCATGCTGTCCCTGCAAACTTCTTAATCTCATCCGCCCACCTAACTTTCTGCCGCCCCCGGCTACGCTTCCCTTCCCTTGGGATCCAGTCCGTAACCCTTAATGACCATCGGTTATCCTCCCTCCTCATTACATGTCCTGCCCATGCCCATTTCTTTTTCTTCTCTTCTCTCTTCTGCTCTTCTCTCAACTTTTCCGCATATGTCACCTGCACTGTATCTAAGCATCGGCCCATTTTTGGGTTTGTGTCCCGTGTCTCCCTTCCCTGATGACGAAAGGTTTTCCGAGCACTCTACGCTTCTATCATTCTGTCACAACTTGAGTACTGCTCATGACTATAGTTCCCGTACCAAACTCGCGACGCTAACAAACTTAAGCTTGTTCAGCGCCGGACAACACGCACCCTCTACTCCCGTCTTTTCAGTTGTCCCAAGCTCATTCCAGCCTACGAGGATTGCCTGAAACCCCTCAAGCAGCACACCTTGCAATACCAGCGCAACATTTCACCAGTCTATACTGCAGGGTGCTTGACGGCTTTCTGAACAGCACCAATCTTTCTTCAGTTCGTCTTAACAAGTGGTCAGCACAGCCTGAGCCCTCATCGTGCCTCTATGGCCCGACACCACAACTCCATGATTATATCTGGCATACAGAGCTTTCTCTCCACCCCCCTTGGCCATTTGGATTCTCCGTCGTTGGAACCAGAATGAACTGGCACTCCTGCGTGTTGTGCACCCGTCGATCGTGTGCGCGTGTGCCGTACTGTGTTATTGAGCAAGTGTGTGTGTGTGTGCGTGCGTGTGTGCGCACGTGGAGGGGAAGGTGTCTTTTGCATCTTACAAATTCCTGCTCTAGGTGGCTGGTTATCAGACGCTCTAACATATAGGCGTCATCCTTTCTTTTTAGTCTAGAGTGCCAAGTTACCACTATTATTATTATTATTATTATTATTATTATTATTATTATTATTATTATTATTATTATTATTATTATTATTATTATTATTATTATTATTATTATTATTATTATTATTATTATTATTGGAATCATCACTACGACCACATTGATTGTGTAGAAGCCTGCGTGACACATATTTCAATATATTTCTGGAGCTTTGTGCGCTCTCACTCTTCTAAAAGGCTGCCATGGATGTACGTGTTCTTCATGAAAATAGTGGCGTTGTCTCGAACACTGCTGATGCCTGTGCAGAACATTTCTGTTTGCTATATGGTGTGAAATATGTTTGAAGTAACCTTCCTTCTCTGTCTGGCACAATGTGTACGCTATCAGTCAATGAAAACCTTGTTTTCAAGTGTATGAAGTGCCTTAAACCTTCCCTTTCTTGCGGTGTTGATGGTATTCCGCAGATCTTAACCCTTTGAGATGCTGTCTACACAATTGTGCACAGCAGGAGAGTGCATCAATAGCAAAAGCACTGATGAAAGTAATGGTATTTAAAATGTGTTTCATACATCTTGCAACACTTATTATTGGAACTGTGCTGCAATTCTGAATAACGTGCAGAATGTTTTAGCAAAATGAGTGGGAAGGTAAACGGCTGGGTGTTTTTACTCCATGTCAGTATGTTGTATGTAGCGGGTTCACTTCTTTCATTGTTTTTTACAATGTCATGCACCAGGCATAATTTTCAGGTGGCTGGATAAGTGCTTTTCAAGCTTTTCAAAGTACGAAATAGTACATGTTCTCATATTTTGTGTTCCTGTAGTGAGCTTGCGCATGGAGCCGAAATTTTGTAAATTTGACAAAACTCGCAAAACATTAGTAAATTCTTAATATTTTCTGCGGCTGTACACTGTTGAATATTTGAATGGTTGAATATTATCGTAGTATAAAATTGCGCTTTTTAAGTATGTACTGGTATACTATTTCAGTGCAGTAGCTTTTGTGCAAATAAAAAAGGGCATGAATTAAGAAAGTGCAATAATAATAGGCTATGTGCCTATTCTGAATCTGAATGCATTTTGCTATTAATTTCTTCTGAGCTTTAATAATGGCTGGCTACTGTATCCAGTGTTGCGCTATAAAATAATATGCCATAGCAATTATTGCGTACCTCGCAGAACAAATTGAATTTATCTATCTAAGTCAAAACATCATAGCAGGCTGAAAACAATAAACTGAATCTTTTTTTTTTGTGGTGACGAAGTGTAGAAATTGTGAAAATAACCTGTTTATGTATTCTTATACTATGCAAATGAGCTGCTCCCATGCATTCGAATAAGCGGTTCAATAGTACGACTTGGCAAAGGGCAGCGAACGACCCCTAATAAAACCCTCCAATTCTCAAGCTTGTATTATCTGACGGTATGCAATTTCATTAATGTAAAGAAAGGCAAACTTGACATGTGGAAACCAGTTACAATAGAACATGGCCCTTACACTGTGAAAATGCTTTGTAGGAATACACTCAATGTAATGGCCTCCGCATGCGGTGTTGATGCATCAAAACAACCTAGAATAATAGAGGTGCTCCATGGGCTAGATTTGACAGAATCAAGAATCGGGGGCAGACAAGCTACGAATTACATCAATTTAAGCTAATCTAGTTTTTTGTGAGTGCTACAGGTGTTTCAATTCTTTTTGGCTTATTTTCCAAGAACTCACTTTTTCACGCTTCTTTCAAGCACCAACAAGCATAATTATATTGACGCGGATGCTTTATTTGTATCCGGTTACCGTATTTCACCGGCTAAAAGATGTTAACCGTTATCGCTCGGTGCAGGATGCGCCTGAACGCATCGGAAGTTTCGCGAATGTTGTCGATGGTTCTGTCTGTTGTCGACGAACCTTGTTAATCTGATTGCATACGCGGCACGAATTGTGTAGTGGAGCCGTATAACGTAAAACTATTCCAATATGTTTTTGTTCCAATCTCCTGACGTCAACTTTGCGTAACCGCCGATACAAGCATCGGGCGGTCCCCCGCAGGGTTGTCTGAAGAAACCAATCTAATGCTTCCCTCGTTCATAGGAGGTCACTTTTGTTTGCTTGAAAAACGAATAACATTTGCTCGCACTGAGCAGCTTGTCTTATCTAATTGGCTCACAAGAGGCGAGGAGCATGCTCAAGAGGAGAGGTTTTCGACGGGGCCGAGCCACTGAAGTGAATATCGATAACCAGATGAAGAGGGTGGGGCCAGCGGCGTCTGCGATTGGTCCGCTTTCTCTTACCTAGCTTGCGGTGGCTCATCGACAATCGCGGTGGCATGCGACGGAAGCTTAAGAATGACGCTAAAACGGATCCTCAGCAAAGAAGAGTTTGCAGAACGAGGTCGTAAACATGCCGAAAGTTCTCGAAAGCGTTACACGGCCACGCAAAAAGTTTTATTACACGCAAATAAACCCATGCTCTCCGGCAGGCGCGAGTAGCCACTGCCGGCGCGATCGGCGGCAGCCATCTTTTATTCCTTTCGGAACGGGGCAGCCTGCGGCTATTCAGAAGAAAATTCACTTTTGTTCGGCATATTAATGCATCTTTAAGGCGTACGCGTCAATTTGACGGGGTAAGTTTTTGCGGTTTTGTGACGTCGCGGGACAGGCAGGTGAAGTGGGTGCAGCCCGAAATCTTTTAACCAATAGCCGAGGGTTATTGGCGAAAAGGCGTCGAATCAGAAATAACTATTTTTGTTTTGTTCGGTCAAATTATGCATAATCAGTGGGTACACGTCATATCAGATGGGGAGCTATCGCGCTTTGCGTGACGTCGCGTGACAGACAGGTAAAGTGTGAGTGGTCCAAAAAAAATAGTTTCGAATAGTTTTACGCTATAGCTCCCGTAGTTTCTGGAGGGCGGGTGGGCACCAGCGAATAGGCTGTAACTTTCGACGACTGATGTCTGCAAACCAACGCATGGCCAGCAGATGAGATTTTCGACGATTGCCGACATTGCTCGCCGCTATCCTTGCGATTTAGTCGGCACTATTTATTTACCGTCACTACTACGTGGCAATATTTCCAACACAGATTTTTTCAGTGATACCTTGCACGCCTAATTCTTACCTAGTTGGCTGTGCAATGAGCTACCGAAAAATGAAATGAAAGAACAGTTTTTGATATGATATATCATCGTCGTGCAAAGCGATCTTGCAGACAGACGACGGGCGAGTGCTGATGTTGATATTTTGTGCACCATTGTTACTTGAAAAATAAAAAATAAACTGTCGCGGCAGGCGTATATTCATTATTCAAACGTGTTTCTTATATCTAAAAGCGCATACAGATCACTAACTTATTGCTTCAAGCTTAATTTACAGCAGGCTGCTTTAGGCCGGACTTTGACGGATGAAGACAAAATAGTTCAGCGACAGTGCGCTGCAGCCGAGGAGCGAGCTTCGGCGCGCGTCAGAGCTTCTGTCCAGTGGTTGCGTGCCTTCTTCCTCCGACCAACGCGAAGCGAAGCGTTCGCTTGTCGGCGCGCGCCGAAGCTTGCGGACGCGTGCCAGTGGTTCGGGCATTAGGCTCCAACGCGCTAGTCGACCGGACGGATCCTTCAAGTTCGTCAGCCAGCAAATTGAGTCATGATCGCAGACAACACTGAAGGAACGGCCATAGAGATACGGGCGAAGCTTCATAACGGCCCATACTACCGCAAGGCAATCCTTTTCTGTGGTTGAGTAATTACACTCGGCACGTGAGAGCGTCCTGCTTGCGTATGCAGTGATTCTCTCGGCTGAGTCTTAATTGCCACTGCACGAGCACAGCGCCTAGGCATACGTTGCTAGCGTCCGTATGAATCATGGTAGGAGCCAGAATGAGCCAGTACAGGAGGTGTTTGCAGCCGCTGTCGGAGATCATTAAATGCTGCTTGTTCTTCGCCCCCATACGAAGGCAACGTCTTCTCTTGTAAGGCGCGTTAGCGGTGAAGCTCTATGTGAAAAATAGGCTATAAATCTTCGGTAATACAAGCAGAGACCTAGGAAACGCCTCACTGCCTTCTTATTCGTTGGCGTTGGAAACATTGCAACGGCCGTGATCTTGTCGGGGTCAGGGCGGACGCCTTGATGACTCACAACATGACCTAAGAACTGGAGTTCCTCGAAACCAGAGCGACACTTTTCTGCTTTCAGTGTTAAGCCGGCGGACCGGATCGTTTGTAGAACCACCA
Source organism: Dermacentor albipictus (assembly GCF_038994185.2). Lineage (NCBI taxonomy): Eukaryota > Metazoa > Arthropoda > Arachnida > Ixodida > Ixodidae > Dermacentor > Dermacentor albipictus. The sequence continues at coordinate 286,149,967 of NC_091821.1, read as the reverse complement.
GCAGCTGTCTCAGGTTTTCCTCAAACGTTTCCGAAAAAAACTATGGCTTCATGGAGGTATACTAGGCATATCTGCCACTTCAGGCCTGACAGAACCATATCCATGAGTCGCTGAAAAGTTGCTGGAGCTGAGCATAAACCGAAATGCAGGACCTTAAATTCGTAAAGCCCGTCAGGCGTTACGAAAGCAGTCTGTTCTCTGTCTCTCTCGTCAACCTCGATTTGCCAATAGCCACTGGGCTTCTTCGATTTTCCACTTCTGGCTACCCGCAGGCTGCCAGAGCCAGCCAGAGCGTCTTCGTTTTTCTCGGATTGCTCCGCCCACCGCGCTACGCACTTCAGCCGGGCGTTCGTTTTGCTCGCGCTGGTCGGTTCTGGCTACCCGCGGGCTGCCAGAACCTGCCAGGACGATTTTGGTCTGGCTGCTTTTTGGAAGTTCTCTGGCTAGCAGACGACTAAAAGAGGCAATGGGTGCTCGCCGCCATCTTTATGGGGACTTCACAGATTGCAACGTGGGCGCTTGAGGACTTAAATTTACCTCGCTCAGCCAACTGCCTACGGTCATCTTCGGATTTCCTTACTTCTAGCGTTATCTTTTTAGGGGCTAATGCGATTTGACACGTATCTGGGGGACGAAATGAGAGAATCGCGTAGCATGGGCTTATGGTATAGTTTATGAAAAAGGCTCAAACGAATTGTCTGCCGGCGGGATGCTAGAAGAGGTAAAAAGAGATCACCTTTCATGCTTGTTACACTTGCGCTACGGTTAAAGTTGGACAAGATAAAACGAGCAGCGTTATTTTCAACCAGCTCAAGTAAAGTTATCAGTTTTTCATGATCCGGATCCCATATCGCGGCGGCATATTCCAAATTAGAACGTATTAGTGTTTTATAAAGCAGTAATTTGAAAGAAGAAGGAGTTTTGGAAAAGTTACGGGGCACGTAGCCCAACATGCGGTTAGCTTTTTTAGTAATGTATTCAATATGGCGCGTCCAGTTAAGGTCACCAGAAATATGAACACCCAGGTATTTATATGAAGTAACCGCTTCTAACGCAACGTTATTTAGGTAGTATACAGGCGCAGAGTTGGCACTTCTTGATATTCGCATAATTTTTCACCTATTAGTATTAAGTTCCATAAGCCGTTCATTACTCCAAAGAGAAATGTTAGAGAGGTCACGCTGAAGACTGTTAGCATCGTCGGGGGATTTTTTTCGCGGAAAACAACACAGTGATCAGCAAACAAAAGAATGTTAGATGATACAATGGAAGGGAGATCATTGATGTAAATAAGAAATAAAAGGGGTCCAAGCACTGACCCTTATGGCACGCCCGAGTAAACTTCGCTGAAAGGTGAGTTAAATTTATTAGCGTAAAGGAACTGCGATCGGTTAAGAAGGAAGTATTCAATCCATTTCAGAACATTGTAGTCGATATTCAGTTGGTTTAGTTTTAAAAATAATAAGCTGTGACATACCTTGTCGAATGCTTTCGAGTAATCTAGGAAAATGCAGTGAGCTCCTGATGCGCAATCTAAAATATGGGGAAGTTTGATAGTGAAGCTGGAAAGTTGTGTTTCGCAAGAAAATGACATACGAAAGCCATGCTGTGCGGGTGTAAAAAATGAATTAGACTCGAGAAAGTTCACAAGGCGAGTGAAGATTACATGTTCTATTAGTCTGCAACAAGTACTAGTGAGAGAGATGGGGCGATAATTTATAGGGGATGTTCTATTTCCTGACTTGAATAATGGAACCACCTTCCCGACTTTCCGTTGTGTTGGCAGAGTGGAACTATCGAGAGTCTGCTGAAATATTTTTGTTAGTATTAAGGAACTGTAGAACTGTGTTTTTTAAAATTTAGCATGAATGCAGTCAAAACCGGGCGATGAATGAAATTTTAGGGCATCAATAAGCTTAGCAACGCCAGATGAATCGATTAAAATTTGAGGCATAGTTGGGAAATGATACCGGAGTGGAAAGGAATGTTCGGTGTTTGTTGTGAGCAAGAAGTTCAGAACAAAGGTTTCGTTAAGTTCTGATGCGCATAAATGAGCCGGAATAGGGTCACCTGACGCGTCAGTGAAGTTAATGGATTCTTCGGTATGCGGGTTGATGACGCGCCAGAATTTTTTTATGTTGGCAGACAGGATCGATGGTAAAGTGTTTGAGAGGAAGTTATCTTTTGCTTGCTTAAGCGCAGTTATATAGGCATCAGCGGCAGTTGTATGCGTCCCAGTGTGCGTTACATTGTGAAAGCCTGTACGATATCGGCGCTTTTTTCTGTTAGATAGGCGTCTTATATGCGGGGTATACCACGGGCTTGAGGATTAGAAGTGATGGTGCGTCTTGGAACATATTTTTGAGTTAGTTCGTGAACTTCGGCCGTGAACATATCCCAGTTAGTTTGCGCAGAGCGTTCGTTAAAGTTTCTGAAGAAGTCTTAAGTAAAAACTGATAATTCATTGTTAATGGCATCGAAGTCTGCTCTATTGTAATCTAGTATGGTCTTTTTCTTTCTATCACGCTTAGGAGAGGCAGTGTTAATGTTGAAAATGAGCAAAGAGTGATCACTTATGTTAGGCAAATAGGTGATGGCTGAAGCAAAGTCGTCTCGATTGGTTAGGATCAAATCTAAATTGTTGGCTGTGTTGACAGAGATTCTGGTAGCGTTAGTGACTAATTGGGTAAGTGAAAAAATAGAACATAAATCAAGAAAATCACTGGCATCGGATGAAAATTGAGATAGGGTGGGAGGCTGGTTAACCCAAGAAATATTCGGAAAGTTAAAATCACCTAGTAAAAACAAGGAAGCCGATGGCAATCTGGTGTGTATTATGTTAAGTTCGTCATGAAGGTCGTTAATAAACGAGCGCAGAGAAGAAAGAGGACGATAGCATACGCCGAATATTATTTTCTGATGGTCAAGAGTAACTGATGCCCAGACAGTTTCCAAGGCGCTATTAGTGTAAATGCATGATGAGGGTATGTCTTTCGAAATAGCAAGGCGTATGCCGCCTCCCCGTTGATTAGTTCGGTCATTGCGATAAACTGCGAAGTGGTGTGCCTTGTGAAAGAGTTCGTTATCGTGAATTTGAGATGATAGCCAAGTTTGAGTAAGTGCGATGATATGCGCAGAACAGGTGTCGATTGCCGATGAAAGAGAACGAGAAGTTTTCTTATTCAAGATACTTCTGATGTTAGTATACAGAATCGTAACATCAGATGGTGATGAATGACCACTGCCCCTCTCGCGCCCCTAGGACGCCCCATGTGACGAAGCGCTTGATCCTTGGGGCGCATGTTCGGATGGCTGCGCGATTTCATCGATTGTGTCGTTAGATGAATTGTAAATGAAGCATTTGCCGCGTATGTATAGTTTAATGTAGCGAAGCCGAAATTTGGGTGATGGCCAATTCCAAATTCGGTAAGTTTCCGTCTCGCAGTTCGAGTGGCGGGTGAAAAATCTTCGCTGATTGAAATTTTGTGTTCCTTGAAATCATGACGATGTGATAGGATTAACTCTTTTATTTTGTTGTTGGTAAACTTGGCAATGATAGGTCTGCATTTATTAGCGGAAAATATCCCTAAACGATGAACACGCTGAAATGGGTCGTTTGGTAGCGAGTCAAGAACCTTCGTTAGTGCATTGGTCAGTGTACTTTCAGTTTGTTGCCAAGTTTCAGGTGAATCTGTTAGTCCATGAAAAATCAAATTATCGTGGCGTGACCTGTCCTCCATATCATCTAGGCGCTTTCGTTAAAAAGCATTTTGTGAAGTTAAGCTTTCAATACATTCTTGCATGACTGCAAACTCATGGCTGAAGGTATCAAGAACTTTCCCTTTCTCTTCTATTTCATCCAAACGCTTCTGAACGTTAGTTATTTTTGTTTCGATGCTTTTCTGCCCAGCCTTAATGGATTTATTGTCTGCGGTCAGGGCCGGTATTTTGTAGCGATGCCTTTTCCGATTCTATGCTTTTTCCGGCTTTTCGCGCTTGGCCACTGGTCAGAGCGACGGCCTGCCCACATTATCAACGCGATCAGGCGGCCGTGTGTGGTGGATGATAAGAATAGCATAGAATAAGGCATAAGGCATCGCTACAAAATAGCGGCCCAGCTCATGTTGCGCCTTCGAACTTTATAATGAGCGGGAGTGAACATCTTTGAGCAGTTGAAAAATTACGGTCATCTGTTCTGCAGGGTCTTCAGGGAGGGATTCAATTTCTGATAGGGATTTGGATCGAGTGGTGCCGCCGGGGTTCGTTTCTATGTCGCCGGAGCACAAGAGTGGGAAAGCCATAGAAAAGCAATCATGCACAGTTTCACACAGTACCCCTGGGCACGGGAACAGCAATAAGCAGATGTCATTGCTTTTTTTAGCGTACAAGGAAAACGTACACACCTGCATCGGAGCAAAGCGAAAATCAGGAGCCATGCTTCTTGCAATGTTCCCGTGCCCACTGAATCCGAGGACGGAGTGGCCACAGCATAAATTCCTTGCGGGTGATGATGCAGTTGTCGATGGGGTTGAACGGCCGAAGGTGAGCGATTCCATCGGGTGCGCAGGGATGAAAGATTTCTTGAAGAGGCCATAGTCAGGCAGTGGCGGTGGTAGCATCTGAGCTGATGGGCATGAGGGAGATAGCGATTCCGGTATCATCCAGGTGAAGAAGAGCGTCAGCGTAACTTGCATCTGCATCGGAGCAAAGCGAAAATCAGGAGCCATGAATCTTGCATTGTTCCCGTGCCCACTGAATCAATATATTGGACAGCATGGGCGGAACTGGCCAGCACCTTATTTTGGAAACTATCTTTTAGTACTGCTCGTCAAGACACGCTGAATCATGTCAGGCGATTCTGAAAAATTTCAGTGCAGCCTTCTGTTGCCTTGAAGCTACGTCAAAGAACGAGGAAGAAACGGTGACACTAGGAATTCGCACGCTCTCTCTTCAAGAAAATGACAGAACTAGAGACTGCATTCATGGTGATTTTCTGGAGTGAAATCATGGAGCGCTTTGACGAAACGAGCGTAGCACTTCAGAAACCAGGCCTAGACATTTCAACTTTTGTAGACCTGCTGAGATCTCTAGAAGGCTTTGTTAATTGCTTGCGGCCTCTTTTTGATACCTTCGAAGAGAGAACACGCATGCTAAGTACCAATCAATGTTATCAGGATGAGGGAAAACGCATCGTTTTGAGTAGGCACCCGGACGGAAAAAGCGATAGTGCGCTACAAGGTAGAAAAAAGTTTATTGTCGAGACCTACAATGTTCTACTTGACAGTCTAGGCTCTGCTTTGCGAGTGCGAAAGGCTGCCCACACTGAACTCTGTGAAAGGTTCGGATTCTTAAAGTTTGTGACAGAAGTTGGGAGCGAGGCCTCTCTGGCACAGCAGGCTATGTTGCGGAAAACCTACAAAAATGATTTTGAGCCAGCATTTTCCGCTGAAATCGTTCAGCTTGTGAACTTTCTGCACAACTCTGTGTACCAGGACGCGAGTCCCCTGGGAATAATGAAGTTGCTGCACAAAAGAAAGCTTATTTATGTGTTTCCGAACCTTTCTATTGCTTTGCAAATGTTCTTAAGCATTCCTGTGGCAAACTGTGAGACCGAACGATCGTTTTCCACGTTGTCGCTGATACAGAACGCCTTCGTTCGAGCCTCCTTGACGACAAGGTGAACTCGCTTGTTATCATCTCCATTGAAAGTGACCTCCTCCGCGGTGTATCCTTCGAACAGACTATATCTGATTTCGCCAAAGCGAAGGCTCAAAAGATGCAATAATAAAAGAGGAGTGTTTGCGCTATACATGAATAGTTCCAATAAGTTCGTTGTGTCACCTCTCAGCCTCCACGTTGCCAATGAAACGCTGAGCAGTAATTCAAGGTATCCAAATCTTCCCTTGTTCGTCTCTTGTTTGTTGTTCTTGTGATAGCGTCCTTATAAAGAACTGTATTTTTGTTGTTTTTGATAGTGCCACGTTTATTTGGTGTCGTCTTTGCTTGTCTTACAAAAACGAAAATATTTTCAAATAATGTTTTGTGATAGCAGTTGGTAATTTTCATCTGTGTTCTAGTGCATTTTTATGGTGTTTGTATCGCCTTAACTATTTTATATATCTATTGCATATTTATAGAGTAACGTGTATAACGATTACTGCAGTCTGATACTTGAATTTTAATAAAGAATGTTTTGGATATAACCATGCGTCTCCTCACGGTATTAAACTTAGTGATGCAAACAAAGCCTAGCTTCACAAGGATCGGCATCTGAGCTGTGTTGCCCTTTCTACGTTCTTGTTCGCCTCGAGTGCACTAAACTTTTCCTTAAAGCCTAGCTTTTGCTGAAAACAGAATACAGATTAATCACACAGTGAACATATGTGTTGATGTTCACAACAGCACGCGTTTCAAGCAAGTTTTGCTGTTTTCCTTATCATAATAATAACAAGAATAACAATAATTCCGTTGATCGGACTTCATTCTTTTTAATTTGGTGGAATTAAAATGAAACATGGCATACTTCCAGTGGCGTAGCAGGCGACAGGGAGGGGGGAGGGGGAGTGTCAGTATACGGAAAGTGGGCCTGCATGCGCATTAGCCCAGGGCCCTCAATTTTCTTACTCCGGCCCTGCGTACCAGGGAGTTACAGTAATCCCTGGCACTGAGCAGATCACCGTATCCGCTGTAAGTCGGGACTGCCAACCGTACAGCGGGGTGCGCGCATTTCAGAACAGCCGAAAGCGCCTTAACTGAACCCGAGGGTGACTGAATCATTTCGGCGGTGTTTTGCAACAGCGTCTGTGCGCCTGCTCCAAAGGGAACCGTTGGCGCGTTAGCGGCGTGGTCGAGCAACGGTGAACAGTTGTCCAGCACGATCAGCGGCGCGGTTTCCACAGGGAAACTGGCCGACGCGCCGCCAGCCCCAGAGCAAAACAGGCTCGTAGCGGGGTGCGCCTGCTGTCGTTCACAGCCGCCACTTGAGGCCGAATTGCTTAGGCCGCTTGCAGCCAGCGTCGACGAAACAGGTACGCACTCAAAGGTTGCCCCACTGGGCACTACCGAATGCACTTCAAAGGAAGCCGTGGCAGACGAATTCGCCGGTGTGACCTGTTCGGGGAAAGCACTGGTCCCGTTCCCGAGCAACGCTACTGCTCCAATGGGAGGTGGTACGTAGCGCCTCGTGTTGTCCCCACAGGGGGCTGTCACATGTGAGGATGCATAAGTTCGCTGCTCAAGGGAAGCACTGGCCATGTTATCGAGCAACGCGGTGTCTGGTAGCGGTAACAAAGGGCAAAGGTCACCTAACAAGTGACAAAGGTCACTAGGCCTAGCAGACATAACGCGGCGAGTATAATTTGCAAATGCATACCAACTCAGCGAAGCACACACAAAGGCTTAATGAGGCTTTGAATCCACGTTGGGCGCCAGTGGGGGGTCTTAATGTCTCACAGGAGTACCGACCACCGCGGGTTCGAGCTTAGCGAGCCATACGGCCGCGTCAGCCGTCAGCCTCTAGCGCCGCTGCGTGCGAGGTCAGGACACAAAAGGCTACCGAACGATGCACTCAAGGACACAATATTGCCCTAAGTTAGCGGAAGCTGTTTATTGTATCCGACGGCACCCGACACTGCACAAACGCCCGGTCCCGGAAACGGCGGGAAACTAAAGGGGTCCTGCACCAAGGGCGGAAAATACAGTCAGGGGTGCCTCTACCACGTCGCTGCGAGATCACAGGCTCAAGCTGAGACACGTCACCAGGAAAAGTCCTGACGGCTACGCTACTTGCTCTCGCGATAGCCAATGGGCCAAATCACGAGAGCTCGGGCAATCTCCTTCGGCTTGGGTCTTCGATGGGTGCTGCTCGGCGTGGTACGACCTCGCGTGAGCTCTAGGCACCCGTTCTTCGGCTTAGCGTCCCGACAGGATCAGCACGAGGTACACGTGCCCCGCACGGGCAAAGGCACTGTGCGTGAGCTCAGTCCTAGTCACAAAGGTGTGGGTGGACGAGAGGAAGCATGTACGTACCCGGCGCAGTCCCAAAGAGAAAAAGTGGGCACGCTACCGTCACGAAAGTCACCAGGGGCCGCTTCGTGACGTCAAAAACTCCGAGAATGTGCGTGAAAATGAATGAACGAAATGTGCGTGACAATGGAACGCAGACCCCCTATGTGACAGGAGAGGGATTGTCAGCAAAGTACATGGAATGCGTGCAGCGTGATGAAGGGTTACCTGGAAAGAGCGCCACCTACCTAGAGGCCACCACGCGGAAAAAGCAGGAGCCCAGGGGACAATGCCCCATGTCTAGTCCGAATCACGCGGAAAAGGACAAAAAGAAGCAGGGAGAGGTAGGAATCCGCGTTAAGGTCAATTCGCGCCAGCGACTCAAACATGGCGAGTTGCTCAAAAGCAATTGTGGAGAGGGTGAAAGGCGATAAAAGAGTGGTGGTAGGGACATTTCCAGGGCGGACACTGGGTTCTGTCATGGAGTGAGCAAAAGAAGAGCTCACGGAAAATGCCCACGTGCGTAACGTTGTCATAGTACCTGGTGGGCTAAATGACGTCCTGAACAGGAAAGGGACAAGGCTAGCCCAGCGCTTGGCGAAGGGCGTGGACGACTTGCGCGAGCTATCCCCTCAGGTGCAGATCGTGTTGTGCACGGTGCCGGAGGTGCCTCTACGTGACAGTCACGTACAAATAGCCGTAGCGGCTGCTAATGAAACAATATGGAAAGTGAGCCGAGAGAAAGGATTCGAGGTTGTCGAAGTAAACAGGCAAGTGAGAAGGTGGGGTGGTTTTAAACGTGACGGGATCCACTTCAATTACAGGCTGTCACGAGAAGTGGGCTGGTGACTTGGTGGTCGCGCTGTTGCTTTTTTAGAGGGCCCGCGGGCGCTCAGGATTCCAGAGTAGATAGTAATGAAGAAGGTCCCCTAGGGGAACCTCAGAAAAGCATCGCCGTCGATAACAGGAAAAGGAGGAAAGCAAGAAACAGAGCTCGCCATGCAGTAGGCTACATAAACAGGCAGGGCGGCAGAAGAAAGGAAAACTGGGCAGAGATTGAAGAGCAGTTAAATAGAGAACAAATAATTATGTATGCGGTTACAGAAATGCACCTTAGAGACACAGAAGAGCCGCCAGTTATTGGGAATTATATTTGGGAAAGGTCCAACAGAACTAAGTCGGTAAGAAAGGGAGGGGAGTCGGAATGCTCAGCCATCAGGGAGCCAAATGGAAAAGAGTAAATTCAAAATGTCAAGAGCATCTTTGGTTATCAGGTGACTTATCTGGGCCATGTTGTCGGTCAGGGCATGAGACGGCCGGCTGAGCAGAAAATAGCTACGATTGGAGACTTTTCTCAGCCGCGCACGAAAACGGACCTTCGTTCATTTTTGGGACCTGTGGGGTACTATCAACGGTACATTCCGAATTACTCGCAATTGGCAAGTACATTAACAGACGCCCTCCGAAAGGGAGCACCGAGTAACGTACACTGGGATAAGGACAAAGAGAACGGTTTCCAAAGTTTGAAGACTCTGTTGGTTTCTCGTCCTGTGCTTCGCGCGCCAGACTACACCAAGGAATTCAAAGTTCAATGCGACGCAAGCGACAGAGGTATTGGCGTGGTACTTAGGTCGGCGACGATAACGAGGAGCATCCTATCCTCTATGCCAGCTGTAAACTAAATGTAAGGGAGGAAGCCTACAGCGCTTCAGAGAAGGAATGTGCTTGTTTAGTTTGGGCTGCCCAGAAGTTGTCGTGTTACTTGTAAGGAGCGAAGTTCATCTTCGAGACCGACCACTGTCCTCTGACGTGGCTCAATCAAATCACACGAAAAAATGGCCGCTTGCTCCGATGGAGCCTCACTCTCCAAGAGTACAACTTCTCCGTTAGATATAAGAAGGGAAAGTTGCATAGCAATGCGGATGGTTTGAGCAGGCTAATTTGAATTCTGCGTTTGAGGGTCCCGCCTAAATTTTAGGGTTACTAGTGTTAATTTTATTAAGCGAAGAAGATCCCCTCTCATTTAGCAGGATTCCCTCCATGATTGCTGAATTTGTCAGCAGGAATTTGCTTCAGAAATTGGCATAGCGAAATGCAGCATATTTTTTTGTTTCTGCACTTATGTTGTTTTTTTTCGAAGCCTAGCGGGTCTAAAGTTAGAGCCAATGCACGTCATCTCGGTGCAGAGCCATGTTGTGCGGTTCATTTTGCAGTTGCCTGTCCTTGTTGGATGTTTTGGGGCGGTGACATCAATACACAAGTGGTCGCTGTGAGCCAGGACATCAATCCCCCCTGACCACCAGCCGTTCTCTTCCTGCCTAGCGGTTGTCAGCGCTAGACAGTCGAGATTTATCGGGCCATGGAGGCGCTGTTAAGAATGGCGAGTTGCATTGCAAGATTGCCACCCAGTTACGACCGGGGAACAAGACACGCATCCCGCACTCTCCGTCGCTTCAGCTAGGATGCGTTCGATGAAGCGGGCTTTGAGCTGACACTGCCGGCTGATCCTCCAGCCCCATCGCCGTTGTGACGAAACGAGTTCGGCGGGCGAACTATTGTTCCCGAGCTCTCCAGCGCGGACCGCATCTGCTACGCTTGAACGGGCTGCCGCGGGAAAGCGGTTTTTTGTTGCGTCCAATGCCCCGATCGGAACGCAAGACAACGAGCTACCCACCATTGGCTCTGAGTTTCCCGGAACGGCGCCTCTCGGACGTCGGCGCCGGACATCGGAATGTGTGTGCCTATGTGTGCGTAAACTGTTCTGCGGAACGACAACCCTCTGACATCGGTGCCGGACTTTGGAATGTGTGTGTCTATGTGTGCGTAAACTGTTCTGCGGGGCGGCGGCAAGTTGACAATGAGTACACGAACGTTCGCGTCACCTTGTATCGCGGGAGGACCGAGTGTGTAAAAACTGCTGTGGTGCGAATACTGACACACTTCTCTCGTGCAGTCATGTTGGACTGACACTTCTCTTGAGCAGTCATGTTAGACTGATACACTTCTCTCGTGCAGTCATGTTGGACTGACGCTCTTTTTCTCAAGCAGTCAGGTTAGACTGATTTAAATACTGTAAATAAACCCATATTCCTCGTTCTCGATGAGAAGCAGTTCTTCCCTTCATCAACGTCCTCAGCGTGGATAAGTTGGATGACGGCATGGGCCAGCTACCTTCGAATTCATGCCGGACTCCAATCTTGACAAAGGATCACGAGTGATGGGATTGAGCCCCCAATCCTGACAACACCTAAGACATTCCATGTCATATCAACCAGGATTTTTTTTACCATGACAGATGTCGTTGAAAAAATTTCGGTATATTTGTTGAAGATCCGACCTCTTTCTCCTCATTTATTTTTCTTCGCAAAATATTCTCGAATTTTGGCAAAAATTGATTGCTCGTGGCCAGCAAAGCAGAAGGCACTGATCAATGTTTCCCTTCAACTGGAAATTGTATGATCCAGATATTCTGATGGAGTCCATGTCAAGGGAATGAAATGGTGTCACTGCCAAAATGGCAAAGTTTGAATTTTTTTAGAACTCAGGGATGTACAGAACGCACAAAATAAATACACAATAGCAGCCTGGTTTACATAGTATAGCTGCAAGATATTTGACGCCTTGGAGGTTCAGTCGAACAACTAAATAACTGTACAGCTCCAATGATTTGCAATAAGCGTCATGCTGAAGGTAAAAAAAATAGCTTCGGTGGCTGGCGCGAAAGTACATGTGACCCATCATTACGTAGCCCTATGTGTCTGCTATGCATGTAACAAGTCGCAAAGCGGTATTGTTCTTTAAATGGGAGAAATTATTTTATGCAATGTTCGTTTGTGGATCACCCATACAGCATAAATATATGTAGCGTTCATGTCTAGCAAGGAGAGATGGTTAATGTAATTAGCCACAAAAACTAGTTGACAGACTTTGACAACCTTTGTTTATCAATACGGAGCCATGCGACGTGAAGCGCTGCATTCTTGACTCGTATAGCTTTTTTTAACATGGACGCCAAAAGTGGTCGCCAACCACGCCTGATCACGTCACACTGAACACGGCGCATATGATTTATATATGAGTACCTTCAGGCTGTCAAACAGTGGTAACACGCAACACCACAAGAATTTCCTCTTGTGTAAGCTCTCAGTTTTAATTATGAAGGTGTTTTTTCTTGCATCGTAATATTATAGTCTTTGGGTTCCAGGGAGCAGGGCACAAAGTGTCCTGCTCCCTGTATGTCGCATTGCATGTTGATATCGCATTACATTGCAGTGCGACATACCATTAAAAATCGTTTCCATGGGCAATATCAGCGCTCTTTCTGGATTTACTGGTTATGTAAGAGCAAATATTCCTTTTTGTAAACTGCATGAAACGTATCGTTTAACACTGCAGGGCTCCCTCACGAATTTAGCAAGTATTCTTATCTTATGTCCAATGGCTGTATGGTTTCCCGGGCCCACACTAAGCACAAGCCGCGTTGCCTTAGAGCGTGCGTCTCTTGGCAATAAAACGCAGACCACAACATCGCTCCTTTGTCATCTGTGTTGCAGGCGAAGCCAGCTTTACCTGCCGCGGTTGCTTAGTGGCTATGGTGTGGGGCTGCTAAGCACAAGGTCGCGGGATCAAATCTCCGCCACGGCCCCCGCATTTCAATGAGGGCGACATAACCCGAGTACTCAGATTGGTTTAAATTTCCAGTGTCCCTCAATGCGGCGTGCCTCATAATCAGGTAGTGGTTATGGCATATAAAACGCCATATATTAATTTTAACGAAGCCATATTTGTCATTTGCATTCCCGGCCGGCAAGCTTGTGCGCACGTCGGAGAAAATTCCAAAAAGAATTTTTTTCGTATCTAAAAATTAATACCTCCTTTTTTGACTTGGCACGTGCATAGCAGACATGTAAAGCTATCTAATAATGTATCGCATGTATTTTTAGGCAAACCAGGAAAGCTACTTTCTTGACCTAGAACATGAAGCTTCTAGCAAAAGATTAGAACTTTACAGCTACTTTACAAGTGATCGGCTGAACCTACAAAGCTCCAAGTATTTTTCTGCTGTATTATGTCACCTGTGCTACCATGTTGTATTTAATTTGTCTTCTGAACGTCTCTGCGTTACGAGAAAAAATTACCACATTGCAATTGTACTCGCTTTTGTAGGAGCCAAAATCGCTCGAAGTATTCAAGTATTTAAAAATTGGCTATTTTGGCAGTCACATTACTTCAGCATATTACCATGCACACCATATGATGACCTCGATTCCTGTAATGTGCCATTGAAAAAAATTTTGATTGATGTCTTCTAGCTGAGCTGGCAAGAAAAATAAAGTGTCACGAAAATGGTACAAAAATTTGATAAAAATTAAAAGAAAATTGGGAAGGAGTTTTGAACTCCAATAAACACGTGGAAATGTTTCAGCTATATCTGTGGTGTCTAAAAAACGCTGGTCGATTCAGCATGGAATGACCCACCTGCAAGTGCATCTGTGCCATTGTCACGGTGGTTCTGTTCAGTAGAAACTGCATTTTCCATAACATCCAAAAATGGTTTATTTTGCTTGTTAAAATACATGTGTAATTATTATTAGGCATAAGTTGGCCTAAATTAAAAGTGCTACGAAAGGCCTCTGGTAATGGCAATGATGTGCCTTTCATGCATGCATAAAAATATATCTCTTGTGAAATATTTCGTTATTTTTTGTGACACTGAACAAATTTGAATTGGAACTCACATGCGGAATATTTTCGAAAATATTCCAGCAGGTCAATAACAGCAATTTTTTTCATATAAATATCTGAAGTAGTCAATATGAATAAGCCGCATGATATGAAATGACCTGCTCAGGAGCCTTATCATGGCAGAAAAGACAATTGGATCATGCAACCAGCAATGCAGCACAATAAAGTGCTTCCACGACATCACTCATTGGAATGGCCATGTTTCAAAAGTAGATAATATTTACTGAGATAGGCACGCACCGTTCAACCAATAAAAACGGATTATACAGTGATGATTTCTCACTATTACAGAATGTTTTAATATTGCCTGTGGAAGATAGCATAATCCTTATTTTTGAGCTTGGTTATGCACAGATGGACATTACTGGCACAAAACATAGAAACACAAATTCAATGAATTCTCGCAAATTTACTAATTCACTTAAACACTACGGCACATATTACAGTTTAGAAAGTGTAGTCAGTGAGTTTGAAGACGTATTCACTTGAAATTAATTTCCAGGATGACACCAGTTTTGAGATTTTTCCAGAAATATGGGACTAAATACGTGGGCCTTCCTGTTAATTTTGTGTTTCAATGCATAACAGTGCATTTTGCTAAAAAAAGTAAGCCGAACGGCAGTGCATTTTTACGACCAGTTTGATGGCATGTATCTCGCCACTGGTGTCATTCTGGAAATTAATTCTAAGTGCATACACATTGTAAACTCACCGGCTACAATTCGTACAAATTAATTAGGAAATTAACAGAATTTTCTTTAATTACCTGAATATGCGTCTTGATTTCTCATGCAAGTAGTGTCTGGCATTCTGTATAATTCAGCTTGATCTAGAGTTATGCTAGCTTCAACAGCTGCTCGAGCTAGCTTTGAATTTTCAATTCAAAATTTAATAAAACTGGAAGATAACCGCCCTACATATCAGTGTCTGTTGTGGGCTCAGCCGAATCGTGCCATCGATATAGTACCATTGGATACCTAATAAGGAAAGCAAGTACCCTTTTTTGGTGTTGTTATTTATTGTCCTGTCAGTCTGCTTGTACATTTATTTATTAGGCATTTATTTATTTTTTTAGGATTGATTTCTTTTGAAAATGTGTTTTACTTGAGGGCCACACAGACTGCATCTGTCAGTATTCAATCTTGTTATGGAGTGAAGCTGCAGAAAGTCTGTACTTTGCAATAGTTTTAAGAAGTTTCTGATGTGCTCAAGCTACACATGGTTGTACATTTACACAGATGTTTGGTTACAAATAAACGTTTCACCTAGCGAAATAGTTTTTGTCTGCATCAATTCTGCATTGTTGATTTCGTGAAGGACTATTGCCTTTGTCAATTGAAAAACAGGCATAACGGCTCTGCTAGCAGCTTTACAAGATGGTTTATTACAGGCAATCTAGGACCGTGCTCTGGAGCACAGGGTGACCGAGGCCTGCAATACAGAAGCGCCTGTATTTAAGCTTGACCCTGTCCTCCCATAGCAAACATATCAAAGTGACATCAAAGATAATTGTATGCAACACAACATAGCTCCGCATTATTTTAAGAAAAGTGCAGTTTTAAACACTGCTAGAGATACACTTGGGGCATAAAGGACTTTCAACATAACTTGTCTTGACATTCAACACAGCTCCAATATTTGAATGGGCTTTCCATCTTGAGACACCACAAAGCTGCAACAGGGTTTGAATATTGAAATACAACATGCTTTCAAGAATGCAACAATGGTCATTCAAGCTGAAAGGCCCCAATGATGTTTTGACAAAAGTCGCAAGCCAATTATCAACACTTTTCCACAACTTCCTCAATGTTGTTTCAACAATTCCGCAATGTGCTTACAATGCCATTTGTTGACGTTGACCAATGACATTTCAATAATTTTTCAAAAATTTTTTGTAAGGGCATGCTTACACATCCCTCCCCAAGTCTAGAAATCCGCTCAGGTTCTGCGATTTTCTGTATCATACGCGTTTTACTCGTCTTGATAATGGAAGTGTTTGGAACGTCGGGTGAACACTGCTTGTAGCTCAGACAATGACTTGCCAGGAAACGCTCAAAACCGTTTCCTTCACGCGCATTTTGTGCGTTGTTTGCGTGCCCCCTTAACATATCGTTAACACATCTCACAGTTTAGCGAACGTGCACTTTTCCGCACTTTAAATAAATTTGATAGAATAGACCTTCGGCGCATTCAACAAAAGACCGCCGGTGCTTCGTGCCGCAGTCACGTTGCTTGGTTGCCGCCGGATCGGTCAATCCGCAAAGCTTTGGCAGCTTGTGGGGGCAGAGAACACGACTTGCTCGTTGTAACGTTGGGCCACCTTTTTCAGATTGGTGATAGCGTTGTGAACGTAAGGTATCAGAGCTTATGCGCGAGGTTCACTTGTTTGCGGCTTTCTGCGCATCTTTTGTGTTGTTTTTTTGCGCTGCCGCCTTTTCAAATGTGTACTGTTGGGCCGGACGGTTCTTCTGAACAAGGAACAAGGATGCTTCACCGCCCAACCGGCAGCTTTGAAATGCTGTGGTGACCTCGCCGCTGCAGATGATTACGCTCCGGCCACGGGCGCCCGGTGCCGTACCAGATGGAAGGCAACTCGCGGGAGGATACAATAGTGCACCGCGCACCGGACGGTTCGAACAGGTTCGGAGAACGGGGTTTCAACGAACTGCCAAATTCCCAGAAGGGTTGCCAGAGATGCCGCTGGTTTTCATCGCTCAAGCTTCACATTTCTGTGCCGTAAACTGGACCTTGACCTTTGAGAGGGGAAACGGTATCCTCTAAGTTGAAGTGCGTGTTCGGGACTTATATTGACTTTACCAAGGTTCCCGGATTGATGCGATCCTGGCCACCGCGTGGAGAAAGGGAAAAGGGGGATGGACCAAACGGGCTTGTGGAGCCGGCGCACAGAGGAGCGCCGGAGTCTGTTCACTGAGTTCCCTCACAGATTTAAATACGTATATAAAGTTTTTCTTCCGTTCCTGAACTTGTCCTGTTAACTGCCCCGGCACGACACCAACCCGACATCACATGGGCCATGAAACCCCAGTCAGAACAGTACCAACACGCCCTATTCGCCACATGAACGTTTCGCTTCTTGTGGATTAGTATAATTCCGGCATTGTTCCAGCTCTCTGGTACACTTGAAGTTGTGAGCAATGCGTATAAAGAACCGCAAGCTTTTAAAGCATAATACCTTCATATTTACTCCGAGTAGATCTACTATTATTCACCTTTTTCCTGCGGCTTTGTCCTGGGACATGTCTTGCAAGGCCCAACATCATCGCTAGTTATAGAAGGTGCCTTTGTACCGTGTTCCTGACTGCTTCCAATGACTGCTTCCAAACTCGTTTTTCAGCTCTGTATTCACAAACGAAAACCCTATACCACCTGATCTTACGTTTCCTTCAATTAAATAATTTATGAATGACCTTATAATTACACTGGAGAATATAATTGGCCATCGATCGACTTTCGAATAACTCAGCGCCGGGTGCAGATGGCATCTGCACAAAAATGCTTAAAATGATTAAGCCTATAATATATCCTGTGTTAGCTTCCCTTTTCCAGCAATCAATAAATAAAGGAATTGTACCAGATGACTGAAGATCGGTCGTATCACTCCCAGTTAAAAATCAGGTGACCGATCAGTGCCCTCAAACTTGTTCTTTGTGTTTATTTTAATTTGTTCGCTTCTTCGGGAGCTGCACGCCACAGCATGCCATCGATGAGGCGCTAGAATTGAAGAGGCGGATGAACGCGCTTCGAAACTTGCGTAGGAAATCTATGAAGAATCGATATCCGCGCGCTCCATTTGGGGAGCAGAGATATCGGCTACTTGCGCTACTAGCCGTTTGATATACCGTATCAACGCAAGTCTTTCTTCTCTTAAGTGAAGTTTGTTCTGATCAAGCATTTTTACAGCTGGAAACTGTGCAAATATGCAGCAGTAATTTTGTTTGTGCTGTGCGTTCGTAAAGCTATGAAAGGACACTGATCGCCTTACGATTGTTGGGCGATAGCATTCAAGTCGTCAAATGCTGGAACAAAATGTATTCTAAGAATAATTAGTGCTCTTCGAAATATTGTTTATCAGCCCGCGAACGTAGTTTTGGCCCAAAGTTTGGCAGCTGCTATTCGGCTAACAATTAGAATCTATCGCCGGAATATGTTTTAAAGCTCCTATAGCGTACCTGGCACTCCAAACGCGCCACTGAGGCCCAACCCGACGACTGGAACAATCAAGCGTACAATGGCCACTGGCGGATAGAGAGGCTTGTCGGCAACTTACACACTTACAAAACTGAATGCGCAGCCTCTCACCCATGACTACTGTATGTTTTAATAAGCCTCCCTCCTCCCTCCCCACACACACAACTGGTTGAGGCTGCCGTGGACCCCCCCCCCTGGCAATGCCTGCGAAATCGTGCCATATTTTAGACCGCAGCTGCCCGTTCCTGTGGCGAGTGTTGGCGTCAGCGTTGTCCTTCGTAACCGAGTATGTCTAAACTTATAGCTTGACTCATCCCTAGCTATTTATAGCTTAGTCACGCTGTATTAAGCTTGTAAGTAAGTGCTCTGTGCTTCATGGGAAAGTGTTACAGAACACGTTGATAAGAGGACAAACAAAAGAGTCAATTGACATGGTACAGACACCCTGTTAGAGCAAGATGTTCGGGGAATGTAGATAAAACTGGACCTTAAAGATCTGCTGTCACATTACACGTTTATGTTAAACAATCACACGAAACAATTGCGGACGCATTGTTCGCTCTCTACGAGCAAGATTTCGGTGTGTGAACGCAAATTCTAAGGATAAACAATTGTATGATTTAACGATGACCAGTGCTCGCAAATGTCCATTAGCCACATTTGGGCCCAGCAGCCCGACGGCAACCGGGGTCGACACCAACTAGCAGGGGTCGGACGCTGTCACAGTGGGGACGCTATAGCAACGTATTCATTCTTTTATTAGTTTTATTAGTTATTACATCATTGTTCAAGGCCCACGGTTTTGAGCGGATGTGCTCCAAGTGCATAAGTAACACTAAGCCGTTGCAGCTTGGCTTAGTGTTACTTGAATGGCACACACTTGGCAGCGCAGCGAAACTGCACCTACAATCTCTCGTGTGCACTGTACACATTCGGCAATGCACTCTGCCGTCTTCTCGGTGGAAGGCATGCTGCAAAGCCTACCGTGCAGAAGATTCTCGCCACTGCAGCGCAGCTCAGGCGAGCAGATATACGGTGGCGTCTTGCATTCACCTCCAGGGGTTCGCGTTTTAATGCCATAGCGTTAAGAGGAAGCTCTAGCTCGGGCGCAACTCCGACGCAGCCTATTCAAACACATATAAAACGTAAAAACGTTTTTCTGAGATAACCCCTGGACCAATTTTAATGAAACTCGTTGCATTTGAGAGAGAAAGGTAAATTCTAGTGACTTTCGGAAGCGGAATTTCGATTTAGGTCTTGAATTCTGTTACAAGAATTTTCAAAAATTCGAAAGTTTGAAAAAAATAGAAGCACAAAGTTTACAAATTCTTAGCTCTGCATCAAGAACAGTTATCGTGGTCCTGTAAACGGAATCCATTAGACCATTGAAAGCGGACAAATTCGGCATGTCATCTTATATCTTACATGAGTTTTTTACGTTGTTTATAAGGATTATGCGAAAGCTGTACTTCGATAACGTTTTATTTCTTGAGATTCATGTGTAACATATCAATTTTATCCGCTTTAGATGTGCTATAAGATGCAATTCACAGAATTGTATTAGCGTTCTTAGTTGCTGAGTTAGAGTTGTAAACCTGATAGTATAGTATTTCGAAAATTTTCGATTTTTGCCAATTTTTAATAAAACATTTACGACCTAATTTAAGAATTCGAAACCAGCAGTCACTAGATTTTAAGCCTGTCTTTTAAATGGAACAAACCTCGTCAAATTTGGTGCAGTGCTTGCCGATAAAAACGAATTCTCTTTTTACGTGTATTTAGACAGGAGCGCCCGAGCAAAAGCTTCCTCTTAAGGGCCCCATGTCGCAGAAATACTGGTCTCGGTGTCGGCGTCGGTGGGGTTGTCCATGAGCGAAAATTTCCGTATACAGGGTATATTTTTTTAGCTGTGCCAAATTTCATAAAGACTGCCAATTCACAATATAGCAAAATTCTAACCCTTGATCTAAATTACTTCATGTGGCGGCCATTACTTTTAAGAGAACCAAAAATGTGCAATTGAATAATTAACGTGATTGCGCTAAGTAACTTTTATTGCGATATCAATTATACGGACACTGCAGACGGATTTGCGCCGTCGCCGTGAGGTTGCGTGTGAGTGAAAGTTTGTGAGAGTGAGCCGGCAAGCGCGGTTCAATAGAGAGCTTTAGCCCAGCGGGTTTAAGGCCAGCGGAGCGGAGACGCGACTGCGCATGCGCACAACGCTGAGGCGGCCAGCGGTTTTACGGAGCAGCGTTTACGCCCGCTGGAAAGCACTCCCCAGCGGAGGGTATACGCAGCGCGCGGGCGTGTATGGGAAATGCATGATGGCAGCCGCGAACATGAACGCCGGCAGTTTTACATCGACGACGGCGACTGCGGCGCTGACCCGTACATTAGTACTCAGTACATTATTAACAAATAATGTACTGAGAACATGTAATATATCTTTCTTCAACATTTCTTGCATTATAAAAGCAAGCGTAATTCAATTTCATTTCTCAGTAACTCCTATTCGGACCACTAGGCGGGGCAGCAGAGCTCCCCGCTCTTTACCCCGCTCGAGTGGGTGAGTGATTCGCCGGGCTAAAATTCTTTTTTCGCGAGCCGCTCCGCTGGCGCAACGGTGGAGACCGCGAGCGGAGCGAAACGTAAACCCGCTCAGCTAAAAGTCTCTAATCTCGCGCACGCGAGCGAGGAACTCGGCCCGGATGCGAGCCCTCTTCTGTGGCGCACGAGACATGGGGGTGAGGCGAGGGAGGAGGGGCGTTCTCCGGCGGCGGTGGCTCGATGACGTCCTCGCCCGCCGCTCAGTACAGAGCGGACACTACCGCGGCGCCTTCTACGGCGTTGGCCGTAGAAGGCGCCGTAGAATCGCGGATGCCGTCGAGACGTCTTGCCGGCGCTCGTGTGTCTTGAAAGTGGTTGCGACGTGGCTAAAGTGCGCGCACGGGCGCGCACTTTAGCCACGTCGCCACCTCACCTTAAAAGCAATCTACGATGTTTGCTGAGTGCGCGTTGTACCGGTAGCTTCGTATGCACTGTGCTTTCGACGTTTCGTACGCGTCGAAGCGACAGATGCACGGAGGTCAATTGGCTCGCGGCTTCTGGCGCGATTCCTAACTCTAGCGTTTCCACAGACAGTTTCCGCTGTCATCGAGCGATATGTGTTCATGTTCACCTGTGCGCATGTGACACCGTGCTGGTTAGTTTACTTAAAACACGTTGACGGGTCAGTTGGTTTGAATACATGAAGAACGTGTAAGCGCGACTGAACAAGGACGTAGAAAGAAGCAGACACAAAAAGACAGCGCTGTCTCCGTGTGTCTGTTTCTTTCTACGTCCTCGTTGAGTTACGCTTACACATTCTCTCATTGTTAATTTAGTTAGTAAGCGAATGTTTCCTAGCTTATGCTGCCGATAAAGCTACTATCCTTACTTCGTACAGCTATCTACTAATTGGCTATCGTAATCGATGCTCCGCTTTTCCGGTGGAACTGTGAATTTTTAAATTCATTACTTTACGCCACATATTTCAATCTACGTATTATAGCCGCTGAGTTCGCACGGCGTATCCACTTGGAACGAATTCTCTGAACAGCATCAGTTCCGAGATAATAACTTTAATGTGTACGATGAAAAGCACTGGTGTCCAATTACTTTAGTGTTTCAATGCACAAAACAGCGGTTTCTTAATAAAGTAACTAGATCGCCTATGCATTCGTTGGACGATTTGAAAATTGAGATGTCGGAATTGGTGCTGTCCAGAGAATCCGTTCCAAGTGGATACGCCGTGCGAACTCAGCGGCTACAATACGTAGACTCAAACGTGTGGCGTAAAGAAATTAATTAAAAAGGTACTCAGCTTAATTACATTAATTATTTAATTGAACATTTTGATTTCTTGAAGAATGGCCACCTCATCGTGTAATTTAGATCAAGGGTTAGAATTGTTCTACAAGCCATAGGCAGTCTTTAAGAAATTTCGTGGAGCTAAAAAAAACATTTTGTATAATTAGGTTTACTGTATATATATGACACGCTTTGCTATATGACATGTGGTATATGTGGGCTATATTGCATAACTCTTTAATCGTCATCATCATCATCATCATCATCATCATCATCATCATCAGCAGCCTGGTTACGCCCACTGCAGGGCAAATGCCTC
Source organism: Dermacentor albipictus (assembly GCF_038994185.2). Lineage (NCBI taxonomy): Eukaryota > Metazoa > Arthropoda > Arachnida > Ixodida > Ixodidae > Dermacentor > Dermacentor albipictus. The sequence continues at coordinate 286,127,838 of NC_091821.1, read as the reverse complement.
TCCCATACTTCTCCACCAACCCCGGCCATGTGCTAATTGTGGTCATGCCGTCCCTGCAAACTTCCTAATCTCATCCGCCCACCTAACTTTCTGCGGCCCCCTGCTACACTTACCTTCCCTTGGGATCCACTCCGTAACCCTTAATGACCATCGGTTATCTTCCCTCCTCATTACATGTCCTGCCCATGCCCATTTCGGTTTCTTGATTTCAACTAAGATGTCATTAACTCGCGTTTGTTCTCTCACCCAATCTGCTCTTTTCTTATCCCTTAACGTTACACCTATCATTCTTCTTTCCATAGCTCGTTGCGTCGTCCTCAATTTGAGTAGAACCCTTCTCGTAAGCCTCCAGGTTTCTGCGCCGTAGGTGAGTACTGGTAAGACACAGCTATTAGATACTTTTCTCTTGAGGGATAATGGCAACCTGCTGTTCATGATCTCACAATGCCTGCCAAACGCACCCCAGCCCATTCTTATTCTTCTGATTATTTCCGTCTCATGATCCGGATCCGCCGTCACTACCTGCCCCAAGTAGATGTATTCCCTTACGACTTCCAGTGCCTCGCTGCCTATCGTAAATTGCTGCTCTCTTCCTAGACTGTTAAACATTACTTTAGTTTTCTGCAGATTAATTTTTAGACCTACTCTTCTGCTTTGCCTCTCCAGGTCAGTGAGCATGCATTGCAATTGGTCCCCTGAGTTACTAAGCAAGGCGATATCATCAGCGAATCGCAAGTTGCTAAGGTATTCTCCAGCAACTTTTATCCCCAATTCTTCCCACTCCAGGTCTCTGAATACCTCCTGTAGACATGCTGTGAAAAGCATTGGAGAGATCGTATCTCCCTGTCTGACGCCTTTCTTTATTGGGATTTTGTTGCTTTCTTTGTGGAGGACTACGGTGGCTGTAGAGCCGCTATAGATATCTTCCAGTATTTTTACATATGGCTCATCTACACCCTGATTCCGTAATGCCGCCATGACTGCTGAGGTTTCGACAGAATCAAACGCTTTCTCGTAATCAATGAAAGCTATATATAAGGGTTGGTTATATTCCGCACATTTATCTATCACCTGATTGATAGTGTGAATATGATCTATTGTTGAGTAGCCATTACGGAGTCCTGCCGGGTCCTTTGCTTGACGGAAGTCTAAGGTGTTCCTGATTCTATTTGCGATTACCTTAGTAAATGGTTTGTAGGCAACGGACAGTATGCTGATTGGTCTATAATTCTTCAAGTCTTTCGCGTCCCCTTCCTTATGGATTAGGATTATGTTAGCGTTCTTCCAAGATTCCCGTACGCTCGAGGTCATGAAGCATTGCGTATACAGGGTGGCCAGTTTCTCTAGAACAATCTGTCCACCGTCCTTCAACAAATCTGCTGTTACCTGATCCTCCCCAGCTGCCTTCCCCCTTTGCATATCCCCCAAGGCTTTCTTTACTTCTTCCGGCGTTATTTTTGGGATTTCGAATTCCTCTAGACTATTTTCTCTTTCATTACCGTCGTGGGTGCCACTGGTACTGTATAAATCTCTATGGAACTCCTCGGCCACTTGAACTATCTCATCCATATTAGTAATGATATTGCCGGCTTTGTCTCTTAACGCATACATCTGATTCTTGGCAATCCCTAGTTTCTTCTTCACTGTTTTAAGGCTTCCTCCATTCCTGAGAACATGTTCAATTCTATCCATATTATACTTCCTTATGTTAGCTGTCTTACGCTTGTTGATTAACTTCGAAAGTTCTGCCAGTTCTATTCTAGCTGTAGGGTTAGAGGCTTTCATACATTGGCGTTTCTTGATAGTTCGTGATAGTCTCTTCGTGAGTTCGTGATAGTCTCCTGCGATAGTTTGCTGGTATCCTGCCTAACGGAGTTACCATTGACTTCCATTGCACACTCCTTAATGATGCCCACAAAATTGTCGTTCATTGCTTCAACACTAAGCTCCTCTTCCTGAGTTAAATCCGAATACCTGTTCTGTAGCTTGATCTGGAATTCCTCTATTTTCCCTCTTACCGCTAACTCATTAATCGGCTTCTTATGTACCAGCTTCTTCCGTTCCCTCGTTAGGTCTAGGCTAATTCGAGTTCTTACCATGGTGTGGTCACTGCAGCGCACCTTGCCGAGCACGTCCACATCTTGTATGATGCTCTTTAATGAAGCACACTAAACAAACTGGTTTATTGTGAGCGAACTTGTGCCCGGAAACTCAACACTGAAGCATTCATACAATTTACAAGAAGAGTTAACAGGAACCTACTCAACAGTCGACTGCGTCTCCACACCGGACACACTCTCACGCGCCCCCAAAGGCCAGAAGCCAGCTTCTCATTGGACGGGAGACTCGGGCGCTGCCGTGAGCACGTGCACGGGAGACACGAGCTGTATCGCCATGCGCGAGGCGTTGCTGGCGCTCTTCTAATGGCGGTGCTATGAGTAATGCCTAGGGGCTTTAGCGATGAGGCGCTTTGAAATTTACCTCACGAGAGTGCTCGTAACTGGCATGAGGACAGCTCTCTGCGGCTATACTGCCACACCATTGTAGTAGCTTATACCTTGTCGCATATTCTTGACAAAGTTATTACTCGGAATTTTGCGAATGACAGCCCACAAACAAATGTCATCAAACAGAACACCGACATGCTTGCCTCTTATGCTAAGTCTTCTCAGAATACTAAAAGGGCGAAACAATAGCAGAAATCTGAAAATGATGTAATCTTATGGCGCGGCTGTGCACTACCTCCGCGATCGGCGCACGCCGCGTTTCTACCCGAAAGCTCGCCTCTGTGCATTGCGTTCGCCGCCAGCGTTCACCGGTAAACATTACGGTGACGCGAACTGCACTTCCCGGGAAGCGCGAGAAGCAGTCAGAGATCTTTGAATGCTATCGCGTTCGACTATAAAAGGCGAAACGTAAGCTTCCTCCAAGTTCTTTGTCGTGCGGCCGGTAAACGTGGCATGCAGGGCGCTGTTGTCCGGCCTTTCTGCATGCCGCCTGGACAGTACATGACGCCTATTCTAGCCCCCCTAGCCACCCACACATTACCCGTGTGCAAGCCAAGTTCAACGAAGTGATTTTCGTTCAGCGCATGAGCAGTGACGCTAGTCATTAGGGATACCTTAGAATTGGGTGCCCCTATTCTAAAGCACCGACGCGAAACAATTGGTGTGCTATATATGTAAGAAAGCCCATGGGTTTTCTGTAGCGTTTCTGTCTTGCCGCGCACTGTGAACAAATTGCAAAGTTGCAATTGCAGGTGTTCTGGGAACGGGCATGAACAGCTCCTTCATAGAATATTCTCGCAATAACACAACGTGAGCTTAATAAAGCTGATAAGGAAAGGCTATTAAAACAGTGATATGTGCTGCGCGACCGATTGTAACTTTGCTCTGTTGCAACAAAAGCATATGCTGGAGAAACGGAAGTGAGTGGAATAAATGAACCCCAAACCTAAATTCTGCATGGATTGATTTTTAATAAATTGATGTTGATGGTAAGAGCTGCAGATGAAGTCAGCGTACTGTAGTATCGGTTTCGTGATAGTAACGTACGAAGTTATGCTTTACTGTGGAAGACATGAACGTAGTTTACGCTTTAGAGAAAGTAACTTTCCTCGTACCGACTTATATTGTGTAACAGTTAAGTACTTGCCAACGCCATTTAAACAGTAGCGGCTGCCTTTCGGTGTTGAATATAATGCTTGCATTTTGTAGGTGTGGAACACTTAACCCCATTTGTTAAACAGCAAGTGAGGCATGATTACTGTGGTTGACCCTCACCGTTATTTATGTTTGCATACGTGACGCAGTCGCCAGCGAAAAATCGGGTGTCCCAAAGGGATGACGCTTCGATGTCATGCAAATTTTCCTACACACACTTTCCAGAAATCACACATTCTGTGTTTCAGGTACATTGGTAGCCATTGGACTACTTTCCACTCAGCACTAGCCTGTAGCAGTTTAGGTATTATGTCATTATCAGGCACAACGTGTAAGGCCAACAAATAGATATGAAGGCAAGGGTGCATATGTGACACTGGCAGTGGGAAAACTCATTGAGCGAAATCATGGGATTCATTAGAAATATCAGGGTCAATAATAGCTGCTGCAGATACACTTCTATCAGTCTTTCCATAAGTAGTGCCAAAATTTCCTAGTAATATTAACCGTGTAGCAAGGTCAGGTGAAAGAAAAAAAAAACGTTCCTTATGCAGGTGCATTTTCTCTTCCAAAATAAGTACAAACACTTGGGATAACGCTCTTATTACTTCAATTGAATCATTTCACGCGTGATCGATCCACGAGCATACACTTTTGGCGCGCTTCTTTCTAGTGGCACATATCTGTGAACACAGTGAAATTGAACATATTTTTAGACGATACCACAGTGCATTAACATAATATACTTGAGTGAAACCAAGACACTCATTTAATATCTCTAAGCACTGTCCTGGATAAATGCGGAGTTGTTAGTACAACCATTGTTCCAGTGTGTTTCTGTACTATGTTCACGTGTAGTGTGTTTTATGTGGGCCCGCGCTGGTTTGAATGGACGCCTTCGCTGTGACATCTGCCGTGACCAAGAAGAAATAGCTAAACAAGGGTGTTCAATTTTTTAGCCACTGCCATATCATTTCAGCAGACCAGTCTTTCTGAGACTGAAATGATTTATGAATGAGGCTTCAATGTGCGTTGATGTTCCTAATAAATGGAAAGACCAAGGGGGGCACGGCGCTTTGTGTGCAGGTTGTGTACACGCTCAACATGCGTGCGGAGGACCAGGAGACGCTGATGTTGGCCATGAAGGAGCTGCACGAGGAAGATGTGAAGCGCGTCACGCGAGACGCCAACGAGAAGATGGCCCACTGCCAGAGCCAGGTATGTGCCTGAGGGCCGCCATAGAGTAGCATGCATTTATCAGTGCAGGGTTAATTACCAGAAGAAAGCTGACATGGCTGGTAGCGACACCCAGCGCGATAGCCCAGCGGCTATATGGCGTTGCGCTGCTCGGCTACGGGTCGCAGTCTCAGTCCAGGCCGCATTCGTTGCACGCAAAGGGACGCCAGGTTTTCCAACATAATTTGGAGACCCCCCACCCACTATGGCATACCTCACAACCAGAGCATTCTTTTGACACGTAAAAACACAGAACATGATTAATTTAATTATTCTAGCGTGGATACTTGGAGGTTAAGAGGCCGAACCTTCCGATGTACATAACAGAAAAAGAGAAACTAGAAATAACCTCAGGCATAATCATACCAAGCTACGTAAATACATTTCGGTGCGTAAATAAAAAAAATGCATGTATGACATTTTTTTATCAAGAAATAAGCAACTTGTTTTTTTTCTTCTGTCAGACGAATCGGGCCTGCTCTTCTTCTCTACGGCCATTGAACATGAGTCACAGGCGGCTCGGCCAATTTCAAGGCGCCCTTATACGGACTACAGCGTAGTCTCAGGAGCAACCTTATATTTTCTCAGTAGTTTATTTCCTTTTCGAATAAGGAACAGCGACAAGCGCGTACCTTAATATGCGGACAGGGACTCTGAAGATGATATCATATTTGAATTCGGACGACCCGCAAAACGACAACTGTTCCGCACTAAGTTTCATAATAATTTCTTGTTGCCGAAGGGTATGTCGTGCAGATGTTTGCAGTTTGACTACATTATTTATTTAGAGAGAAAGACAATTCAATTGAAAGAAGGCAGAGAGGTCGGCCTGAGCTGGCGTTCTAGCCTGCTACTCTGCACAGGGGGAGGGGGAACGGGGACATAAAGGTGTGATGAGGGATGACAATGACACAGCAAGAGGGATGCGCAAAGGTGAAAGCAAGTTCAACACTCTGAGGATAAACATTCGCAAATGTCATCCATGAAGCCACTATCAGGTTTCGTGTCAAGTCTGTAGTCACGAATTCAAGTGAACTTAAAAATTAAGCCGCTAGGACGACGCTGGTGTGTGGGCCTTCCCTGCGTGAAGAGCACAAGCGCCAAACGAAAGCTTCATAGCATATAAAGAGCTGTGATAAGCGGCTCCAGCACGGCGAGCACTTGTAGGGCCCTTTTAGCGGCCGGATTCTCGAGACCACCGAGAATCACGCGCAGTGACTCTATCAGGTGCTTCAGCATTTTTTGTACACTCTCCTCATAGTGTTCATCTCCTTGCTTGCCCGTAGTGTCACCGGTTTCATTGGCCCTATATTTCTTGGCTTCATGGTGCAGAGGACCACTAGGGCCCGCTGGCATGGCCGTGGGCCTAGAGGGCAGCAAAGGCCATTCCGTGTTTGTATCAGGCAGTGGAGGTGAATGTTTGCCGCGTGCTCTCGTCGACCTTGAATTATCAGTAGGCGCCGTAACCACCCTCGATGCACGCACAGGCAGAGGTGGTCGTGGTACCTGTGCCATGCTAGGTAGTTCTGAAATGGTCTTGTTGTGCTTCTTTCGCGAGCGTTGGTCACTTTGGCGAACAGATTGAGCAGCCTCTTTACGTGAAGATTGATCTCTTAGCATTTTCCGAAGACTACGAACCTCTTGTTTCATCTTTGGGCGTTCCTTCGAAGTCGCACCGTGAGACCCAGTACAGTTAGGACATTTAAATGAAGATGCCTCACAGTCGGTAGTATCATGCTCTCCACCGCCACGCGAGCAGGTGGCTTAGCTTCTACAAACAGCACTCACGTGTCCTATCTTGTAACATTTCCATCGCTGAATAGTCCTCGTAACGATTGGTCGTACTCGGTGTATCACGTAGCCCACTTTAACAGACGCTGCTAATGTCGAAGAAGCAAATAATAACTTGATACATCGGGATTGCCCTAAGCGGTGAACCTCAAGAATGTGCACCGATGACCTCAAACGACTCTTGAAGTCCGCATGCTTGATTTCAAGCTCCGCGTCGGAAATCACTCCACTTGTTGTCTGCTTGCCGTAAGTAATGAAGGGGTGGACGGGGATTGCGCTTAACTGTGGAATGGCCTTTAACTTCTCAAGTATTGCGGAATTGTTCACATCTATTGTCAGGGTGTTTTTGCGAGCGTTGATCCTGATCTCGTTGATTTGCCCAGGGGCCACACTTTCAAAATACTCGGTTAGAAACTGCCTGCTGAGAGTGTTCATGCTGTGTGACGGCAAGAGCTGCACGTAAGAAACCATGAAGGATCCCTGCTCATTCTGATTCGATGAACTCGCCTCTGTCGACATACGGCGTAACTTCATACGGTGGCCCATGACTACGGTGTACTCACTGTCTCAGTCCATGGCTTCTGGCGTTAAGCTCTCTCAGGAATCGAGCTTGTCCGAGCTTCCAAAGGCACGTCGTTCAAAATATAGCAAGGAAGTAGACCATTGACCTTGTTCAGGTGGTCGTGGGAACATCTACTTGCTCATCCTTGATGAAATGACTCTCACGAAAGTGGCAAGAACGTAAAAGAATGCATAACAGCGATAGGCCCAGAGCCCCAGTGAGCTGTGGGCACCTCTTCCTCTCTACTTTATTTACAGTGTGTATACAACATATAGTGAAAATTTGTTGGCCATAAAGCGACGTTAAATATTTGTGGCATCCAACGGAAAAGGCAGTTTCCACTAGGCAAATGTTTTTCTGCAACACACGTTGCTTACGGGATCGAGCTTGGATAGCGTGATCGCACGAAATTGGACTAAAATGAATTTGTATATTTTAGAATATTTTTTATACGATCAGGATTCTTAGTTCACGCACTTTGCAATAGCAATGTATTGGTCTGTCCAACCGTTTTCCGCCAACTTGGGTCACTGGCTATTCTATGGTGCAATGGCCAGAGCATCGGCCGGCTGTGCTGAAAGTAGGCCATCGAACCCCAACCACAACGAAAAGCATAGAAAACGTTATTTTTGCGCTAATTGTAATTGAAGAGAAATCGAAGAAGAACAATGTTTTTTTTTTCGGAGTGAAAGTAAAAAGAAAAAATAATGGCTTTTATTTCACGTGGGCCACCTTCTCTGAAGCTTTTTGACCCATGCATTGCCTGCGCTTGTAGCTCAACTACTGGCTCAGCTACGCTGCCTCATTTATAAACGTACACGAGGTTCCCATGGTTTTAAGATTGGCAGCTTCGCTTTAGTGCAGTTTTCAACGTGTCGCTTTGTGATGTAGGCGCATTAATAATAAAATGTTGAACGCTTCAAAAGGATAGAGTCGAGCTGGCTTCATGTTAAGAAGTGCATTCTAGCTGGGCGATCGCTTTTGTGAACACTTTAAACTGAAGTAGGCGCGACAGAAACGACTTCTGGCTTTTGACTTGCGCTTCAGCAACGTGCTTCTTACAGCGAAAGCTTCTGCGTCTACTATTCGGAAATGGTGTTGCAAATGTTTACTTTTAATAAACTGGTGTGATCTCGCCGCTTGGTATATGGAAATATTTGGGAAGGTAGGAGAGGACGCAGGGAAAATTGGACAGGGTTATTCAAGATTGCGCGGACAAAGACATCTTTCAGGGGAACTCCATGAGAGTCATGGAATTTCTTTATGAACTGTGGCTTCCGTCGTAGCCACTGCCAGCCCGACTGTGAGCGGTGCGCGCGTGCGAAGGCTGCGCAGCTGGAGGGCAATTTCCGGTTGCTGCACCGACAGTCTTTGAAGTGATGACGTCATCACTCACACGGTGGGCCCGCTTGTGGTATTTCTGCGCACACGGTGAGGTCTGTTTCGGTATTGCCGGTACTGAGCTTTGAAATGACGAATTTCTTGAATGAAGTGTGTTTCAGATTATTAAAAGCACAGGGCTGCTATAAAATGCGACTGTCTCCAAATTCCCCATTTAAACTCCTACCCCAAGGTTAAAATAAAAACTTCTATTATGATTTTTGTAAGTTGTCCTCTCAGACCTTAAAGAAATTAAATTATGGGATTTTACATGCCAAAACCACTTTCTGATTATGAGGCACGCTGTAGTGGAGCACTCCGGAAATTTCGACTAACTGGGGTTCTTTAACGTGCACATAAATCTATGTACACGGGTGTTTTCGCATTTCGCCCCCATAGAAATGCGGCCGCCGTGGCGGGGATTCGACCCCGCGACCTCGTGCTCAGCAGCCCAACACCATAGCCAATGAGCAACCACGGCGAGTTGCTCATAACTTATTATCGGCAAAGTATAAACGTCTCGCCGAACAAATTATCTGCGAAAATGTCAGGTTCACTACTTTTTAGCTTTTTTGCTAAAAAATTCAAGAGCAAGTAAAAAAAAAGAACCCGCCATGGTGGCGCTCACTTGGCACGAACCACGCATCACGTGTAAAAGCGTCGTTTCGTTTTCGATGCGCTTGGTTTCGTTTTTAGTCAACTACCGAAGCAGTTGGACAGGAAAACGCAAAAAGACGTAGCTATTACCGCAGAAATACTTTGACACTTTGGAAAACTTGAACCGCAGGAACATCGATGCGGGGCACGGCACCGCATCGAGTATGTATGCAGCGTACTCAGCGCTATTGCATGTGACCGTCACTTGGGCCGTTTGCTCAGCACTTCCCGGCACGTGCAGACTGCTCACCGATGACGCGACACCACCTCAGCTTGCCTTGGTAATCACAGCGCCAAATCCAGACAAGACCTTCGCGCACATCTGGCAACGGCGATTGGGAACTACGACGGACAGCACCTGAAGAGGACTTAAAAGCCACGCAGCAAGCGTCCACTTCGGGCACGGCACCGCATCGAGTATGCAGCGTACTCAGCTACTGCTATTGCATGTGAACAACCTCCTATATGAACACAACAATCAAACCCCGGCCCTGAGTCCCCAGCAGTTGCGAAGCAACTGACCACGGCGGCGGTCAGACCGGCGACGCCGCAGAGGGTGCTAAGAATCACTGGCTCCGGACAGGCCGCCATTGGAATATGAACCTGGCAACGTTTAACGCTAGAACGTTATCTAGTGAGGCGAGTCTAGCAGTGCTATTGGAGGAATTAGAGGGCAGTAAATGGGATATAAAAGGGCTCAGTGAAGTTAGGAGGCCAAAAGAAGCATAAACGGTGCTAAAAAGCGGGCACGTCCTGTGCTACCGGGGCTTAGCGGAGAGAAGAGAACTAGGTGTCGGATTCCTGATTCATAAGATTATAGCTGGTAACATACAGGAATTCTATAGCATTAACGAGGGGGTGGCAGCTCTTGTTATGACCTTAATAAGAGGTACAAAATGAAGATTGTACAGGTCTACGCCCCTACATCCAGTCATGATGACCAGGAAGTCGAAAGCTTCTATGAAGACGTGGAATCGGCGATGGGTAGAGTAAAAATTAAATACACTATACTAATGGGTGACTTTAATGCCAAGGTAGGCAAGAAGCAGGCTGGAGACAAGGCAGTGGGGGAATATGCCATAGGCACTAGGAATAGCAGGGGAGAGTTATTAGTAGATTTTGCGGAACAGAATAATATGAGGATAATTAATACCTTCTTCCGCAATCGGTATAGGCGAAAGTGGACGTGGAGGAGCCCGAACGGCGAGACTAGAAATGAAATTGACTTCATACTCTGCGCTAACCCTGGCATCATACAAGATGTGGACGTCCTCGGCAAGGTGCGCTGCAGTGACCACAGGAGGGTAAGAACTCGAATTAGCCTAGACCTGAGGAGGGAATGGAAGAAACTGGTACATAAGAAGCCGATTAATGAGTTAGCGTGAAGAGGGAAAATAGAGGAATTCCAGATCAAGCTACAGAACAGGTATTCGGCTTTAACTCAGGAAGAGGACCTTAGTGTTGAAGCAATGAACGACAATCTTGTGGGCATCATTAAGGAGTGTGCAATGGAAGTCGGTGGTAACTCGGTTAGGCAAGATACCAGCAAACTATCGCAGGAGACGAAAGATCTGATCAAGAAACGCCAACGTATGAAAGCCTCTAGCCCTACAGCTAGAATAGAACTGGCAGAACTTTCTAAGTTAATCAACAAGCGTAAGACAGTTGACATAAGGAAGTATATTATGGATAGAATTGAACATGCTCTCAGGAACGCAGGAAGCCTAAAAACAGTGAAGAAGAAACTAGGAATTGGCAAGAATCAGATGTATGCGTTAAGAGACGAAGCCAGCAATATCATTACTAATTTGGATGAGATAGTTCAAGTGGCTGAGGAGTTCTATAGAGATTTATACAGTACCAGTGGTACCCACGACGATAATGGAAGAGAAAATAGCCCAGACGAATTCGAAATCCCAAAGGTAACGCCGGAAGAAGTAAAGAAAGCCTTGGGAGATATGCAAAGGGGGAAGGCAGCTGGGGAGGATCAGGTAACAGCAGATTTGTTGAAGGATGGTGGAGAGATTGTTCTAGAGAAACTGGCCACACTGTATACGCAATGTCTCATGACCTCGAGCGTACCGGAATCTTGGAAGAACATAACATAATCCATAACATAATCCATAACATAATCCTAATCCATAAGAAAGGGGACCCGAAAGACTTGAAGAATTACAGACCGATCAGCTTACTGTCCGTTGCCTACAAACTATTTACTAAGGTAATCGCAAATAGAATCAGGAGCACCTTAGACTTCTATCAAGTAAATGACCAGGCAGGATTCCGTAAAGGCTACTCAATAATAGATCATATTCACACTATCAATCAGGTGATAGAGAAATGTTCGGAATATAACTAACCCTTATATATAGCTTTCATTGATTACGAGAAAGCATTCGATTCTGTCGAATGTAAGCATACATTTATTTTTAATAATCTGTTGCAATAACCCCGTGTTCTTTGACATGTGTCATTCCTGTGTTTTCATTAACGTGTCAATTACCACATATTTATTTATTCATACGCTGTATCTGTTTCATTTGCTGTGTTTTGTACTTCAATTATTGTAAGCAACTTTTGATTAACTTCGTGTTTTCTGATGTCTGTCGTTGCTATGTTGCCAAAATGTATTAATTGATGCAATGTTAAATTACTAATAGGAGGTCCCCCTGACAGTTCTTGTAACTCCGGGACCTCCTTCTGTACTAACGATGAATGATGAAATAAAAAAAATGGCATCAAACCTCAGCAGTCATGGAGGCATTATGGAATCAAGGTGTAGACGAGCCGTATGTAAAAATACTGAAAGATATACATAGCCGCTCCACAGCCACCGTGGTCTTCCATAAAGCAAGCAACAAAATCTCAATAAAGAAAGGTGTCAGGTAGGGAGATACGATATCTCCAATGCTATTCACAGCGTGTTTACAGGAGGTATTCAGAGACCTGGATTGGGAAGAATTGGGGATAAAAGTTAATGGAGAATACCTTAGTAGCTTCCGATTCGCTGATGATATTGCCTTGCTTAGTAACTCAGGGGACCAATTGCAATGCATGCTCACTGACCTGGAGAGGCAAAGCAGAAGAGTGGGTCTAAAAATTAATCTGCAGAAAACTAAAGTAATGCTTAACAGTCTCGGAAGAGAACAGCAATTTAGAATAGGCAGCGAGGCACTGGAAGTCATAAGGGAATACATCTACTTAGGGCAGGTAGTGACGGCGGATCCGGATCATGCGATGGAACTAATCAGAAGAATAAGAATGGGCTAGGGTGCATTTGGCAGGCATTCACAGATCATGAACAGCAGGTTGCCATTATCCCTCAAGAGAAAAGTATATAATAGCTGTGTCTTACCAGTACTCATATACGGGGCAGAAACCTGGATTGGACGCTTATGAAAAGGGTTCTACTCAAATTAAGGATGATGCAACGAGCTATGGAAAGAAGAATGATAGGTGTAACGTTAAGGGATAAGAAAAGAGCACATTGGGTGAGGGAACAAACGCGAGTTAATGACATCTTAGTTGAAATCAAGAAAAAGAAATGGGCATGGGCAGGACATGTAATGAGGAGGGAAGATAACCGATGGTCATTAAGGGTTACGGACTGGATCCCAAGGGAAGGGAAGCGTAGCAGGGGGCGGCAGAAAGTTAGGTGGGCGGATGAGATTAAGAAGTTTGCAGGCACGGCATGGCCACAATTAGTACATGACCGGAGTTGTTGAAAAAGTATGGGAGAGGCCTTTGCCCTGCAGTGGGCGTAACCAGGCTGATGATGATGATGATGATGATGATGAATGCATGTGACCGTCACTTGGGTCGTTTGCTCAGCACTTCCCGGCACGTGCGGACTGCTCACCGATGACGCGACACCACCTCTGCTTGCCTTGGTAATCCCAGCGCCGAATCCAGACAAGACCTTCGCGCACACCTGGCAACGGCGGTTGGGGACTACGACAGACACCACCGGAAGAGGACTTAAAAGCCAGGCAGCAAGCGTACACTTCGGGCACGGCACCGCATCGGGTATGCAGCGTACTCAGCTACTGCTATTGCATGTGACCGTCACTTGGGCCGTTTGCTCAGCACTCCCGGCACGTGCAGGCTGCTCACCGATGACGCGACACCACCTCGGCTTGCCTTGGTAATCCCAGCGCCGAATCCAGACAAGACCTTCGCGCACACCTGGCAACGGCGGTTGGGGACTACGACAGACACCACCGGAAGAGGACTTAAAAGCCAGGCAGCAAGCGTACACTTCGGGCACGGCACCGCATCGGGTATGCAGCGTACTCAGCTACTGCTATTGCATGTGACCGTCACTTGGGCCGTTTGCTCAGCACTTCCCGGCACGTGCGGACTGCTCACCGATGACGCGACACCACCTCTGCTTGCCTTGGTAATCCCAGCGCCGAATCCAGACAAGACCTTCGCGCACACCTGGCAACGGCGGTTGGGGACTACGACAGACACCACCGGAAGAGGACTTAAAAGCCAGGCAGCAAGCGTACACTTCGGGCACGGCACCGCATCGAGTATGCAGCGTACTCAGCTACTGCTATTGCATGTGACCGTCACTTGGGCCGTTTGCTCAGCACTCCCGGCACGTGCAGGCTGCTCACCGATGACGCGACACCACCTCTGCTTGCCTTGGTAATCCCAGCGCCGAATCCAGACAAGACCTTCGCGCACACCTGGCAACGGCGGTTGGGGACTACGACAGACACCACCGGAAGAGGACTTAAAAGCCAGGCAGCAAGCGTACACTTCGGGCACGGCACCGCATCGAGTATGCAGCGTACTCAGCTACTGCTATTGCATGTGACCGTCACTTGGGCCGTTTGCTCAGCACTCCCGGCACGTGCAGGCTGCTCACCGATGACGCGACACCACCTCTGCTTGCCTTGGTAATCCCAGCGCCGAATCCAGACAAGACCTTCGCGCACACCTGGCAACGGCGGTTGGGGACTACGACAGACACCACCGGAAGAGGACTTAAAAGCCAGGCAGCAAGCGTACACTTCGGGCACGGCACCGCATCGGGTATGCAGCGTACTCAGCTACTGCTATTGCATGTGACCGTCACTTGGGCCGTTTGCTCAGCACTCCCGGCACGTGCAGGCTGCTCACCGATGACGCGACACCACCTCGGCTTGCCTTGGTAATCCCAGCGCCGAATCCAGACAAGACCTTCGCGCACACCTGGCAACGGCGGTTGGGGACTACGACAGACACCACCGGAAGAGGACTTAAAAGCCAGGCAGCAAGCGTACACTTCGGGCACGGCACCGCATCGGGTATGCAGCGTACTCAGCTACTGCTATTGCATGTGACCGTCACTTGGGTCGTTTGCTCAGCACTTCCCGGCACGTGCGGACTGCTCACCGATGACGCGACACCACCTCTGCTTGCCTTGGTAATCCCAGCGCCGAATCCAGACAAGACCTTCGCGCACACCTGGCAACGGCGGTTGGGGACTACGACAGACACCACCGGAAGAGGACTTAAAAGCCAGGCAGCAAGCGTACACTTCGGGCACGGCACCGCATCGAGTATGCAGCGTACTCAGCTACTGCTATTGCATGTGACCGTCACTTGGGTCGTTTGCTCAGCACTTCCCGGCACGTGCGGACTGCTCACCGATGACGCGACACCACCTCTGCTTGCCTTGGTAATCCCAGCGCCGAATCCAGACAAGACCTTCGCGCACACCTGGCAACGGCGGTTGGGGACTACGACAGACACCACCGGAAGAGGACTTAAAAGCCAGGCAGCAAGCGTACACTTCGGGCACGGCACCGCATCGGGTATGCAGCGTACTCAGCTACTGCTATTGCATGTGACCGTCACTTGGGCCGTTTGCTCAGCACTTCCCGGCACGTGCGGACTGCTCACCGATGACGCGACACCACCTCTGCTTGCCTTGGTAATCCCAGCGCCGAATCCAGACAAGACCTTCGCGCACACCTGGCAACGGCGGTTGGGGACTACGACAGACACCACCGGAAGAGGACTTAAAAGCCAGGCAGCAAGCGTACACTTCGGGCACGGCACCGCATCGAGTATGCAGCGTACTCAGCTACTGCTATTGCATGTGACCGTCACTTGGGCCGTTTGCTCAGCACTCCCGGCACGTGCAGGCTGCTCACCGATGACGCGACACCACCTCTGCTTGCCTTGGTAATCCCAGCGCCGAATCCAGACAAGACCTTCGCGCACACCTGGCAACGGCGGTTGGGGACTACGACAGACACCACCGGAAGAGGACTTAAAAGCCAGGCAGCAAGCGTACACTTCGGGCACGGCACCGCATCGAGTATGCAGCGTACTCAGCTACTGCTATTGCATGTGACCGTCACTTGGGCCGTTTGCTCAGCACTCCCGGCACGTGCAGGCTGCTCACCGATGACGCGACACCACCTCTGCTTGCCTTGGTAATCCCAGCGCCGAATCCAGACAAGACCTTCGCGCACACCTGGCAACGGCGGTTGGGGACTACGACAGACACCACCGGAAGAGGACTTAAAAGCCAGGCAGCAAGCGTACACTTCGGGCACGGCACCGCATCGGGTATGCAGCGTACTCAGCTACTGCTATTGCATGTGACCGTCACTTGGGCCGTTTGCTCAGCACTCCCGGCACGTGCAGGCTGCTCACCGATGACGCGACACCACCTCGGCTTGCCTTGGTAATCCCAGCGCCGAATCCAGACAAGACCTTCGCGCACACCTGGCAACGGCGGTTGGGGACTACGACAGACACCACCGGAAGAGGACTTAAAAGCCAGGCAGCAAGCGTACACTTCGGGCACGGCACCGCATCGGGTATGCAGCGTACTCAGCTACTGCTATTGCATGTGACCGTCACTTGGGTCGTTTGCTCAGCACTTCCCGGCACGTGCGGACTGCTCACCGATGACGCGACACCACCTCTGCTTGCCTTGGTAATCCCAGCGCCGAATCCAGACAAGACCTTCGCGCACATCTGGCAACGGCGATTGGGAACTCGACGGACACCACCGGAAGAGGACTTAAAAGCCAGCCAGCAAGCGTCCACTTCGGGCACGGCACCGCATCGAGTATGCAGCGTACTCAGCTACTGCTATTGCATGTGACCGTCACTTGGGTCGTTTGCTCAGCACTTCCCGGCACGTGCGGACTGCTCACCGATGACGCGACACCACCTCTGCTTGCCTTGGTAATCCCAGCGCCGAATCCAGACAAGACCTTCGCGCACACCTGGCAACGGCGGTTGGGGACTACGACAGACACCACCGGAAGAGGACTTAAAAGCCAGGCAGCAAGCGTACACTTCGGGCACGGCACCGCATCGAGTATGCAGCGTACTCAGCTACTGCTATTGCATGTGACCGTCACTTGGGCCGTTTGCTCAACACTCCCGGCACGTGCAGGCTGCTCACCGATGACGCGACACCACCTCTGCTTGCCTTGGTAATCCCAGCGCCGAATCCAGACAAGACCTTCGCGCACACCTGGCAACGGCGGTTGGGGACTACGACAGACACCACCGGAAGAGGACTTAAAAGCCAGGCAGCAAGCGTACACTTCGGGCACGGCACCGCATCGGGTATGCAGCGTACTCAGCTACTGCTATTGCATGTGACCGTCACTTGGGCCGTTTGCTCAGCACTCCCGGCACGTGCAGGCTGCTCACCGATGACGCGACACCACCTCGGCTTGCCTTGGTAATCCCAGCGCCGAATCCAGACAAGACCTTCGCGCACACCTGGCAACGGCGGTTGGGGACTACGACAGACACCACCGGAAGAGGACTTAAAAGCCAGGCAGCAAGCGTACACTTCGGGCACGGCACCGCATCGGGTATGCAGCGTACTCAGCTACTGCTATTGCATGTGACCGTCACTTGGGTCGTTTGCTCAGCACTTCCCGGCACGTGCGGACTGCTCACCGATGACGCGACACCACCTCTGCTTGCCTTGGTAATCCCAGCGCCGAATCCAGACAAGACCTTCGCGCACACCTGGCAACGGCGGTTGGGGACTACGACAGACACCACCGGAAGAGGACTTAAAAGCCAGGCAGCAAGCGTACACTTCGGGCACGGCACCGCATCGAGTATGCAGCGTACTCAGCTACTGCTATTGCATGTGACCGTCACTTGGGTCGTTTGCTCAGCACTTCCCGGCACGTGCGGACTGCTCACCGATGACGCGACACCACCTCTGCTTGCCTTGGTAATCCCAGCGCCGAATCCAGACAAGACCTTCGCGCACACCTGGCAACGGCGGTTGGGGACTACGACAGACACCACCGGAAGAGGACTTAAAAGCCAGGCAGCAAGCGTGCACTTCGGGCACGGCACCGCATCGGGTATGCAGTGTACTCAGCTACTGCTATTGCATCTGACCGTCACTTGGGTCGTTTGCTCAGCACTTCCCGGCACGTGCAGTCTGCTCACCGATGACGCGACACCACCTCGGCTTGCCTTGGTAATCCCAGCGCCGAATCCAGACAAGCCTTCGCGCACATCTGGCAACGGCGGTTGGGGACTACGACGGACACCACCGGAAGAGGACTTAAAAGCCAGCCAGCAAGTGTCCACTTCGGGCACGGCACCGCATCGAGTATGCAGCGTACTCAGCTACTGCTATTGCATGTGACCGTCACTTGGGTCGTTTGCTCAGCACTCCCGGCACGTGCAGGCTGCTCACCGATGACGCGACACCACCTCGGCTTGCCTTGGTAATCACAGCGCCGAATCCAGACAAGCCTTCGCGCACATCTGGCAACGGCGGTTGGGGACTACGACGGACACCACCGGAAGAGGACTTAAAAGCCAGCCAGCAAGTGTCCACTTCGGGCACGGCACCGCATCGAGTATGCAGCGTACTCAGCTACTGCTATTGCACGTTAGTTACGTACGGTGTGCTTCATGCATTAGGAGTAACAACTGCTGTTTCATCGTGGTGTCGTGCCCATTTGAGTGGATTGATGGCTTAAAGCGTTCTAATTTACTCCTGTGTTCGCTCTACTCTGCAAGGTTTGAGTTTGAGTTGCTCCTTTTGCTTTCTGGTGACGTTGAGTCGAACCCAGGTCCAATGTCAAAAAGCTGAGGCAAATGCGTTGGCCTCGGCTCTTGAGGCGATTCAGAAACTAGAGGCCGCACAAGAGGCGCTCTTGGCGGAATTAAAAAGCGCAAAGGACAAACAAGCTGCCACTGATAATGAACTCGTCATTCTAACAGCCAGGGTTGCGGCGCTTGAGTTAGCCACTTCCTCAGAAATCGCTGCAGACTCAAGCGTGACGGAAAAAGGAAGTAAGACTTTACATGATGTCTCAGATCAGCTGCTAACAATAACTTCAAGATGTGAGGACGCAGAAAACAGGCTCAGATGAAGTAATTTGCTGTTTTTCGGTTTAGAAGATGACCCTAAAGAGTACAGGGCTACCCCTGAAAAGAAAGTCATAAAACTGTGCTCTGAAAAACTGCAAACTGCAACAATCAGTTCGCAGTTTGAACATGTACATAGGTTTGGGAAATACCAAGAAGGAATGAACAGACCTATAATAGCTAAACTAACTTTTCTTAAAGACAAGCAACGCATCTTCTCATCTGCACACAAATTAAAAGGCTTAGAATATTCAATCGGTGAAGATTTCTCGCCAGCTAAGAGCTAGAAGGATGCTGCTTGACTTCGCGAAACCTCAATATGTGTCTTTTAAACTCTCAGTAGATCGGCTGCTTATGAATAACCAGACTTATGGTACGTCCACACTAGCGACAAAAACGCGCGCGACACAACGCGCGCGGCGAGCGGTGCTGTCGCGCGCGGCAAGATTCACGAAAAGCGGCAGCAACGCGCGGCAAACGCGCGAATGGGTGCGAGACCCATTTTTCGCGGCAGACGCGAAACGTCCACCAATCAGAAGCGAGCCGCTTTACGAGCCGCGCTGTTGTGGCGCCACCTGTCGCATAAGCAAAGAATCATAATCTATGGGCTCTGAGACTGAACAGTGACACGCGCGCCGTAAAATCTCAGAGGCCATTTCCAGTCAAGGGGGCTGTTTTTGTTAAGCCTTACCACACCGCCACTGAGGCGTCGACGAAGAATTCGCCTCGCAATGGAGGCGTTTTTGGAAACCGTTCGCGGATATGCGCACCTCTATGATAAATCGAGCGTCGGACAAGGAGCTGCGCGCCAACCGCTGGCACATTATGGACAGCAGTTTGGCATGACAGGTGAGTAATTGGTGAAGGTGGGGAAGCAGAGTGTGCGCCTGGCCCTCAGTGTCCCTGTACCGCACTCAAAACTTTCTCGTCCGCTGTCTGGCACGTCGGCGTCGCACAAGTAAAGAACAAACAAGTATTATAGTGTTCACAGTCACCAGTAGCTCCTCGTCCGTATCCGACATGCCTGAGCGTGGCCGGCAGTGGCGCAAAAAAACACAGACACTTCCGATGGAAGACGAAATGGGCAGAACGGAGAGCGCGTTGTCGCGAGAAGTATCGAATGGAACGAGACAACGCGGGACTCCACGGGCCGCTGCCGCGTGCCGCAAAACGCGACTGTGGACTTGCCCGCACGCGTCTGCCGCGCGGGCGCTTGCCGCGTGCGGCGTGTCGCGCGCGTTTTTGTCGCTAGTGTGGGCGTACCATTACACGTACGACAAAATCACTGATACCGTTGCCATGTCGCAAAGATAGCTAGACATAAGCACTTGCCCACGGGCTCTTCTACAGTCAGAGCTACCTATCACTGGGTCTTTCTTGACACTATCTTACGCAAACATACGAAGCATCATGCCCAAGCATGAATTAGTTTGCTCTCTGCTTGACGATAACGAGTCTAATATTCTTGTTCTTACCGAAACTTGGCTAAATCCTGACATTACAGACGACGAAATTCTTCCTGATAACCATTCTTAGAATATTTACCGCAAAGATCGTACTAGCAAGAGAGCAAAATCATTACCTTCACTTATTATCGACTCGAACTCATCTCTTGAAGTTGTGTGAGTTGAAGTAATAATAAAAAGGACCAAACTACTGGTAGGTGCCTGTTACCGTCCACCTGACTACAGCACTTCTTTCGTTACAGAACTACGCAATAGCATAACCACGGCCCTCCAGCTCTATCCAGCGCATTCTGTTTACTTATTCGGTGATTTTACCTTTCCGCTCATAAATTGGCGTAATCTATCATCATCTTGTCCAACATCAGTGGATTTTCTTAACTTAACTTTAGATCTTAACCTATTTCAGGTCGTTAACAAACATACCCATGGTACTATCATTCTAGACCTTATACTCGCCAACACTCCCGAAACAATTGAATCCGTAATTAACCTAAACGGCTGTAGCGATCACGATCTACTTGAGGTAACAATGAGTGTTCCACTACCCTTTTCAGGGATCTCAAAAAAAAATAATACGTGATTATAACAAAGCAAACTACTCTAAAATAAACTATGAACTTGAAGTATTTTTCAACCGCACGCTACTTCCTTTTTTTTATAGTCGCTCGGTGGAAGATAACTGGGTATGTTTCAAGAATAAAATGTCTGCTCTAATTAACAAATATATCCCGTTGATCTCGATAACAAATGATAAAAGAAATCTTTGGTTTAATAATGCCCTACGTAAGCTCAGGAATAAAAAGAAGCGTCTGTAGAATACCGCTAAACTCGTCAGTAATGCTCCTTCGTGGGAAAGGTACAAGCTTTGCTTGAAAACGTACTGTTCTGCATTAGCTGCAGCTAAAACTAAATATTTCTCCACAGATTTACCTTCTCTCTTACATTCGAACCCGAAAAAGTTTTGGCGAGTTATATCGCCTGACCGTGACTGAAACCGGATAGCCTTACAAAGCGATACATATACTCCTCTCTCTGACAATGAATGCCCCCTCTGCGTTTAATACATTTTTTTCATCGATTTTCAGCCGCGAGGATCATACCAATGTACCTGATGTTGCTGATTATGACTGGCAATTCATGGAAAGCATTAAAATCTCGGTGGAGGGAATTGCATGTCTTATTAATAATTTGAAGTTAACTACTTCATCTGGTATTGATAATATTAGTTCCAAGATATTAAAAAATACCATTTCTATATACAGTAACATTCTGTACCATATATTCAAGCAGTCTTTGTCATCGGGACAGCTGCCCAATGACTGGAAAAATGGCCAAAATCATACCCATAGTTAAAACTGGGAATAAAAACTCTCCAGAAAATTACCGTCCAATTTCATTGACCTGCATTTGCTGCAAGATGCTCGAACATATAATTGCTTCTCATATTTATAATCACCTAGAATCCAATAATTTCTTTTTTTCGCCATGAACATGGTTTTCAGGAAAGGATTATCATGTGAGACACAGTTACTCGAATTTACGACTGACCTGCACTTTAACATGAACAATAACCAGCAGACCGATTGCATTTTCCTTGACTTTTTCCAAAGCATTTGATCGTGTAGCTCATTGTCGCCTTATTGCAAAAATTAACTGCACTTCGAATTGACTCCTTCACTCTAACATGGCTTCATTATTTTCTTTCGAATCGTCAACAGTTCACAGTAGTTAATAATATCGCTTCGTCTCCTACTTACGTTACTTCTGGTGTGCCTCAGGGCAGCGTTTTGGCCCCTTTACTCTTCCTAATTTACATAAATGATTTGCCACTTAATATTTCTTCTCGCTTACGTATTTTCGCTGGCGACTGCATGATTTACAGATCAATTAACAGTACTGACGACCACCTGGCCCTTCAAAATGACTTTAGCCTAATTCATAATTTGTGTAACACCTGGTTAATGGCTTTAAATGTATCAAAAATGTCAGGTAATTTCTTTTAGTCGTAAGCGTGACAACTCACATTTTTTATACAACATCAATTATAAAGAATTGTTACATACAGAATCGTATAAATATTTGGGTGTTCACCTAACCGAAAACCTCTCCTGGACAGACCACATTGCAGCCGTTTGCGCAAAAGCTTCAAGGACATTAGGTTACCTACGTCGTAATCTGGGTAATTCACCTATCAACATCCGCAAATTGGCCTATCAGACATTTGTTCGTCCACAGCTCCAGTATGCATCATCCATTTGGTCCCCACATCCTACATACTTAATCGACATGCTTGAATCAGTCCAAAGCCGAGTTGCACGTTTTCATTTCACATAATTATAGCCATCACTCCAACGTAACGCAAATGAAACTCGGTCATTCCATACAGCCTTTAGTTCTTCGCCGCAATATCGCTCTGTTATTCTTGTTTTCACAAATATGTTTATAATGCCCCACAATCCACACTACATATCCAGATCGCCTCGAACACGTCTCGCCGATTAAGTAACCACTTCAGTTTTTGCGCGCATGTCGGTACGACACATGCTTTTTAACTTTTCCGTGCTCCCTGCGGCCATTCGCTTGTGGAACAATCTGCCTCATCACATTGTTTCCAAGTGAGATCAAGAAAAATTTCCTCATCTCCTACGCGAGCATTTTTCATAATAGCACTTACAAATTGCTTTATCTTGTTTCTTACACTTGGCAATGTGCTTCAAACTACTTGTGATTTTTTTTATTGATGCATTGCTATCTCGCTCCTATGAATTGCTATATTGTGCGGCGTCACGTGTTCACTTGAATGCACTGTATATATTATAGCTTTCTTGCGTCTGTTTCCCTATATATCCCTTCAAGAATTGTACTCCCTGATATGTTCATTTTTCGTGTGTTTTACTTTCTAGTATTAGTACCTTACGTTAAGTTTTACTCGTGTTATTTCCTTAAGTGTTCCTTTATGGTCTTTCATTACTTGAGTTGTTCCTTCGTCATGTTTTTGGTAGTATACATGTTGATGAGCCCTGCATTGAGGCGTATCTTTTGTATTACACTTTAGAAGGCTGTTTACTCTTTTTTTCCCTTGATATTGTAACCCCCCTTACACAATGGCCCCATAGGGCCTGTAAGGTATTTTAAATAAAAAAACTTAAAAAATAAAACTTTCTCACACCTACGGACGCACTTGTCATCTGCCTCCCACTAGTACCGGCCTATAACCGCTATCACGCTCACCTATCACAGTTTTCAGCATGTTTCTAGTGAACGACTTGATCCTCACTGCAGATGGAAAAATTCTAATCAAAAATGTTCCACGGCGTTTTGCGCTTTACCACTTCATGATTAGATGCTCTGGCGAGTAAGCTTTCCATTGCACTAAAAAAAGTGGGTACCATGAGAATTGCTTGTCGTCCCTGTTTCACGTGCAACGACTAGAACGAAAGAAAAACTGTCGCTGCTTCCGCTTGCGTTGCACAGCGATTTCCGCTTTCGCGTGCCTCGGCGATGGCATCACTTCCGCCCGAACGACGTCTACCTCTGTATCTCAAGCTATTCACGCACCCCCTATATTCTTACCATCAAATAGTCCAGAAATCATCAAATGTTTCCGCTTTGTTATATACTTAAAAGCGGCGTAACTGCCCGCCGTGGTTGCTTAGTCGCTATGGTGTTGGGCTGCTAAGCACGAGGTCGCGGGATCGAAACCCGGCGGCGGCATTTCAATGGGGGCGAAAACACCCGTGTACTTAGATTTAGGTGCACGTTAAAGAACCCCAGGCGGTCGGGATTTTCGGAGTCCCCCACTATACGGCGTGCCTCATAATCAGAAAATGGTTTTGGCACGTAAAACCCCATAATGTATAAGGTCGCATAACTAGCATGCTTAAGGCGTTCTTAAAGTGTTATACTTTTAGGATTACTTAGCCCACATCTGGGGAGACGCTGCCACAACACGTCTTAAAATAGACGTCGGGCAGAATTTCGATGGCGTTTGCAGTCGCCCGACCCGAAATTGCTCCGGTACCCACGACTCCGCGACCAGCTTAGTGCAGCCCAGCAGCAGGAAGCTGCGCCTGCCGCGGCGTCACGAACATCCCCGCTTTCCCTGAATGTAAATCACGCCATGTGAAACAGCCTTTTACCCAGAAAGCTGACTTGCATGTTCGGAAAAAGAAAAGATCGCTTTTATTGTATAATAATTTCCCAAGAGCGGCACCACACTGAATAGGCTCATGAAATAAAGGCCACATTGTATGCGGCTGTTTTATGTTATAGCAAGGTGCTTAATTCTTTCCTTATCATGAAGAAATGCCCTTTTTTGTAGACTTTAGCAAAGATGTCTCATTGAATACAGCATCAGCGTTACAATCAGAAGCTGTGTATGAATAGGAACCTCTTCAATTGCACTTTCCAAATATTTAAATTCCATGAACACATATAAGAGTGTATTTATTATAATTGAACTCTACTGATAACGATGGCAATATTTACAACGCTGTGTTTATAACACAGAAAATATAAAAAAAGAGTTCCAGCAGAATCCAACTCAAATTGAATGCGACGTTAATAGTATTTGCACTAAAGCACTGTAGCTACACACCGTACGTCAACCTTTCTTGGACCGGCCCAGCCTTATCCGCCGGTAGCTCCGCGGTACGGCACTGCTGTCAGTTGTTGAAGATGGCGGTCGTGCTTCACACGTCCACGGCGTACGAGGGACGAACGCCCATCGAAATCCACAGGGAAATGCAGCCCACGTATGGGGAAAGGTGTCTCGCTTGAAGGCCTTGAAGACTTGCATGACAGTGAGCCTTCGAGGAGGCCGCGTGCGTCGCTGACACACAGGCATCTCAAATTCAGTATAGCACAAATGTATGAACCGATGGGGGACTACGGGGGAAAATAGTGTAACGTATGTACAATAGTACGTATATATTTAATTACATGTATGTACCTGATCTGGTAATAAAAATAGGGCGAACATTTTTTTATTCTCCCTCGTATTTTCGCTCACTCAGCACCTCATCTACCGTGTAAAGTTACCTACGCCTGTGTCGTCCTACCAATCTGTCTCCCGATTTTTTTTCCCCACCAAACGCCTCTCGCTTATCTCGCCTGCTGATGGGTGAATAACTTCCATGAGGACGTGCTGAGCTGCCTCCGGATTTTTGGTGCACCAGATACGCGTCTTGTTGAGAATACGTGCTCCAGTAGCGTGTGTTTTTGCCCTTATTCAACCAGCAAGGCCTTTTGGTTATCGTACGTATCTTCATTTCGAGTTTATTCCTTGGCCTATGTTCTTACCTCTATGGTTTGCTAAAGCGTTTTGTTGGACGAGTTGGTTCATGGCTGTGAAGAAAAAAACGGTAGCGCGAAGGAAACGAGGACAAGAACAATAGAGCCAGCAATGGGTTCTCGTTTCCTTTGCGCCTCAGCATTTGTTTTCATCCTTGGCGTGTAATTTGCCGTCTCTGTTTCTCTCACTTTGCTTTTTTATTACTGGTTGTTTTCTCTTTACACTTTCACTTATGCTGTACTTGGTTTCGTGCATTTTTACTTGTTCTGCGATTGTGTGTCCACTCTTTGCAAGAAAAAATATTTGTGCCCTTTAACCGCCCATATATTTTCATCCATGTTTCTGAGTGTTTCATCAACACGAACTTCCCTCTTTGCTTCTGTGACTTCATAAGAGGCTGAGCCCATGTCTCTCTGCACTGCCTCGATTGTGGTTTCACCGTGGGTCTCCAAAACCAACCGGCCGACCGTTCTTTGTTTAGCTTCCAACTTCGACAAGACGTCTAACTTTAGGTACAAAATGACATTCGCGAATGTCGCCATTGCTCCTTTCCAAATTGCCCCCATCATTGCAACCCAAAAGACTTGGCGCGCGCCATCTGGTGGTGCCACAGCAAAGATTGGGCGTGTGTGAATGTATAACCGTTTCTTTCAATTAAATAGAAAATGTGGGGTTTTACGTTTCACGTCGGTGGCGGCTGGAGCCAGCCGCCACCGACAACAACCGCACCTGACGTCACTATACTAACCCTTTCAAACTAACGTGCCAAGGATGACGAGGCCGCCTTTGACGAAAACAGCTCCTCCTATCGAAACGTTGGCCAGCCTTTCTGAAGCACCTTATCCCTGTCTATAACTGTTATGCCACAGTTTGCTATTCCATCTGTCAGCCCCTTTTTTATTTTGTACATACTAACTGCAATTTTAAGCAATACTTACACTTTACTTAATGACAGTCGACTTACGGACAATATTCTCTTGACTTCATTTCCAAGTATCAAGATTTCACTGCCAGGCCTCGCCACCTACTCGTTTTTCTGACTTGCTTTGCCAATTTAAAATTATATTTCCTACTTAAATCCACAAGAGCGTGCTGGACTCTATCATTATAAAGCTCGGTCGACGTCTCACAACACATTCTGGCCAGTTGCGAGTCAGTTCTGTCATTGTATTCGCAGGTGAGCAGGCAGGTGGCGCTGCTAGAAGGGGCGCTAGTCCGCGAGCGCCAGGAAAGGTGGCGCCTCGAAGGCGAGCTCCACCGGCAGCTGCTGCCAGCCGGCCACCTGGTGACGCTCTGTGCCGAGATGCGCGCTGCCAGCATCGTGCTGCGCTCCAAGCTGGATGCCTTCGAGCGCTTGCAGCTGCACGTGGCAGTGAGAACGGCCACTTTCTCCGGGGCGCACTTGTCATTCCACTGTAGCAGCTGCGCTCGCGGTCCGCCGAAGGATGCCACTTTACGAGTGGCACGAGCA
Source organism: Dermacentor albipictus (assembly GCF_038994185.2). Taxonomy (NCBI): domain Eukaryota; kingdom Metazoa; phylum Arthropoda; class Arachnida; order Ixodida; family Ixodidae; genus Dermacentor; species Dermacentor albipictus. The sequence goes on along the minus strand of NC_091821.1, from coordinate 286,100,948 downwards.
TCAAGTCTTGCGCAGCCCTTCCGGTTCACCTCCTGAGACGACCGGGCGGGAAATTAATGATGAATCACGAAATAATAGAAAAATTGTGCAGTACAAAATTCACGGCTTTCATTATAGATATGATCTCAGAAGAGAAGTTTAGTTACAAGTTTAATTATTGAAGAGTCCAGAATAATTAGAATTATTTAGAAGTCGCTTATTACCACACACCAAAGCACAGAATCGTAGTCTTTAAAGACCCGCCATGTGAGCACGACTATGGCGAAATTCTAGGAAGCCCCTAAGTACACAGCGGGAGTACTGACATCACTAATGACGTCACACACAAGAAGGTGGCATGATATTTGAACGGCTAAATAATGAAAAACAGTTGCCTCCGAATTCGGTTCGTGCGTTGCATTCGCCTAATGTTAACCTAAAAAACACCAACGCCGAGGTGCAAGTGCCAGTAAGAGATACATAAGTTAAACATTAGGGTCGCCTACCATTTTTTTTGCGCGGAACAGGTCGCACATTGCCCAAACAACCCACGTCAGATTCACTAAGGAAGCAGCCGCTGAGCCATTTGCAGATGTCAGTGTACACTCACACTCTACAGCAGATGTGAAGGGGGATGTAGCACAGTAATTATGTCCAATCACTGTTGCCAAGAACTATCAAATGCAGAGCATGTGGATTGCATAACCTTTTTCGTGACCCCTTTGTTGTCGCAGCTTTCATTGGAGGGCTTACCAGTGAGTGCAGGTGTGCCTGGAACGACGAGCCGTGCAATCGTCGGTGGTCGAGTGGAAGATGAATGCATCCTGCGCAAGAACGACTTCCTCCGGGATCACTGTGACCAGTGAGTACTTATGAAGGCTGGAACCCCTTTTTGATGGCATTAATGCACCGTGCATTGTCGGAGCAGCAGTGACAGAGAAGTGACTTATTGAGGCTGGCAGTGCTGTATGCAGCGTAGGAGGCATGGTATGCCACTATACCCATAGAGAAAGAAATTTCAACAAGAGCGGACACTCCCATCGAGCCCAGCGGCCGAATTGACTGTAGCACACCAAGCGGATGTTGTTGAGTCCTTCCGGTTCCGGTTTTGGGCGCGCGCGTTTTGAACACCAGCTGGTACACGCCGCGCCGGCTCCGCTGCTCGGCGCGGCATACATTTTTTTTTTCGCTTCTGCTGAACCTCGCGTGGCCTTGGCGTGGAATCATTTCAAAATTAAGTAAAAATGATTGCGATTGACATTTACAAGACTGCGCCGAATCTGTCAGGTGCAATTTCATAAAGAAAACGAAAGACGTCTTCTGAAATGATGAAATGTTTATTTTGCTCTATATAAATGCTTGTTCCGGGCTTCTGCATTCATCCAAAGTTGTGGCACCAGGTAAGCAGCAGTCGTTGCCGTACGATGCTCCACCGGATGCCATCAGCTGAAAGAAAGTAAATTACAAGCATGTAACATTTCGGTATATTGACCTAACAGGAGTATTGCGTGTAGAGGCGAAACGTGCATAAGTGGTGAATGAGCGGCATTACAGATAAATTCACTTTTACGTACATTTCGCAGCAAAGACTCCTCCCAAACAATGCCATAAAATCTGAACATCCGATTTTCAAGCACCCCTCCTTTCCTGGGCATTATTTTCTGCACTTTAAGTGCACAAATACACGGGTGACTGCGAGTTGCCAAAACAAGTTGGCCTCAGTCGACACGATGGTACGCCAAGTACACAAAGGTGGCTACAACACAGGCTCAGCCAGACCATGTGACACGCTCGCAGAATGCCTTCTAATCGCACTCAAGTCAGACTCGTGGGTGCAAATTCTGTTTTTAGTCGCTCAGAATACGTAAATGTCATGTTCTTGAGCTCCTCCATGTTATCTTTTACGCGTCCTGCCGGCGCATGCAACACTCCCGTGTTAACACTCTCGGCAATCGCTCGTCGCGTTTTCGAGAAGTGTGAGTCCCGAAATAAGGTATATGTTGTTGCAGGGCTATAAAATGCGTCGCAAACTTGTCCCACTAAAATTCAGTGCACGCAAAACTAACTCACTATGGCCGGCTTGCTTTTTTGCTAACAGCTTCACAACCCCAGGCGCGGCGAGCAAGCCTCAAGATATCCCAAAAAGTTACCAAATAATTACAATTCTTTTTCGGTTCAGAGAATGCGTAACGAACTTCTACCAGTAAGATTCAGTACACGCGAAACTAACTGCGGCACACAGCCGAGCTGCTTTTCGCAAACTGCGTCAATAAGCCGGGCGTGGCAACCGTGCTTCTAAACTACCCCAAATATAACGACGTTAGTTACAATAATGTTGGGGGCCACAGAATGCGCGAAAACGTGTCTGTCTTAGGCGCTACGACGTAGTACACGCATGCAGACGCGCAAATGCGTCACACGGCCGAGCTGGTTTTCGCTTACTCCGTCAATAAGCCGGGCGCGGCAAGCGTGCCCAAAAACTACCGAAATAAGTTACAGTAATGTTGGCGCTCATAGAAAGAGTGGCAAACATCTCCCAAGACGAGGCATTAACTCAAATTAACTGCGCCAGGACGGCGGTGCTGTTTTTCGCTAACTGCGCCACTCGAACTAAGCCTAAATGTGATTAAAATGCGCCGCACACTGTCAAACACAATTTCTCACCTTGCCGTAGTCCAGTAGTGCAGTGTCGAAATGCAGACGACACGCAAGAGAACCATAGCGAAGGCCGGGAGCCCAATAAAATGGGCTATATCCAAACAGACGGGTCGCCGAGCATGCGAGCTTCGCACGTACGACCGCCCTCGCTCACTCCTGCGGCTTGTCTGGCGCATGTCTTATGCACGCGCGTCTGGCTTGAGCTAGCTTGTTGCTAGGCAACGCAACAAAAAATTGCAAAGTATAAGTTCATTTACACGCAAAACTTTTTCACTTTTAGTGGGAAGGAATAAAAAAAAATAAAACGTCGTCTGGAAGTATTTTTCACATTCTTTTTTTCTGATGCTCGCGTCAACTAACGGATGTTGTTGAAACTAGGCGTGACGTGTTTCCTGTTGCCAGTTTTTGAAGAGTGTCCCCTCTTGTTGAATTTTTTTCTCTATGCTACACCGTTATATTAAAGAGAACATTTCTTTGCCAACCCTTCCGGATCTGGCGTAGCTAGCTGCTCTCTGCATTTGGGCCGGTGGGTAACGCTGATGTATTCGTGGATATTGTCACGTGGTAGTGACTGTGAAGAAAGCAGGCTAACTGAGAAAGACGAAACTTGCGCTTTATTGGGCGAACGTGTGCCCTCAAAAACAGGCTACACTCAAAGAACGGTGACAGCGGCGAATAAAGCCCCTACATCCACGCGCCACCGCCGACCAAGCTAAGTACCGCCAACCTACCCTCCTCCTCCACGCTCCTCTCCCACTCACCCCATCAGCTTCCTGCGTCAAGCGGAGCTTACGTCGCTTCAGCTTCCTGTTCCGAGTGGAAGTGACGCTATGTTTTTAGCGTTGTTTACTTTCGCGTCTACGGAGAGGCTTTAATTGCACCAGCTGCGGTTGACACAGTTAATGCGATTCCATCCAAGAACCACCGCCTATTGTAATCGGCGATCTGGTCGTGTTCGCTGCTTCGCGTCAACCTGCGACGGGTTGTGCCTCGAGAGACAACGTACAGTGGAATGCAGTGCCTGGGTGCTTGGAGACCGCTCCCGTTTTTCGTGCATTTGGAAAATAGCGACCGCAAACTACTACTTCAGCGGAATACAACAGCTTGTCTCCTTTGAATTCTTCTTGTTTTGAAGCATACATCCCCTTCAGCCAGCACGTACGGAGGGACTTTAGTGATGGAGTTCGCGACGCCAATTTGTACGGCAGACGCATAGAGTTTATGCTGTTGATTCTGAGGTTGAACTTGTCTCGTACGGCAGATCGAAGGTAACGAACGTCCCAAGTGCGTGCACTGCGTGAAGAACTGCAATGACGTGAAGCTATGAAATATAACAAGTTCAAATTTGCGTGGAAGGCATTCAGTGACATGGTGAAAGCAAGTGTGCTTTTCTTGTGCGATATGCGCGGAGGTGTGCAGTGAATTGGTGCGTGCGCGCGTGTTGTAACGCGTGCAAAGGTGTACGGCGAATTGTGTTAGTGTTGTGACGCGAGCAGATGTGTACGGCGAATTATGTTCGTGTGTTGTGCCCCAGCCCATGGCTCTCCGCACTTTGTCAGAGAAAGGGGACGACAGGCAAAGCGTGCGGGCGCAGCGTACGCAAACAAGCACGTAGATGCACACGAATGACGCTTGGTGGAATGGCTAGAGCGAGCTACTCAAATTAGCACCGGTTGCTAAGCACGGGCGTCTCACCATCGTCTGCAATCACAGTGGAAATTCTCGCAGCGCAACTCCGGGAAGCGTAAACGCCAGAACCGGAAATCTTAAAACCGGACATGCCGGAACCGGAAACGCCGGAAGCGGAAATGCCGGAACCGGATTTGGTGTGAGGGGAAAAGGCGGTTGGCGGTACCTAAGAGAGCGGCGGTGGCGCGCGGATGGAGGGGCTTTAGCGAACACAGTCGGCGATCGTCGAAAATCTGATCAGCGGGTCAAGCGCGTCGGCTTTTGTACATCAGTCGTCGAATGTTCCAGAGTAATGGCTGCGACCAGCGTGCCTTCCACAAAGTTCTAGATCATTCGCGTCGCGCACACATGCGATCAGATTACACAAGGTTCGGTCACAGACAGCGGACGGAAGCATCGATAATGATTCCAGAAACTTTCGATACATGCAGGCGCGTCCTGCGCTGTGCGATAAAATTTGTTAGGCGGTGAAACGTGTCGCCCGAAAAAGACAAACAAGTACACTTGTCAATACGCCCCTCTTAAAAAGCATCGACCGGATGCTGCAAAGAAACGAAAGTCATAAAGTAGTACTCGTACCAAAGAAAACAACAAAATAGGGAAAATTCGTCAGCGTACGTAAAAAGATTTAAAACGCACCACGTGGACCACTTCAGATCACGCGCGGCGCCGCTGTGAATGCGAAATGCCGTCTGGCACGACCTCATAGTCCAGTGCGCCAACACGTCGGATGACTTTGTAGGGTCCGAAATAGCGTCGCAATAGTTTCTCACTCAGTCCTCGTCGGCTAATCGGGGTCCAAACCCAAACACGGTCGCCGAGCTGGTACTCGGCGAAGCGTCGTCGGAGGTTGTAGTGTCAGCTGTCGGTACGCTGCTGGTTCTTGATCCGTAGCCGGGCGAGCTGTCGGACTTCTTTGGTGCGATGGATATAGGTAGCGACGTCAAGATTCTCCTCGTCAGTGACGTGCGTCGAGGAGAATGACGTCGAGCGTCGTCGTCGGGTTCGTGCCGTAAACCAACTTGAACGGCGTGATCTGTGTTGTTTCTTGCTCCGCCGTGTTGTTAGCGAAGGTTACGTACGGCAGGACCGCGTCCCCCGTCTTGTGCTCGACGTCGACGTACATTGCTAGCATGTCGGCGAGTTGTCGGTGCTAGCATGTCGGCATGTTGTTCAGGCGCTCCGTGAGACCACTCGTTTGCGGATGGTAGGTAGTTGTCCTCATGTGGCATGTCTGACTCTATTGCAGAATGGCTTGGGTGAGCTCTGTTGTAAAAGCCGTTCCTTTGTCGATGATGAGGTCTTCTGGGGCACCATGTCGCAGCAGGATGTTCTCGACGAAAAGTTTCGCCACTTCGGCTGCGCTGCCTTTTGGTAGAGCTTTAGTTTCAGCGAAGCGGGTAAGATAGTCCGTCACCACCACAATCCACTTATTCCCGGATGTTGACGTCGGAAACGGCCCCAACGAATCCATCCCAATTTCTTGGAATGGTCGGCGAGGAGGTTCGATCGGCTGTAATAATCCTGCTGGCCTTGTCGGTGGTGTCTTGGGTCGCTGACAGTCTCCGCATGTCTTGACGTAACGGGCGACGTGCGGTCAGACGCGGCCAGTAATACCTTTCCTGTATCCTCGATAGCGTCCGGGAGAAGCCGAGGTGCCCAGCGATTGGATCGTCGTGTAGGGCGTGCAGTACTTGTGGACGCAGCGCTAACGGTACAACACGAAGGTAGCTGGCGCGGACTGGTGAGACGTTCTTCTTCACGAGCAGGTTGTTTTGTAGCGTGAGCGAAGACAACCCTCGCTTAAATGCCCTAGGGACAACGTCGGTGTTCCCTTCCAAATACTCGATGAAGCCTTTTAGCTCCGCGTCTGCTCGTTGCTGTTTAGTGAAGTCTTCCGTACTTATTATTCCAAGGAAGGCGTCGTCGTCCTCGTCGTCTTGCGGCGGTGGATCGATGGGGGCACGTGATAAGCAGTCGGCGTCAGAGTGTCTTCTTCCGGACTTGTATATTACGGTGACGTCATATTCCTGCAGTCTGAGGCTCCACCGCGCCAGCCGTCCTGAAGGGTCCTTTAAGTTAGCTAGACAACACAACGCGTGATGGTCGCTGACGACTTTGGATGACCTGCCATAGAGGTAAGGGCGGAATTTTTTTGTAGCCCAAATGATGGCGAGGCATTCCTTTTCAGCCGTAGAACAATTGCTTTCCGCTTTTGAGAGCGACCGGCTGGCATATCACCCGTTCAAGTCCGTCTTTCCTCTGGACTAGGACGGCACCGAGGCCTAGGCTACTGGCGTCAGTATGGATTTCTGTATCGGCGTACTCGTCGAAGTGCGCAAGTACCGGCGGCGACTGCATGCGTCGTTTGAGTTCTTCAAATGCGTCGGCCTGCGGCGTTTCCCACTTGAACTCAACATCACATTTAGTTAGACGTGTGCACGGCTCGGCGATGCGTGAAAAGTCCTTGACAAAGCGCCTGTAGTAGGCACACATGCCAAGGAATCTACGCACTGCCTTCTTGTCGGTGGGCTACGCGAACTTTGCGATCGCAGCTGTCTTTTGCGGGTCGGGGCGTACTCCAGATTTGCTGATAACGTGCCGTAGGAATAGAAGCTCATCGTAAGCGAAGCGGCACTTTTCCGGCTGCAGATTGAGCCCTGATGACTTGATGGCATCTAATACTGTCGCAAGCCGCCTAATTTGATCGTCGAAATTTGCGGCGAAGACAACAACGTCATCCAAATAAATAAGACACGTCTGCCACTTCAATCCTTCTAAAGGGCTGTTTATAGTCCGACGTAACGCCCGCGCGCGCCCGCGCGCACACACGCTACGTCACGTCAGCGAAAACGACCCCTCTATAGTCGGACGCACCGGCGCAGCCAACGTAAAGGCCCGTTTATAGTCCGACGTTATCGGCGCGCGGGCGAGCGTCGTTCGCGGTCAGTCACGCTACGTCAGTTGCGCTGCGCCAGGCGAGATGCCATCCCTTCTATACTTCAACGCGCGCGCCGTCGGCTGCTATCTTCGGAGCATGCGCAGAACTTTGGCCAAGTCGCGCGCCGTCCGTTAAAGCCGTCTGCGGAGTGGTGTTGGCGCCTTTTTATTCGCGCGCAATGCATTGTGGGTCGACGCAGTCGGCGGCGCCGGCGTGCGAATGGAGCAGGAGCCAAATCTGCGCCGGGGCCGTCGGGGCGCGCTGGCAGCCGCCGGTTACGTCGGCGCTGCAGTGCGTCGGACTGTAGAAGGAGTTGTTTTCGCCAACGTAACGCAGCGTGCGCGAGCGCGCGCGCTGCGTTACGTTAAAAAATGGCTGTGGCTTAGCTAAGGTTAAGCCCAGGATGCGAAGCATACTAGCCTTTATTTTAGTTGTTCAACCACTGTTTAGCCTGGTGAACTGCTGTTGCTTGGCTATATTTGGTTCGGCTAGACGAAGAAACAACTCATGCGTTACTCTGCTTCGCCTTCAAGAGTGGAACGCGAGAACGTTCCCGTCGACCCGCCAAGGGGTGTAAGACAATGGGCTACGGCGTAGTGACTACGCGCCCCGCATTGGACGCGGTGAGCGTCGAGCAACGCAGCGTTCGGCGCGGCAACGAAATGTGCGCCTGAGCAAGCGACGCACGCCTGAGCCTTAGAAACAGCTCGTTTCTAAGGCAACACCGCATTCACTAGAGGCGCTTTTGTACCGCTTTGAAGCATCGTACTCGTGGCTCAGTGGTAGTGTCTCCGTCTCACACTCCGGAGACCCTGGTTCGATTCCCACCCAGCCCATCTTGCAAGAGTTGAGCCAAAGCCACCTAGAAACAAGCACAGCTGCTAATATACCGCCGCGGCACCAGGCCCCGTACACTCTCAAGTTCAACAAATGGCCACAGAGGGCTAAAAATCAATCGAGGCGCGTTTCAGCGTAAGCGCGCAAGTGGAGCTATTGTAATTTGGTCAAATACTTTAATTTGTGCTTTCTCTGCTAGGGGCGCTGAACATGCTGAATTTTTTACTTTACACAAACCATTGACATAAACAATCGAGGCGTCTAAGGACGTTTTGTTACCTTAGGCAAGTAGGCAGTAGATTTTTTTAAATTTGATTGTTGAAGCTGCTGTTTAGTCATATCGTCAAAGTTTTTGTACTTGATTAACCACCGACAGCCTATTGGTATAGATGTGTTTCCTGGCCGTTGGCGTTCGAATACTGCGGCGGTAAAACCGGTAAAACATTTTCGAAAGCATGCTGGTTTCGTCTGCGAGTCATTACATAGACTTGCTGTAAAGAGGTCTACTCTTGGCAAAAAATAGTGCCTCATTTTGTTTAGGCGTTGATTATCGTAATGAATGCGGCGGAGGTTGAGGGAGTACGCTTGAAGGTACGTTTTTATGCCGTTGATCTCCATAACACCGTAAGTACGCAAACCGATGTCACAGAACACCCGATGCATCATTGTGTGTTCTCCGTCATCGCTTGTTTGCTGTACGCCTACTAATTCTTCATTTCTTCAAGTGTTGTATCCTCCTTTTGTCCTTGTTCTCTTGTGCTTCAGTTACAGTATGTCGTTCCGCCAGCTGTAACGCGCATTCGCAAAACCAATACGTTTGATAAGACGCAGTGGTTATCATAATTTCACTACACGTGTATAAGCTGGCACATATGGTTCAGATACAGATACCTGTATGCGGACTTGCACGACGTTGATGCGGACATAAGGATAATTATGACAGCCGTAAGGAAGAGGCAGCTGACGGCCGTAAGCTGTTGCGTTCTTTCGGCCAAACTACCCGACCTGGTAGTGCTGTAAAGATGCTGTATAAAAGTGACACGCGGTGACAGGGAAATTATTATACTTAGCAGCCGACCGTACGTTTTGTAGCTTAGGTCTTCTTTCTTGTGCGTTTGTGCTACCCTTATTAATGAGCCATTTCTTGATTACGTTCTTGACTATGTAACCGCGTTTGTGTGGATGCGTAGACGTGTGCTTTCTGTTTGTACTTGTAAAATGCAAATAAAACATTTTCAGGCTTACTCAATCTTTGGTGTCATGTGCGTTTATTCCAGTCGAGGCCGTCGTGCCACCTGGAAAGCGCATTCTGTCAGTAGCCCTACACGAAATGCAACAGCTGGCGCGCGGCGGCACAACTCGGGGTAACGGCGGCGTAATGAACAAAAAACCGCTCGGGATGCCCTTAAAAGTCAGTTCAGAGTGTGCCTTAACTCGACATGACTCAGCGCTACATGTATTCTGCTGCGCCTCGATCATGCTCCCGCCAGTTTGGTTGCTGTGTGGCAAACGTAGCGCCTACATAAATATATAGGCGCTACATTTGCCACACAGCAACTAAACTGGCGGGAGCACGATCGAGGCGCACCAGCTAGAAACCCAGTAAAGCCACAGAACACCTGGTAAACTGCGCAAAACCCCGTTTCCGTTTCCTGTTGTACAGCGCCACCCGTGGTCACATACTTTAGTTCACGACGCCACCACTACGCTTATTTCCGTAGCACTGTGGAAGGTACAGTTTCCCTTCTCTAAGTTTGTATAGGTGTTCTGTGGCGGCACCGCGAGCGACGGCGCGAGTTGGAGCCCCGTTTCTCCTCTGTCGTGACGTCACGGTGTTACGTGGTATTGAAGGCGACACCGCCGCGCCTGAGGAGCTGGGTTGAGCTCTCATAATATGCTTCGCATAAAAACTCGGACGATCGTTGGTGCCGGCGCCTTCGCACGGTCGGCCATTACAGGCCTAGCAGCCGGAGGCTCCGCAGCCTCCGATTGGTTGACGCCTGCGAGGCGTCGCAGCCTCTCATTGGTGCACGCCGGCGCAGCTTCGCCGCGCGTCGGCAAACTTCTAGCATCGGCAGTAGACATAATCGCTGCGCGACGTTCCGCTTCGCCGAGTTCCCGACCGATGCTTTGACGCATTTGACCCTTCGGCGCGCGCCGAAGCTTTCCGGCGCGTGCCAGTGGTCGGGGCAAAAAAGTTTCTGTTTGCGTCCCTGTGTTATTCTACGTCGGGGACGTCCATCTGACGCCATGACGTCTACAGCGTCGTCGACTTTCTCGAAGGCCGAAGTCTTCGATGTTGTGCCTACGCGGAATGGTCCCGATACCGTCGTCGATGCCATGGCCTCAACAGTTGGCCTCTTTGAGGTCTACTGCGCTCAGCACATGGGAGGTCTCAACTTCCAAGTCACCGTCGAGAGCGTGGCTTCCAGGAATCATCGTCGATGCTGGCTGACTTGTCATTGGTGGCAAGCGTTCTGTTGCTGTTCCCGTCAGCCCGCAGGTCACCAACGTAACTTGCCTCCGCTTGCCGTCCTTCGTTCCGAGCAAAGTCTTCGTCCAGGCGCTCTCACCATACGGCAAGGTTCTGTCTGTCAACGCTGGTGTTATGAGCGGACGACGTGGCGTGCTCAAGGGCACCCGCTTCGTTCGTATGGAAATGAGCACCGCAACCCCGGTCCCCAATTACCTGCGAGTCTCTGGTCATCGTGTGACGTTTGACTACCGCGGCTTGCACCGCGTCTGTCGTCGGTGCGCATCCAGCGACCACTACCGTGCAAAGGGCACCTCAGCGTTCTGTGGCCATTGTGTTATCCATGGCCACGATAGCAACGGATGTGACCGCACTTTTCGGCGTTGCGGAAATGTTCACCCTAAGGCCGCGTGCCCTGTGCAGCATTCGTACTCGGATGCTGCTGCTGGAGCCTCCTCCCCCGCCGTAGCGAAAGAAATTGCCCTGACACTGCATTAACCAGCATGGACAAATGAAAAAGAAGAAGCATGTAGCTCGGGCGATCACAACACGCCATGTTCGCCGGCCTCGTCTACCGAAAAAGAAGACCGTGACGTGGTGGATGCTGTGGACACGGATGCTGTGGCCGACAGCGCCTCCACTTCGGCTGCTACCATCAGTCCTCCTGATTGCACCGATGTTTTAAACATAGCTAAAACACCTGACCTTGCGATTACTACAGTCGATGCACCCACTAAATATGCTATGGCTCCATCCACTTCAGTAGCGTCGCCTACAACGCCGCATCCATTACATCTGGATGAGCCCCCGGCTGCCGAAGTTGTCGGCGGCGATGAAATCAATCCCGCCGTCCTACCGCTACCGACATCATCCTCATAAAAAAAAAGGCTTCATCCTCGGAATTGGTAGCAGCGTCGGACACTCGCCAAGCCTGGCTGGACTCTCCGTAGAAATGGCGGCCCCACGAGCCGTAAAGCGTGCCCATGCGTCAGCCACTGGCTGGGACGGCGGCCTGGATCGCAGCGCCGAGTGACGTGTGCACTGCATATTCCCTGGACTTGTTCCCGGGGCGCCGACTTGAACAACACGACCAGGTCAGTTTGGTGATACTTTTAATTAAATATAGCTGACACTCAGAACATTATTTCATTAAACGCACAGGGGTTCCGAAGTCCTATAAATCAGGCCGAAATTGTCAACATGGCTCACGCTGATAATTGTTACATACTGTGTTTGCAATAAAAATTTTTTTTTCGCCATTGGACATGTTCTTGCTTGCAAACGCACTTTTAACCTAGACTGTTTTTTCTGTTTCGCGACATCACGCTCCAGTGCAGTCGGTATTAATATTTTCAACAGAGCTCACTTGCAAGACCATCATGTTCTTTATGATGGGACAGGGCGGATAGTGGCATGTACTACATTTGATTTGAAGATTTTGTGCATATATGGACCCGCGCAGGCTATTAAGTCCAATGATTTTTTTCGTGACCTGGACGTATTTCCTGGACGGTCATCACATGGTGCCCGTTGGGGATTTCAATTGCGTTTTAAACACGGGAACAGATGTACAAGGCTCGGACTGAGTCGCCCTGATTGGAACGCACGGGAGTTGCGTCACCTCGTCCAGCTCTTTTGGTTTCTGGATACATATCGACTTTTTCATGTTTTTTTTATTTGTTTGGAAGTGACGATGCGGCGCGTCGTCAAGCAAGTTAGACCGTGCCTATGTGTCGAGAAACTTAGCTCAGTATGTGACCCGATCTGATCTAACTTTACCTTCATCCACTATTTATATTTCCGATGACAGACCAGTTATACTTGAAATTCGCTTCGCTGCTTCCTCATCAGTAAAACCTTGACGTCTAGACCTCAGCGTTCTGCATGACGCGCGCTCGCGGTCTTGTTTGTCAAGAGTCTTACGCGCCACTTTGTAGATCTGACCAAGTCATGGGACGCGCTCAAGGTGCAGTGGCGTCTGCATTGTTTAGTTGAAGGATGTGCACTGTGACGAAGTGTCAGTCAATATCGGTCAGTCAATTGACTCCGTTGATACAGTCATGGGAGCGTGAGCTACGGAGATCGTAGCGTCGCCTTTGTCAGCTGCTGCTTGGCGATGCAGACGTAATCCCTGTGCGCTTTGCGAGAAACTCGCTTTTTAGACAGCCGAATGCATTCGGTTCTGCGGCCCCAAGAGCACTTCCTGTTACGCCGCCTCCCGCGCGTGATTATTCTTTCTGGTGTTATGAAAACAAATTTGAAAACATAGCGCGTACGACTATGCAGCTAGATCCTGGCTCTGGAGGATCTCGTACAATGCTTAGTGTGCTGCCTCAGGCTCCATCTGAGGTAGCTAACCGTCTCTGTGCCCGACCATCAGCTGATGAGGTGAAGGCAGCATTATCTTCCATGAAGCGTGGCTCGGCCCCTGGGCCAGACGGGTTACGCGTTGAGTTCTTTCTAGCGTTCTGGGAAGATATTGGTGCCAGTTTTCTATCTGTCATCAGTCACTGCTTTGAGAACTTTGAATTCCCGTTTAGTTTTCGCGACGCTCGTATTGTGCTGATACCTAAGCACTATCCATCATCAGTTTGTCCAGAGGAATGAAGGCCAAACACGCTACTCAACGGAGACTACAAAACCTTCACAGTTGTTCTCACCCGATGCTTGGGAAGCCTGATGTCTTCCTTAATAAGACACCATCAGACATGCTGAATCTCTGGCAGAGAGGTACACAGTCTCTCGTTTGTTACGCGTGACATAATGACATACTCGCTCACCAGGTCAGCACGTGGTCTCTTAGTTACACTAGAACAAGAAAATGCATTCGATCGCCTTGACCATAGCTGCATATTTAGTGTACTGATCTCGTTCGACTTTTCGCCAAAGCTTGTTGAACTTCTTAGGACTGCCTATTCAAATATCCGAAGTACATTGTTTCTTGAAATTTTTGAAAGTGCACCATTTCCCGTTACTCGTGGTGTTCCTCAAGGGTGCCTTCTATCCTCAGTACTCTTTGTGCTCAGCTTTGAGCCATTTCTACGCTCAGTAGTGAGAGACCCTTACGTGTGCGGTGTCCCACTACCTAGTAGCTGTGTTGCGAAGGTGACAGCCTTCACAGATGACATCACATTGTATCTCAGGAATATTAAATAGTACGAAGTAGTGCATAGTAATAGAATATTATGTAGTATGGAAATATTTCAAGCGCTGCGCAAAATTTTTTCAAATGTCGTTATTTCTTCATCGTTTCACCACAGACATGCTTAAGTCCCCTTTTCCGTCGTCAAAAGAGAGATTCTCTTCCTATTTTAGGCCTTGATTACATCTATGATGGCATATCAGAGTGTGTGCCCCTCAATTCTTCAAGATGTAAGGCGAAATACTCAAAATGTTTATGGGTATGATTTACCCTTGTTAGAAAGAAGGTACTTAGCACAGTCTGTATATTGCGGCCGAGTGTGGTACGTTTGTCACGTTGTACAGCCACCATTACAGGTTTCTAGGTCCTTGCAGTCCCTTCTTGGCTCCTAGTTGGCCAGTACAGAACTGGTCAGTCACACCGCGCTTGGGCAACCACACTCTCGCGGCAGCCACGCTCTCGCCCATGCGTGTCTGCCCGCTGCCGGCTGCTTGCTCTGCGATTTCTGCCCCGCCTGTTACAACGTGATCAGTGTCCTGCGCGTGAACTCACCTGCTATTTCCTTGGCACAGAAATTCGTTTAATGTTACCGGGCGTGCACTTAAATCGCGGACCACAAGTGCTAAACGCACCTACATTTTACTGTACGGCCGTGGCATTTTATCGCCACATACAACAGGTATGTCCTAATGTGGACGTTCTCAAAAGCCATGTTGTAGACTCTCTGTGAGCCTTACTGCTTCCGCTTGTACACCAAGCGCGCCGCGCACGTTCCGTGTTATACAACACGGAACGTGTTGCCAGGGGTGTACAAAATCGGCTGTCCGCTGTCGCGCACAGCCAATTTTTTATGCGAACACCCCCTGGCACGCGCAGGCCTCTGCGAGCGCCAACCCACGGACCAGTCCGGCTTCTAGCTTTGATGTCCCCGTTGCCGCTTTGGTGTCCTGGATGCGTCACCAATAATGCGAAATAATGACACGTTGTTTTCATTAGTAAAAACATGAGCCAATAAATATGATTGCGTCCAGCCGCCATCTTGCGATGCTAAGTTCAGCACTACCGGGCCCCGCGACTTCTGCCGGCACGCCTAGGGACAAGCGCTTACAACGCGCGCCAAGAAACTCCTCCGTAGTACCTAGGCAAAATCGTATTTTCAAGGAGCAAAACTCCCCACATTTCCTCTCTCGCACCCACTGTTACTCGCGCATGCGCGCAAACGTCCGTCATCTCCGCAAGTGTCACGCCCCGCTGCTCCTATAAGCAGTCGGAAATATACTTCTAGTAATGTGTCGTGCGATGCAATAACGGCCTCATTTCTGCTTGACCACATATGCGACTTCAGGTGGCGTCCCCCAGGGGGGTGTGCGTCAGCAGGCGTTTGGTGTGTAGCGACGCCACGTACCCGAGCACACGAGGGTTGGGCCATTCCGCGTGTAGCGGTGTCAGCGGGATCCTGGAGGTTTAGCCAATGCCGGGTGATCACACCTTCAAGGCCCCCGGCGGAGGCAACAACAGACCCATTTGGCCTCTGCTTCACATAGACGGCATCCCTGACTAACCCACCCGGGGGAAAGCGCTCGTTGCCTTTTCCTATCCGTCTCTCGAATCTTCGTCTTTCCCTCTCACTTTCTCGCTTTCCTGTCCTCTACTTACTTCTGTGTTACTTCCAACTTTCCAGACAGCGAGAATTAACCGTATGTGACATAACCAACCTAGAGCAAAACATGAACAAGCTGAATGCAGGAGCCAACGTCTCGACAAGTGGACTTGTCTTCTTCAAGGCGACGTAGGCTTTCCTCGCCACAGTATATATAGGTTGGGTACAGAAATCTCATACAGAAAATCTCATTGAGTTTAAACACACAATCGCAGGGAAGGCGGATGTGACGTCAGGCAAAGAGAAAAAGCTGGG
Source organism: Dermacentor albipictus (assembly GCF_038994185.2). Classification (NCBI taxonomy): domain Eukaryota; kingdom Metazoa; phylum Arthropoda; class Arachnida; order Ixodida; family Ixodidae; genus Dermacentor; species Dermacentor albipictus. The sequence continues at coordinate 286,085,314 of NC_091821.1, read as the reverse complement.
CGAGGTTCCTTTCAGGTATAAGTTCATACACACAGCAAGCGAAAATTTGGAATGGCTTAAGAAGGCTAAACGGGCAGCAAATAAATCCGTTGCCTCTGGTGAACGACCAGAGGAGTAGCTTAGAAGAGCAGGCAGACTCCCTAGGGGAGCACATTGAGCGTGTGTCAAGCTCAATACACTACTCACAATCCTTCATGATTTACAGACAAATAGAAAAATATAAGGCAATGTGAGCGTACATCCCCGCAAAACGCACCATATAACTATCCTTTCAGTATTGCCGAGCTAAGAGCTGCCTTGATTGCATGCAAGAGCTCTGCACCGGGACCTGATATAAGAATATACGACATAATTAAAAACGTACACATTGAACACAACTGACACTACTTGCACTTTTCAACACCATTTGGGCTCTTGGATATCTTCCACCCGCATGGAAAGAAGCGATTGTGGTCCGCGTTTTGAAGCAAGGTAAAGATCCTTCGTCAGGGGCAAGCTACCGCCCGATAGTTCTCACGAGTTGCCTTTGTAAGTTGTTTGAGAAAATGATTAACCGGCGACTGATGCATTTCCTTGAATAAAATACTGGATCTATATCAGCGTGGCTACAGAAAGGGTTGGTCCACAACTGATCATCTCGGGCGCATTGAGGGAAATATCCGGGATGCGTATCTTCATAAACAGTTTTTGTTATCGGTATTCCTCCATATGGAGAAGGCGTATCACACAACGTGGCGTTACGGGATCTTGCGAGACTTTTCGGGAATGGGCATCCGTGGAAATATGCTAAATATAATATAAAGCTGTTTGTCCAATCGCACCTTCCGCGTGGAAATCGGCAACGTATTGTCGTGTCTTTATATACAAGAAACTTGTATACCTCACGGAGCTGTGCGCAGCTGCACACTCTTTATCGGTAAGAGGAACACATTCCGCGCTTCATCACCAACAGCTATATTTTATTCCGTCTACGTAGACGACATGTAACCTTCCAGTGTGCGAGAGGCAAGTACAGCGGGGCTTCAATAAGATATCTAAGTGGACAGACGAAAATGGGTTTAAAGTTAACCCCCGCAAAAGTTCATGTGTTCTTTTCAGAAAAAAGAGAGAAATGGTTCCAGATCGAAGTTTAGAACTGTATGGAGAAGAGACACCTGTCCACAAAGGACACGAGTTTTTAGGCATAACACTTGATGCGAAAGTGACTTTCATACCACACATAAAACATCTCACGGCAAAATGCTCGAAAAAAATTAACCCGCTGAAAATTTTATCACACACAACATGGGGCAGTGATCGAAAGTGTTTAATGAACCTTTACAGGAGCCTCATGCAATCATGACTTTATTTCGGTGCCATGGTATATCACTCTGCCACGCCAAGTGCGTTAATGATGCAAGATGCCGTCCGCCATCTAGGTATCCGCCTGGGCACTGGTGCCTTCAGAACAAGTCCCACTGAAAGTGTATCATCATCGTCATTTCATGTCACTTATTTTACCCTCAATGTGTACAGTACATTATAGAGGGGAGGGGCTAAGAGAACACGAAGTAAACATCGGTAAAAGTAACACAAACAACATAAATAACAACAGTAACGATTCGAAATTTGGAGTTGACGTCCGATGATAACAAACAGAGGTATAAAAGATAAAATTAAATTAGGGGGTTTTACGTGCCAAAACCACTTTCTGATTATGAAGCACGCCGTAATGGACGACTCCAGAAATTTCGACCACCTGGGGCTCTTTAACGTGCATCTAAATCTAAGTACACGGGTGTTTTTGCATTTCGCCCCATCGAAATGCGGCCGCCGTGGCCGGGATTCGATCCCGCGATCTTGTGCTCAGCAGCCAAACACCATAGCCAGTACAAAAGATGCAAATACAAATGTGATGTACACGATGGTAAAGAGGTTTGAGAAACACATTATGTACAGTAGATTTCCAAAATGTATTGTTAACTTTTTGATCATGATGCTGATGAAAACGCTGCAATAGAGAAAGGTACATACACATAGGCAATATAAATGGTAAGTATATTACAAAAGTTCGTTTTCAAGAGCGTTTCTAAATATAAGTGGATTATTCATACCTGCTAATGAAGGGGATAAGCTGTTCCAGTGTTTGGTAGTCATTGGTAAACGTGAATTTGCACCCATGATAGTATTGAAATGCGATATGCTAACTTTATGATTATGATCACGGCGAGAAGAAATGAAAGCTGCTGGCCTGATCCAGGTTTAATAAAGGCAGGTTTAATAAACATTTCATGTGTGTTACGCTTGCTGTCCGATTGAAGTTATTTAAAATGACAGGGGCTGAGCGGTTTTGTATAGCTTCCAGCGTATGTATTAGTGTTGAATGCGAGGGATCCCATATTGATGAAGCATACTCAAGTTGCCAGTGAACGTAAGTGGTATACAGTAAGCGTTTTAATGATGATGGTGCATGAGAAAAATTTTGGCGCAGGTACCCTAAAGTGCGGTTAGCTTTGGCCACTATAATATCAACATGTGATTTCCAAGACAAATTGTTAGTTATGGTCACCCGCCGTGGTTGCTCAGTGGCTATGGTGTTGGGCTGCTGAGCACGAGGTCGCGGGATCGAATCCCGGCCACGGCGGCCGCATTTCGATGGGGGCGAAATGCGAAAACACCCGTGTGCTTAGATTTAGGTGCACGTTAAAGAACCCCAGGTGGTCAAAATTTCCGGAGTCCCCCACTACGGCGTGCCTCATAATCAGAAAGTGGTTTTGGCACGTAAAACCCCAAATATTATTATTATTATTAGTTATGGTCACTCATAAACAATGATACGAGGTCACATTCCAGTGATATATTAGTGAGAGAATAATTAGGAGAACTAAAGTTAGTACGAGAAACCCTCATAGTATTGAACTTCTTAATGCTAAGTTGCATTTTCCACGTGCTGCACCAATCAGTTATATTAGTTTAGTTAGTTTGCAGAGCTGCTACATCACAGTCATTGGAAATCTTGCGGTATATCAAACAATCATCTGCAAATAAACATATCTTTGATGAAATATTAGCAGGTAAGTCAATGTATATAAGAAACAAAAGTAGGCCCAGGACAGATCCTTGAGGGATGCCTGAGCCGAGAGGGGCTAAAGAAGAATTAGATTCATTAGCGGAAACAAACTGAACATGCGATGTAAGAAAGCTACAGATGCAATTAAGTAGTGTAGAGTCCATGTTTAAGTGCAGTGTTTGTGTAAGAGCAGCGCATGACACACCTTGTCAAATGCATTAGCGAAATCCAGAAATATACAGTCCATCGTGAAGCCTGCGTCAAGGTCACCAGTGTAAATCGTTTGTAAATGTTAGAAGCTGTGTTTCGAAAGAGGTGTTTTTTCTAAACCCATGCTGGTGAGGAGTAAAGAAATTATTCTCGTCAAAGAAGTTAATGAGATGTGTGTAAATTACATGTTCCATAATTTTACAAGGTACTGAGGTAAGAGAAATTGGTCTATAATTAAAAGGATTATGAGTGTCACCTGATTTGTGTATGGGAATGATTTTTCTTGTTTTCCAATCTAGCGGAAGCATGCCAGAGTTATATGATTGCGAGAATAGATAGTGCAGTATGATAGACGAGTATTCAACTGTGCTAATTAAGAATTTGGTGGCGATTTCATCGACACCGCAGGAAGACGTAATTTTCAAGTTTTCGATTATTTTTTATTCCTGTTGCATGAAATATAATAGGATCCATAGCAAATTTACAGCACTGCAGGACGGGACGTTTCTTGTTAGAAAATGATTGCACGAATGCGCTGTTCAAGACGTCTGCGCAAGGATAGCTGGACTGCCAGGCAGTGATGACGCAATCTTATTTTCACGTTTGCATTTTACTACGCTCCAAAGGCGCTTTGGATTGGTTTTTAGTAGTAATGGCAGGGTTTTGCTAAAAATGTGTGCTTAGTATTTTCAGCCGTAATCGAGTAGTTAGTGGCAGCGTTTTTATATTCAAGCCAATGTGCAGGCTTTTTCATTCTTTTAGCATGCGAAAACGGTCTCTTTCTATTTGAGAGCGTATTAAAGAACCTTTTATACCAGGGGGCTTGATTATTTGAATAAACGCGCTGGAGTGGAACATGCTGACGGATTACTTCCAAAATTTGCTTCTTGAACATCTACCAATTTCTTTCAACTTGTCGTTCAAAAAACTGCGGTAAGAAGTCGTCAAGAAATGAACATAGGCTTGTGTTTATGGCAAGAAAATTTGCGCTTTTGAAGTTTTTTTATTGTGTTTAGTTGTTTGCATTGGTACTGCTGGGGGAATGTAAGCGTGAACTGCAAAATGTTGTGATCACTGAGACCATATAAATTAGTTATCGATGAGACGTTGTCGGGTGAAGATGTGAGCACCAGGTCAAGAAGTGAGGTTGAGTGCCGGGCTAGTCGCGTTGGTGAAATGACCATTTGTGAGAAACCGAAGTCAGAACAAAGTGTACTGCACTCACTACATTGAGTAGATGAAGGGTCAGAAAACGGACTGATGTGGGACCATTGGATGTTTGGAAAATTAAAGTCCCCCATTAGATATATTGGCACTCCAGGATAACGTATTCTTAGCTGGTTCAAATTGTCATACAGGTCATTGCAAAAAGATGAAGGACTTGAGGGCGATCGGTAACAAACTTCTATTCCTAGTGTTTAAAATTTTATTGTAAGGCAGCACCAGATCATTTCGAAATCTGAAACAACCGGCGCACAAAAGCCCTCAAATCGGTCACTGATTGCAAGAAGCACACCACCGCCCACTATCCCGGTGCGATCGCTCCGAAAAACAGCGTATCTATTTTTGCGAAAGAAAAAACAACTCAGATTTGGCTATTTTGGACGTCAGCCAAATTTCAGTTAATGCAATATAGTCAGTGTCACGGTCATCAATAATGGCACACAGTACGTCATTATTTGGAAGAATACTACGCATTTTCGTAAAAAGCACTGAGCAAGAACACAGCTGAGAACCGCCTGCCCTTTCGCTCCCCTATATTTCTTTCAATGGGAATTCGCGTCCAGAGCGAAAAGCACAAGGGCTGAGGTCGTTCTGTGTGCTATCTAAAGTTTATATTTCAGTTACAGTATTATCAGCTTCATCGCAAACAACTTTTTTCACCAAGAATCAATTTTTTGTAATGCAACTTGAATGACTGTGTTTTTTTCCAAATTCGATCAACTTCTTGCAGCAGTGTCTGACTGCCGGGCAGTAATCTTCGCTTACGGATAATTTTTTTCATCCTTTAGCACTTGGCGCTTGGAAAGGACAAAGTCCTTACTTTTGTATGTCTAAAATTCTAATATTAGTGGCCGTGCTTTCCCTTTGGCAAATCGCCCGATTCTGAGCGCTCTGGCTATGTTGTCACTTGAAATATATACTTTTAGAGTATTGGCGAAAATTTCCAGCATGTTTTCTTCTGACGTGAAATACGTTTCACCAGCGAAGTCAGGCACATCGTAGAACAACAAGTTGATCCGGCGAGCGCGGTCCTCGGCGTCGTTTAGTCTTGAGTGGAGCGTGCGCTTTTCGACGCGGACTACAAAATCCCGCACGTAGTCGAGATCTGCCTGCTTTTGCTCAATCACAGAAGTTTGCTGTTAAACTTTTTCTAATCTGGCTTTTATATCTGATATCGCCTGACAAACTGATTCCTGTTTTTCTTTCAGGTCCGATATTGATGTAGCCATACATTTCTGTAGGATTTCCATTCTTACAGATCGCTTGTTTAGATCCTTAACCGTTTTCAAAATTTCGTCCACATAATTCGAAGATTGCGCTTTTTGCGAACCTGAACTGGGACCGGGATTCTTCTCAATGTCGCCACATAACATCAAAAGCAAAGAATAGAAATGATCAACCAAGGCTTTTGGGCATGGAAGCACGACAAGGAGCAGGCCATCAGATTTAAAAGAAGTGTGAGGTAATTCTGGAAACCTACTAACCTGCACGATGAAGAAAAGCGTGCGTAAGCCCATCGCTTTCCCTGTCCTACCACCATGCCCACTAACAAGCGATGCAGCTGGGACTGGTTTTACATCCTCCGCCACCAATGCTGTACACGATGTTGCAGCGGCGCAGTCGCGGACATTGTGCACGTGCAGCAATGTGCGCGTGTGCTGCCTGCCTGTCGGTAGCATGACGGCCGAAAGATAGGCGAAGTGGCTCTCGCATTCCAGTAGAGTGGATGCGTTGCCGATGGACGGGCCCTGCCACTGGAAAACCGTAGCCGAGCCGCACTGCCGTGCAGATACCCAGGAATTCACGAACTGCACAATGAAGAAAAGCGTGCGTGAGCCCATCGTTGTTTTCCCTCTCGTACTGCCATGCCCACTCATCATCAGCCTGGTTACGCCCACTGCAGGGCAAAGGCCTCTCCCATACTTCTCCAGCTACCCCGTTCATGTGCTCATTGTGGCCATGTTATCACTACAAACTCCTTAATCTCATCCACCCACCTAACATTCTGCCACCCCCTGCTACGCTTCACTTCTCTTGCAATCCAGTCCGTAACCCTTAATGACCATCGATTATCTTCCCCCCTCATTACATGTCCTGCCCATGCCCATTACTTCTTCTTTATTTCAACTAAGATTTCATTAACTCGCGTTTGTTCCTTCACCCAACCTGCTCTTTTCTTGTGCCTTAACGTTACACCCATCATTCTTCTTTCCGTAGCTCGTTGCGTCGTCCTCAATCTAAGTAGAGCCCTTTTCTTAAGCCTGCAGGTTTCTGCCCTGTACGTGAGTACTGGTAAGACACAGCTGTTATACACTTTTCTCTTGAGGGATAATGGCAACCTGCTGTTCATGATCTGAGAATGCCTGCCAAACGCACCCCATCCCATTCTTATTCTTCTAATTATTTCAGTCTCATGATCCGGATCCGCGGTCACTACTTGCCCTAAGTAGAGATATTCCCTTACCACTTCCAGTGCCTCGCTACCTATCGTAAACTGCTGTTCTCTTCCGAGACTGTTAAACATTCTGCAGATTGATTTTTAGACCCACCCTTCTGTTTTGCCTCAGCAGGTCAGTGAGCAAGCAATGCAATTGGTCCCCTGAGTTACTAAGCAAGGCAATATCATCTGAAATCATCATGAAAGTCATCATGAATATTATCATGAAAATATATGCGTAGAATCGAATGAGTGGTCACTTAATCTTCAAAGAACATACACTAGCTTTGTATACTTTCTAATTGTTTACTCCAACCGCGAACACCCTTGTTATACTACAGTTAATGATATCTAGTATGCTACACTTTTTCACAAGCGACCCTCTGTGAGACAGCCTTTCTCACTGCGTGTCTGGGAGCTGAGCTAAGAAATGGACGTCCCACTTCTCGAACATCGCCTAATGCCTCCAGCCAAGCAGCTACCGCCTTGGGAGTGCCAGGTAATAGAATGTGATATATTTTTGCAAGAGTTGCAAAATACGCACCAGAGCTCGAAATTCGAATGCATTTCCAAGAACTCCAATCGAAGTACTCGTGTTCTGAATTCTACACCAATGCGTAAAGTCGCCTACTGGCGTGTCTTACGCGGCTGTTGGTCCCTCTTTCTCTGAATCAAGAATATTGAACGCCCGTACAAGTAAGTTTACTGCAGAAGCCTATGCAGGTTAAACACATAAAGAAATTAAGAATAGAGAAAGCAGTAATATTCACCGAATCATTAAGCGTTGTAAAAGCACTAATGTCCTAGAGAAAACACAAAAATCCCGTTTTCAGGGAGGTTTACTCGTACTTGTGCAATATTTATTCATCTTGTAGACATGTGACAATATGCTGGGTTCCTGGCCATAGATTCATCGGGGGTTATGTGATGACAGACCAAATGGCGACATCAATTACATTACATTACATTACAATTACACCACAGATCTCAAGTGTTTTTTGCGAACTAAACTGCGATACCACTGGCAACGCTTGTGGCACATTAAAACGAATAATAAACTCCACTTAATTAAGCCAAAGTTAGGTTCCTGGCCCTCCCTTACAAAAACACGAAGAACTGATGTCCTATTTTGTCGACTCAGAATAGGACAAACGTATGGTGCTCACAGTGTTCTATTGACTGGCAAAGAATCCCCAACCTGTGGTAGATGTGGTGAGAGGCTCGCCGTTCCCCACGTTCCATACGTCCTCGTGGAATGTAGAGAAGCCGAAAGAGAAAGGACACATTTCCCTCTAGCATACAACTATTGTCTCCCTCTCCATGCCGCTATGTCTCTTGGTAAAGAACCACTTTTTACCACCAAAGCTGTCCTAGGTTTTCTGAAGGATGTGGTCTTGCATGATAATAGCCCAATAGTTTCGTTGTGCATCCGCTCTCCAGAGGACGCTGCTGTGATAGTAGGCCTTTTATAGCACATGCCTACACGTCCTCGAGCTTCAAGGGCTCTTTTACGGCAATAGTGCTTTTCGGAATTTTTAGCCTATGACTATTTTTAGTACGTTGTAAGTTACTCGCAACGTATCTTTCACGTCCTTGGCAAGCTTGATGGCCATTGCCATAATTTTATCTCGTGTAGCTCTGACGCACTTTACAACGACCGTCTTTTAGGCCCATTTGCAGCCCTGTCACATCCATTGCTCGTAATGTATCGCTTCACATTGAACTCATTACCATTGGCCTGGCGCTCTTTGGTCGTACTTGGCCCTAGCGCCACAAAACACTATATTCATCATTCATGTGTTGTCTAGGCTGGCTGTGCTTCGAACTCGTGACACGCTAAAGCGGTGGGGCGTAGTCCCATCTTCGCTGTGCCCTAATTGCCCCCTTCAAGAATCCAATAAACATGTGCTGCTGCAATGCCTTGTTGCCAGGGTATTTTGGAGGGCCGTGCATACTGGTTTCCGTGGCCTTGGAGTTAACTGCTTTATTACATCCGGTCGCCGATCACCTGGCCGCTTCAAGCGACTTTTAATTGCTGCGGGGGCCTTTTGTATGTGGCGTAACCGGTGCGAGGCAGTTGCCGCGGTGCATCGTCATCGCGCTCTGTTTCCACTTCTGGGGAGGCTCTACTTTGAGCTACTGTCGTTTCTGTCAGAGGAGTTGTTCTTCCTTGGAGAAGAGTTCCTGAGACAGTGGTCATGCAGTTTCCTGTCGGTGGCTTATGGACGCGTATGGCTTAATTTTGAATAAGCCTGGTTCTTGCAGCCAGGTCATCAGAAGTATTCATTTAATGCACATAGAATGCACGTGCCCATGATTTCTCTCTGTGTGTGCTTTCGTATACATGATCAGTTCTGCATATGCACATCTCATGCGCACCACTTCAAAACTATGTAAAGGGTCTCTGTCACATAATCATTGTACATAACCATTGTGTGCACTGTATTTATGGAACATAATTTTATACATTTAGTTTGTGTAACTGTGCGTTTCCGTGAGTCTGCGTGATTATATGTTCGTGAGTGAGGACTCGGACATTACTTTCAAAATCTGCCGTGTATACAATCCTCCGTTTTAAGTATATGTTATCGTTCTGGTGGAATTGTGCCGTGATTGTGACTCAGTGTTCGTATCGTCTCTTGTAGAAATAAGCTTTTTCTAAACACACACAGGACTTTCTGCGACTGAAATTTTGTCTAGTGATAAGCACATGCTCACGCGCGATAAGCGTGCCTTTCGAGCGATCGACCAACGTAAGTAACGTCCAGGCGCCGCGCGTCTCGCCGTGGTAGCCAGGGCTGCACCTAGCCATCCAACTCAACGAGGATGGCGTTCCGTGATCCCCCACTCAAGGCGCAGTGATTCATCTTCAGCACGCCAACGGGCAGCAGCGCCCATGAAATAATCGACGCCGTAGTAACCCCAGGTTCAGGAGGCCTTCAGACCCTCCAACACCAGGGAGGAGTGAAGTTCATCGCAGCTGTCGTGTCCGCAGCAGCCGCTGTCAAACTATCGTCCCGGTGCTCCTTCTTTCTGAATGGTGTCTTGGTCCCAGTCGCCCAAGTCGGACCACGAGTCCTCTATGTTTCTGCCTTCCGTGTTCCCCCGTACGTGGGAGACGCCGCACTTGCGGTACTCCTGTCTCCGTATGGAAAAGTTCTTGCAATTCAAGAATCGCAGTTTAAAGGAAGACCCAAAATTGGCACCGGCGTTAGGGTCATTTGCATAGAAATGTCTAAGGCCATGCCAAACTTTATGTCGCATGGCATCATGCTCGACTACCGAGAAATTCGAAAAGCGTGCTCATGGGGTGGGACGGAAGGACACCTAGGAAAGGCATGCGAGGCAACACGTTGCGAAAGGTGTGAAGTCTTCGCTCACGAGACCGCCAAGTGCACGTCCCCTTGTCGCCGTTGAACCGGGAACCGAGTCACAGCGGACTGCTTCTTGCCCAGATCCTATGCCACGGAAGCAGCAAATACTAAAACCCCTGTCAGCAACGAAGAAGACGGTGACCAACAAGAGCATGACGAGCTCCCCAAAGAACAACTCAAAGGCGACCGGGACCCCGATCTACAGGTTTCGTCTGAAGAGCCCCGCCGCAACAAACGTTCTGAACCCTTGTCTTCCTCGGAGGCTTCGGACAGCTCGGAAGACGAGCAGTTTACACCACTCCTCTCTTCTCAGAAGAGCACTACCGAAGTCAGCGCAACCGAGGCGAGCTCAAGCGACACGACTTCTCCCCCACAACTCACAATCTACGAGTCAGTGGACTTCACAGCGCACGAAGACGACGTGCCAGCCGGAGAGTTCACCGACAGGCTGCGTCGTCCGGTCGGCCGTGGCAACCGCTCCCAGTCCCGGCAGACGCCGACACCTGGCACCAGGCGAGACACGGTACTTGCTCACAGCAGCGGATTCCGTATGCGCCAAACAATAGACCCGTCGTTAAAGAATCCCGTAATTCAAGTTACCGACCTACTCCTTATGGCAGAAGCAATGGACACTGCTAAGCAGTAGATAAAGAGAGCCGCAAAACAGAAACGGACTCGAGGAGTTCGCATAAAGCGAGCAAATCGAAAGTCCCGAAAAAGTTGCGCGCTTGGGCGGAACCCTTTAACGAGGCCTGTAGGCATGGCGACGTGTTTCACTTGCATAAATGCGGTGGTGCATTTCCCCTTTCTGAATGTTCAGGGGTTCCGGTCCGTCAATAAACAGAGGAAGTGCTGCACTTCGCGCGAGTGCAGGGCGTCGATGTCCTTTTCTTACAAGAATGTAATTTCCGGACATGCCTTGATATGTCAAACTTTAAAACCCGTTTTTTTGTTGATGCCTTCTTTTCCCTGACAAGCGCTATGTCTTGTGGCGGAGGATTAGTGTTTTTAAACCTGCGTTCGGCAAGGGAGCGCACTGTACACACTGTTTTCACGGCCGCACGTCAGCAGTCGATTTTCAGCTGAACACGAGACGGATTTGGGCACTATAGTGATTATTGGACCCGCACGCAAGTCCAATTCCATGGAATTTTTCGAATCACTTGACACATGCATGTTCGAGCCTTACCCGACATTCATAGTCGGTGATTTCTACTGTTGCCTAATCGAGCGCCGCGACGCTCGCGGACCCGGACGGTCCCGTCACTGTCCAGTAATAATAATAATAATAATAATAATAATAATAATAATAATAATAATAATAATAATAATAATAATAATAATACGAGTGATTCGAGCGTTACGCCAGCTTGCTCAACACTTTCGTCTCTCCGATGTTTGGGTGCAGTTGTACGATGACGTATTCGGACCAACCCCTTCTGAACTTAGCTGCTGTCTTGAAATCGGCGAAGTTCTTTCCCACCGGTACACCCCACATTTCCGATCATCACCCTTTGTTCGTGCGTCCATATCTCGGCGAGACCGCCATGAAATGCTTACAGATCCCGATAGAATCTGCTGCGATGGATCTGCTTACAGATCCCGATAGATCGCTGCTTACAGTCTGCAGTCTTACAGTCTTACAATCTGCTTACAGATCCCGATAGAATCGCTGCGATGGGCGCTGCATTTGTAGCGTTGTGCGAGCGCGACGCGGAGTACCGTTCTTGGGACGATTCGAAGGTGGCGGGGCCTCCGCTACTCACTCGAGCAGGACGCGATCGAAAAACGTGAATCACTCGCGAGTAAAATGAAGTACTTAGGCGGATGCGAATCATCCGCGATACAGACGCGATCGCGTTTGCAATGCAAGGTTATCTCGGCCTGCTGAAGGCCAAGTACGAAGCTTTACTCAGACTGTCGTCTAGAGCTGCAGTCAAGCTACCACCTATGGTAATCAATTCTCTGTCCAACCCAGCCTTGCTATGGTGCATATGAGCGGGCTCGGCAGAGGACAAAGGCTCTACCCGAATTCCTCATTTCATGCTTCCCGATGGCATTCGTAGTAAGCGCACGTGAGACATTTGCGCAGTCTTTAAGCGGCATGTCAGCGAGGTGTTTAGTGCCGATGGAGGCAGTTGGTGCAAAAATGATTACGACGAAAGACTGAGAGAATTCCGTCGAGCCCTGCCCCAAGTATCAATTTCGCACAGCACCTGTGCGAGCCAGCGACATTTGAAGAGCTTCGAGCAGTAGTAAAAGACATGAACGCCTCCTCTGCACCCAGCCCGACGGCATCCCAATCCACTTCTACGTGCGATTTTTCGATGCCGTAAAATAAGTGATTTTGTACATGGTTAATAAGCTCATATCAAATATGGCATTCGGCCAGATTCTTTCCGCGATAGCCGGATCGCCCTCCTACCCAAGTCAGGCGCCCAACCCTCCGACCCACAGTCTTGGCGGCCGATTACGGTGTTAAATGTGGACTACAAGGTAGACTCGTCAATGCTAGCGAAGAGAATAAGTAGCGCTCTTCCAGACATATTCAGCCAGGCGCAGATGTGTAGCCTACTAGGTCGATTAATTTTTTTTTTATTTCTAGCATTCACAATGGATCTTTTTACCTTCGCTTCTACACTCGGTTCTAGAAATAGCATTCAACGCTTTGGAGGCTAGAAACAGTTCATGAAGCGGCTTCGCTCGCACTTCGATATAGTTCGACGTTTTGTGACCGCAATTGTGCGCAACTGTTTTTTATACAGGCTCAGTAGAGAATGAAACAAGTTTTAATTTTGCAGAAAGAAGTACACTGTGGTATAAGGCTGCTTATGCGTTGATCTAGATTATTTTTATTGTTCTTTTCGCTTTTTTAAATTCTAACCCGTCGAGAGGAGCCTCACGTGCATGCTCGCGCGAGTGAACACTGTTGGCGCGCACCGAGGCATGCACGGAACACCCAGCGATGGATAAACGGAACATGCGGAGTCATAACTTTTCTTGAGCGAACTTCTTGCGTAGCTTCCACAGCGTTGACTTCTATGTATCTGAAGGAGTGCGTATAGGACACAAATTCCAGGATGCTTCGTTTCGCTTGACCAAGGGAAGGCTTCCGATCGTGTTGAGTATCGGTATCTATTTGGCGAGCTGGAAGGATTCAGTTTTCCAGCTGAATTTGTAAATAAGATCGGCCTCTTGTACTCCAGCTTATCGGCCATGCTGCTCGTCAACAGTTGGCTAAGCGATTCTTTCCCGGTCACACGTGGCCTTAGGCAAGGCTGTTCAGCGCGCCCTCACCTCTTCGTTCTAGGTCTTGACCCTTTGCCGCATTTCATTTTGCCCAGAGATACGTGGCTTTCTATTCTCGCCATTCGGGCTCTCCCACGTCCACTTTCGGCTAGCCCGCTTGCGGAAGAAGGTATTCATTATCCGCATAGTATTCTATTCTACAAGCTCTGCTTATAACTCTCCCCTGCTATTCCTAGAGCCTATGCCATACTCCCCCACTGACTTATCTCCAGCCTGCTTCTTGCCTACCCTGGCATTGAAGTCGCCCATCAGTATAGTGTATTTTCTTTTGACTTTACCCATCGCCGATTCCACGTCTTCATAGAAGCTTTTGACTTCTGGTCGTCATGACTGGATGTAGGGGAATAGACCTGTACGGCCTTCAATTTGTACCTCTTGTTAAGTATGACAACAAGACCTGCCACCCTCTCGTTAATGCTATATAATTACTGCATGGTACCAGCTATATCACTAGTAATCAGGAATCCGACTCCTAGTTCTCGTCTCTCCGCTAAGCCCCCGTAGCACAGGATGTGCCCGCTTTTTAGCACTGTATATGCTTCTTTTTTCCTCCTAACTTCACTGAGCCCTATTATATCCTATTTGCTGCCCTCTAATTCCCCCAATAGCACTGCCAGACTCGCGTCACTAGATAACGTTATAGCGTTAAACGTTGCCAGCTTGAGGTTCCGATGGCGGCCTGTTCGGAACAAGAGATTCTTAGTACCCTCTGCTGCGTCACAGGTCTGACCGCCGCCTTGGTCAGTTGCTTTGCAGCTGCTGGGAACTGAGGGCCGGTTTTGATTGTTGCATTCATATAGGAGGTTGTGGCTAAGTACTGCACAACAGGGTGGCCAATCCTGCTCTGGTGAGGGAGCGTGTTACGGGTTCTGGTCACCGGGATCAAGCTGCACTCCAGGCCTGTTTATGCAATTTTATGAACACGCAGATTTTTTTTTATTCCGGTGGAAAATTACGCGACACCGGGATTCGAACCACCATCCTCTTGCACGCGAGGCGGATGCTCTCCGGCTACGCCACCGCGCGTGCCAGGGTTACCACAGAGTATAAAGAAATGAAATAGACTTTATACTCTGTGCTAACCCGTTAAGCCCTCCCCATGCGTCAACTTATTCCGAAGGTGGTGCAATGCCCGGCCGACCGGCGGCAGAGGGGAGAGGCGTTAAGCCCTCCCCATACGTGAATGATCATACAAGATGTGGACGTGCTCGGCAAGGTGCGCTGCAGTGGCCATACGATGGTAACAACTCGAATTAGCCTTGACATGAGGCGGGAACGGAAGAAACTTGTACAGCAGAAGTGGATCAATGAGTTAGCGGTAAGACGGAAAATAGAGGAATTCCGGATCAAGCTACCGAACAGGTATGCGGCTTCAACTCAGGAAGAGGACCTTAGTGTTGAAACAATGAACGACAAGCTTATGGCCATCATTAAGGAGTGTGCAATAGAAGTCGGTGGTAACTCCGGTATACATGATACCAGTAAGCTAGCTATCGCAGGAGACGAAAGATCTGATCAAGAAATGCCAATGTATGAAAGCCTCTAACCCTACAGCTAGAATAGAACTGTTCGAACTTGCGAAGTTAATCAACAAGCGTAAGACAGCTGAGATAAGGAAGTATAATATGGATAGAATTGGACATGCTCTCAGGAACGGAGGAAGCCTAAAAACAGTGAAGAAGAATCTAGCAATAGGCAAGAATCAGATGTATGCGTTAAGAGACAAAGCAGGCAACATCATTACTAATATGGAAGAAATAGTTCAAGTGGCTGAGGGGTTCTATAGAGATTTATACAGTACAAGTGGCACCCACGACGATAGTCGAAGAGAGAATAGTCTAGACAAATTTGAAATCACACATGTAACGCCGGAAGAAGTAAAGAAAGCCTTGGGAGCTATGCAAAGGGGGAAGGCAGCTGGGGAGGATCAAGTAACAGGAGATTTGTTGAAGGATGGCGTGCAGATTGTTCTAGAAAAATTGGCCACCCCTATGCGCAATGCCTCATGACTTCGAGCGTACCGGAATCTTGGAAGAACGCTAACATAATCCTAATCCATAAGAAAGGGGACGCCAAAGACTTGAAAAATTATAGACCGCTCAGCTTACTGTCCGTTGCCTACAAAGTATTTCTAAGCTAATCACAAATAAAATCAGGAACACCTTAGACTTCTGTCAACCAAAGGACCAGGCAAGATTCCGTAAAGGCTACTCAACAATAGACCATATTCACACTATCAATCAGGTGATAGAGAAATGTGCGGAATATAACGAACCGTTATATATAGCTTTCATTGATTACAAGAAAGCGTTTGGTTCAGTCGAAACCTTAGCAGTCATGAAGGCGTTACGGAATCAGGGTGTAGACGAGCCATATGTAAAAATACTGAAAGACATCTATAGCAGCTCCACAGCCACCGTAGCCCTCCACAAACAAAGCAACAAAATCCCAATAAAGAATGGCGTCAGGCAGGGAGATACGATATCTCCTAGGCTATTCACAGCGTGTTTACAGGAGGTATTCAGAGACCTGGATTGGGAAGAATTGGCGATAAGAATTAATGGAGAATACCTTAGTAACTTGGGATTCGCTGATGATATTGCCTTGCTTAGTTACTCAGGGGACCAATTGCAATGCATGCTCACTGACCTGGAGAGGCAAAGCAGAAGGGTGGGTCTAAAAATTATTCTCAAGAAAACTAAAGTAATGCTTAACAGTCTCGGAAGAGAACGGCAGTTTACGTTAGGTAGCGAGGCACTGGAAGTAGTAAGGGAATCCATGTACGTAGGACAGGTAGTGACCGCGGATCCGGATCATGAGACCGAAATCATCAGAAGAATATGAATGGGCTGGGGTGCGTTTGGCAGGCATTCCACAGGCCATGAACAGCAGGTTGCCATTATCCCCCAAGAGAAAAGTGTATAACAGCTGTGTGTTACCAGTACTCACGTACGGGGCAGAAACCTGAAGGTTTACGAAAAGGGTTTTACTTAAATTGAGGACGACGCAACGAGCTATGGAATGAAAAATAATGGGTGTAACCTCAAGGATAAGAAAGAGCAGATTGGGTGAGGGAACACACCCGAATTAATGACATCTTACTTCAAATCAAGAAATAGAAATGGACATGGCCAGGACATGTAATGAGGGCGGAAGATAACCGATGGTCAATAAGGGTTACGGACTGGATTCCAAGGGAAGGGAAGCGTAGCAAGGGGCGGCAGAAAGTTAGGTGGGCAGATGAGATTAAGAAGTTTGCAGGGACAACATGGCCACAATTAGTACGTGACCGTGGTAGTTGGGGAAATATGGGGGAGGCCTTCGCCCTGCAGACGACGTAAGCAGGCTGATGATTATGATGATTATGACCTGGCTTTCCCTTGCCACGCCAAGGACAGATAAAGGTGTTTGCATATGCAGACGACTCGTCCCTATTTAGAGCTGGAAAGCCTTCTTACGTTTGTTTAATGATTACTCTGAATTATTCGGAGCCCTTCCGAATAAAGACAAAAGTAAGGCGATGGCCTTTGGCAACTTTACATCTGCACTTTACAAAGAAGTTGAATGGGTCACAGGGATTAAAGTCCTGGGAGTAGTTTTTTCTCATGTGTGGCGAAGTGACGCAGGAAACGTGGTCAGACCTACGTAAGAGGGCAGAAAAGAAGCTGTTAGTTGCATCAAAGTTCTCGTTGACGCTAGCAAAGTGCAGCTACATAATAAAACACAGCATTTGCGCGGCATTTTACTATGTTTCATGCATATTGCGTACACCATGCAAGGCTTCACAGAGGCTAACTACACTGTGTGGTTCTTTTCTCTGCGAAGACAAAGCAGAATTAGTGGCACGTCCGCTCCTTCTGCTTCCAATGAGCCTGGGTTGACTTAGCATCCCGTGTTTAAAAAGAATGAGCTCTGTCCTCGCATTTCGAGCTTTTTACGACCTCGTGAACAATCCTGAATAGCCAGGCAGGAAATTTGTCAACTATTTCCTAGGAACGTCCAGGAAGCTATTTCTATCAAGGATAAGAACAGGACCTACGGCGAAACAGACCCCGCCATATTGTAAATATGTATACAGTTGCCTTCAATCAATCAGATCAACTTTACGAGATGTAGAAGTAGCGAACACAGGCAACGTAGGTGCGCGAATTGCTAGCAGTAGAGCACTTGACTCAGGGAGATCCGCAGCGCTGCGGGAGCGTCAGCTGGCACAGGCTAACCACGTCGGCCGTACCTGCCGAGGTGCGGAACTTCGGGTGGAGACGACATTGGCACGTTTGGGGCACTGCGCTGCTGCATGGAGAATATCTTGCAATAACCGCTACGCTCAGTGTAGAAACGTTACGGCATGGCCTATTTGATTGTACTGTTGCAAAATTATTTTGGTACCTACGGTGGGGCATCTTCGGTGTACTTCGGATCCGCATGAATCCGAGAACGCAACCGCGAAGACTCTTGAACGTTGTCTTATGGTGCGTGGAAGCATTTGTGTTGTGGGGACAAAGAGGTGCTGTGGTGATACAGGGACGGCCAAGGAGAGCGTTGTATCCGTTACTAGGCCGCTTACGCAAATACATGTATGAACAGGCTTGCGTGAGACTGATCAAGCTAATTGAAGACCACTTCCGGCGGAAATGATCGACACGCTTCATAAAACTCCGCAGTTGGCGCATTGCTGCGCGGCTGTTACCTTACCGACACCTTAATTTCCATTACGTAACAACACCTGCCAGACTTGTATGTAACCTCAATGTTTGTTGTTTCATCGTAATGTGTCCTAGCTATTGATGTAATGTGACATTGTTGTTGATGACTGTTTTTTTCTGTACATAGGTGCACATGTATCATGCTGATTAGGCTTGTCGAAATAAACGAGATGCCAACGCGGGGGCCTTTTGTCTCTGGCGTAACCGGCGCGAGGCCGCTAAACATCGTCACCGCACTCCGTTTCCAATTCTGGAGAGGCTCTGCTCTTAGCTACTGTCGTTTCTGTAAGAGAAGTTGTTCCTTGGGGAAGAAGAGTTACTTCGACAGTGGCCATGCCGTTTGCTGTCGGTGGCTAATGGACGCGTATGGCTTAATTTTCGACAGGCCTGGTTCTTGTAGCCAGGCCATCAGAAGTATTATTTGAATGTGCATAGAATGTAGGTGCCTGTGATTTCCGTATTGGCTTGCTTTCGTATACATAGTTATTTTTGTATATACACATGTCATAGCGTCATCACAAAATTATGTAAAGTGTCCGTCACATCATCATTGTACACGCTGTTGTGCCATTACCACAAGCCCGGATTCCGAATCTACAAGATGCAGAATTTATCCTGCGAACGCCCTTTGGACAAACCCGGGGCTGCGCCGAAAGGCACAGCGCCCTAATTCTCCCTTGACAAGTCAAAATGCTGAGCCGTCAGGCAGCGGTGTCCTGCGGAGAAGCATCGGCGAGCGACATGTCCAAACGTGCAACTTAGTGCCAGACAGCCCGGCGCCCTGCCTCCTTTTGCCTGGAGGTCACCGCGCGCGCCAACTTTAAACCGGGTGGCCAGCGCGGTCATGGTTGGACCTCTCGGACGACCGTCGAGTGCTGGCTTTGTATTGGGCCGTTTGAGTGACAATGGTTTCTCGGGGCATTATAAGCCGCGACGCGGCCGCCTGGAAAACCGGATCCGCCGACCCACCGGGAGCACAGTGCCGCTCTCGAGTGGAGTGAGATGTGTCACGCGTTTTCGCCGGACGTCGCCGTGCGGGAACAGTCGCGTTTGCTGTGAGCTCTCGGCCCCCGTGCCGATCCGATCTTGTCCTGTATAATGACCTGTATATAATGTATAAAGTCCCTTTCGTTAATCTCACCGACGTCTGACTCGGAGTCTTCGCTACCAACGCTCTGACACGAAACGGGTGACGAGCGCTACAGGACCACCTCAAAGTCGTAATAGTGGTGGCAGCGGTGCAAAGTCGTAACAGTGGATGGCAGCTACGGGATTGACCGGCATCAGCTACCTCGGCGCGGTGAGTGCCTGAACTTTGCCTCAAACACCAGACTTTCTCTGCCACAGGTTATAGTAGCTTAGGGAAAGATTTGGTGTTGCAGTGTGTTAACCTTGTGCGTTTGAATCCTAGTGAGAGTGTTTTGAAAACCAGGGGATGCTGAGGGGGTAAACAGGGCAGTGTGTCAAATACTTGCATATGTCTTACTAGTAGCAGTATAGTAGCGTACGGCAGGTATATTCAAAAAGGGTAAACAGCAGGAGGACCGTGTGAACGATGGAGAAGTACAAGGTCAAGGAACTTCTCCAAATTTGTGAGGAGTTGGGCATTGAGTTGGGCTCAACCAAAAGAAAGAATGCGATCCTTGAGGTCATGAGGACTGGGGACGTAACGGCTGAGGAAGCCGCAGAGGCCTGGGCGGATATCAATGAACGACGGCAGCGGCAGGCAGAAAAGGAACGTCGCGAGGAGGAAAAGGAGGAAAGGAAAGAGAGGGAACGTCGCGAGCACGAGCTTAGAATGAAAGAGTTGGAGACCAGAAATAGCTCGCCGGCGCCTAGTCTCACTTCACGGTCCAAGAATACGTGATCAACTTCCACCCTTTGTCGTCGGAGAGGATATGGCCAATTACCTCGTGAAATTTGAGCACGTGTGCGAACGGAATAGCATTGAGCGATCCCTCTGGGTACAGAATCTGTTAGCCTTGCTTCCTGGGGAGGCATCAGACGTAATAACTTGCTTATCGAAAGCTACAGTGATGTGCAGGAAGCACTACTGCGGAAGTACAAATTGTCTCCCGAAGCTTTCCGGCAGAAGTTCCGGTATGCAAAAAAGGGCAGGGAGTCGAATGTTGACTTCGCCTTTCGTCTAAAAGCCGACCTGGTGGAATGGCTGAAGGGCGAAGAGGTTTACGACGACCGCGACAAAATCGTCGAATGCATCGCGTTGGAGCTGTTCTATCGTTGCATTGATGAGCATGTCAGGCTCTGGCTGCAAGATAGGCTAAAGGAGGTTAAGCTAAACAAAGCAGCAGAGTTAGCGGAAGAGTATTACACCCGCCGCAGCTTGCACAGCAAGGCAGTGCGCGTAGAAAAGGCAAATAGGAGAGATGGGTTTTCCGGGTAGCCCGACGAACGGAAGGAAATCACACGTCGCGAGTTTCGGGAAGACGAGTCCCTTACCAAAGGAACTGTAAGAGAAGGGCAGAACGCATCTCAGAATGATAGCGATGGTCCCAAACAGCGAAACGATACGACGCGTTCTTTTGAAAAACGGAAACCGTTAACCTGCTACAATTGCAAAAAGCAAGGGCAAATCGCTGCGAACTGCCAAGAGAAAATTGCTTTTGCAACAATACAGGAAACGCACAAAAACCTACGACTATTGGAGCCCTATGTGCAAGAAATTAAGGTAAACGGTAAGAAGTGCCGAGCACTGCGGGACTCTGCAGCAACTATGGACGTTGTCCACCCGTCTTTCGTCTCCTCGAGTGATTTTGCGGGAGAGTGCGCTAGGATACGGCAAGTGGCCGAGGAGGAGAGTGTCTGTTTACCGATCGCAACGGTTATCATTGAAGGTGAGTTTGGGAAACTTAACACAGAAGCCGCTGTGTCTGCCGCCCTCCCGGAGCACTTTCCCTACCTTTTCTCAAATAGCTTGGAGCAGCTGCTGAAGGATAAGGGCAAATCATTCTTTGCCGACGTGGCGTACATGGCCCTCACGCGATCCAAAGGCGCCCGCTGTCGAGGGAACTTGACTTTGCGTCGGTGAGCGAACAGCGGTGCGGCACACGGACCGATCAAGGTAACTTAAGTGGCGAGCAGGCATGGGAGAGGCAGAGCTCGGAGGCTGGCCTGGGCGAGCGTGTCCTGCGAGTGGGAGTGACACGTGCAGTGCTAGCGGCGATATGGACACGACGCCGCCGTTAGGCGACGTCGTTAGGCGACGTTAGGCGACGTCCACACTAGCTCCGGTTTCCGCCAGCTGGTAGGAGCAGGCTGCAGTTGAAAGGGAAACTCTGATTCTCGAGCAACAGGAAGACTGTTCACTAGCCGATCTGAGGAAGAGCGTCAAACGGGGAGTGAAAAAAAAAAGGGTTTCATTTTACCAGGAATCTGGCTTATTGTACCGCCGCTACACGGATAAGCAGGACCGCAAATATAAGCAGCTTCTGATTCCTCGAAAATATCATCGGGAAAAAAATGGATGACCTCATTAGCTTCCTCAGTAGTATGTTTTCGGTCCAAGTGATTTCAAGGGGACCATTCTATTTGTCATTATTATTGGTGATTATTAATTGTTTCTGATATTTTGGTGTGTTGTTAATTTGAAAACTGGTTGTTTGAGCCTTGTGTACCAGATCGTACACCTGCCTCTTGTTGCAGCGGGAGCAAAATGGGGATAGCAATTTAGTTAGGTTGATTTGGATTATGGCCTTGTCTGGTGTTTGACGGGAGACAGAGGGCACTTGTTCGTGTTGGGTGTTGCGTTTTGCCGGTCGGTTTTGCAAGCTGCAGAACGACCAGCCGGGACCAGTGGCGAGAAGCAAGGGCTTAGGAACGACTCGAGCGGAGTTGGTCGAGGTGCCTTGGCGACAACGCGGTGAGCAGAGCTCCTGTCCTGGCGTGTGGGACCTGGGCACGTGAAGTTACCTGGTGTCCGGACACTGGACGTGAACTTGGACGAGCCTGACGAACGTGCGCGCCTCGCATCCGAGCCACGTGGAGGCAGCTCGTCTTCCCGGCGCCTTATCTGAGGGCGGGGATGCTGTTGTGCCATTACCACAAGCCCGGATTCCGAATCTACAAGATGTAGAATTTGTCCAATTGACCTCATGGATGAAGAACCAGGTCCTCGCCCCAGCCGTCAGATGGAAAGAGACTTGGTGGAGCTTGAGGAGGTCATTCCACTGGTTTGCAGAACTTACGCACTCGTAATCATCCAACTAGTCCTCGACATTTTCACCGCGAAGACCAGCGAATACGTGGTAGCCGCCAGTGCTGGGCAGTATCGAAGATACATGTACCATAGATACTCTGATTATCTTGTATCTGTACCATGATACGTCTGCAAGACGTGTATCAGTATCTGTATTTCTGATGCATGAAAGAATGTATCGTGTATCCTTAAGGGCCCCTCACCAGGCCCCAGAGCAAATTTTGGTTATGCGCTGTAAGTTGTTACGTGTCCTCTAGGGAGTATTCTGCACAAAAATTTTTCAAATCGGCTCATAATTGTCGAGCTAGAAATATTTCAGTGTCGCGAACCCATTATTTCAGGAGGCGAGCTTCACCGCAAATCTAGACGCTCTCTCCACTTGCCCCGTCCTCCGCAAACGAAATTCCTTCCCTGCGTTCTCCTATACCGGCCCTCGAGGATTACGTGACGCGCACCTCACGGGCCTCGCCTTCATTTTTTTCCCTCGCTCTTTTACGACGCGGCGCACTTCGCTGACGGCGTCGCGTGCGAGATGTTGCGATTGTTTCGTTTCGCGCAGCATACGATTTTGCGGGCTGTCCACGAGGACACCTGACTAGCGGTCTGGGATTTACGAATACTGAGACAGACACAGAACATCATCCCGCGCTGGAACACGGTAAAACATGACGTAGTTTTGATGTCTGCGTGCGCGACTGCACGACGTGGGAACAAGCAGACGAAACGGAATTGCATCCTTTGCGGCGGTGCGAAGTAAAACAAAACATACAGACATTTCGTTTGCGTGTTTTAATATTTCTTAAGCTTTAATTCCTCCAGTCAAGCAACATATTACACAACAGGTGTTGGCTTGTATAATTCTCGAAGTCATGTGTCACCAAGAGTGACTTCACAGCGCGAACATGTGTACGTAGACGCACTAGCTCGTGTACGTCATCCTCCGACTTGGAGTGCGGCGGCCACGAGGAGAAGAGAAAACAGCGTACGGGTTAAAATTTCAGATATTTCCGCGGCGCGTAGCGATGTAATACTTTGCATACACGATCGCTATTGCGCATTGTACGCTCTGCACTTGTCAGCTCAAAATGACCAGTCCTCGTGAGGGGCCCTTTAAGATATACACAAGATACTGCTATCGCAACATCACCGTGTGAAAGTATAAACGTTGGCTAAACTCTTAAGCTAGTGTTAGGCTGTTGAGCACGAGGTCGCGGGATCGAATCCCGGCCACGGTGGCCCGCATTTCGATGGGGGCGAAATGCGAAAACACCCGTGTACTTAGATTTAGGTGCACGTTAAAGAACCCCAGGTGGTCGAAATTTCCGCAGTCCCCCACTACGGCGTGCCTCATAATCAGAAAGTGGTTTTGGCATGTAAAACCCCATATATTATTATTAACTCTTAAGCTACCACTGCTGCCACTAAGCCACCTAATAAAACTAAAGGCAGCAACATTCTTTTATCTTTCCACGACATCCCTGCAGCGAGGGCAGGCGATCTGCGCGTCCCTTTTGGCGGAGCAGAGTCTCGTGGTGGCGCTCGCACCACTTGGACAAAATCAGCACGCGAACTTCTGCGCGCAGCCGACGTTTTGCTTTCGTATCTTTATTTTTTTTGCGATAGTAATTATGTGGACACTGCAGGCGCATTTCTGTCATCGCCGTGATGTTCCTTGCACAGTCCAAGGGTGATAACGCCGTCGTAGGGCGCCCTTCGTAGGGCGAGGACTTACGGAGTCGCCATCTGTCGGGAGCACCTACCTGTAGTAGTATGAGGTTTGGCTTACGGTGCCCGATGAAAACACCACGCGCCAGCCCTCCTGGACATTTATGTAGGTACTCTCAAACGGGGGAAGTTTTTGACTGTCGATATAATATTCTTCGGCAAACTGAAAGCACAGAATCGTTTACAGACGCTATCTCTTTAGCGAATACGTACAGTGAACGTCACTGTGAGCGGTCGCCGCTATGGAGTCTCCTGAACGGGCTTGCGGGAAAGGTAGGCAAACGCTGAGAGTAAACTATGTGAAATATGTCCTTATAATGGGCTGTCTGTATAACGAAATGGAGCATAACAGAATGAAGCCTCAATGCAGCGATCGCATGGGTTCGCAGCGATCGAATGCGCGTCTGCATGTATGTCCGCGCACAATGTTTGGTTTCGCTGTGAGCGCGTTTTCGCACCGTGCCGTGAGCTTCAGGCCACAGCATATGAGCATTTGGCAGTACAATAGCAACTATTGTTGCGTGGACGCTATCAGAACTGTTCAAAAATAATTTCGTTATAGAGACTTCGACGCCTACGGCGACTGTGATGTCCCATCGCGACGATTCAATCTTTCTTTTACTTCTAAATGCTTGGACATTTTAATATTATTTCTCAAGTTGCGTCACTGCATACTTACCGGTCTTCTCAGCGTGCGATTTCCTTCTGCTTCTTTTTTCGTAATCCAGTGCATTAATTCTTAACGCAAGCATGACCGTATGCCATGCCTTTTTGTAGTGCGCGTCTTATCCCTCCCTTTCCGTTCCAGTGAACTTGCCAGTATCTAGCATCAACAAGTTCTTAGACCAAACCGTCATGACATGAGCCGGGCAGCGGGCACGGGTGAGCGTCTCAGTGCGCGTTTTCTGCTACTCACCGAACATCACAGTACCGGCGCCGTAGCAGAAATCTTCCTCGCGTCTGTGCTTGCTGCATCTCGAGCCAAGCTTCACGCAGCTCCTTGTCCTGCGGCTACGTGTGAATAAGGCTGTCACCGGGCTTCGTTGCGTCCGTCCGGCACTGAGACATCGAGCAGTAGCCTACCCTGCTGCACGCCTCGAAAGGCAGCCACTACTTATTTTAGGGATTTCATATGTTGTCAAGCAGACAGCCAATGCGGGAAAGCCTCACCACTTAATCAGAACCGCAGCGCAGGTGGGCCTTTGAACTTTCGTTTTCAGCTCGCTTCGGAGCTGCCGAAGCAGCCGACGCAGCCGTTGTGTTCACGTGATCCCTCTTGCCACGCCACGCCGATGGTGGCGTCAGCTTTTCCAGTGGTGGAGCACGCCCCCTATATGCTAATCCCCGGCGCGAAAGGGAGAGAGCAGAGACGAGGCACACACCGTTGCAAGGCATAGGGAAGAGGGAGGAAGCGCTGTTTTACTTGGGCTGCAACTGCGTATGTTGCTACTGCGCGTGGTGGCGCGTCCGTATCATGAGAGTGATCTGCGTTGGGAGCATAATCTATGTACGTGTGTCGATGGCTCGTAGCTTTGTGCGTGCTCTGTGCTCTCGTCGCCCAGTCAGTGGAGGGAAACTCCCCGGTTTCGGTGGCACAGGTAATTGGCGCTATCTCTGTATTGGGCGAACCGGAAAATCCGTTTCCCTTGCATGGCCTCGTAGATCGTCCCGCGCACTCGCGCCGATCCAGGTGGCCGAACTCCTCTGCCCTTCCTCGTGACTCCCTCGCAAGTGGGTCACCTTCGACTGTCTCCGCGCGCACGCCGTGCGTCCCTGCCGGCCCGGCGCCAGCTCAGCCCGCTACGTGACGTTTCATGTTTCGCTATCTACTGTGATCGGGACGCGTGCGCTGCTGTGCGTTGACCGGCGTGGGTAGTTTCGTGGTCCTCGGTAGCTCTGTGCTTGTGCTCCGCGATGTTTAACCCGTTTCACGACTCGTACCGCTCGTGCATCGTGCAGTGGTACACAAAAACCTCAAAAACAAGCTCTGCACGGTTGTTCCGGGTGCCGATAGACAACAGGTGAGCGCTCAGACCCAAGGACATCAGAAGGCGCATGTACACGAACACACCCCTGTCCATGTGTGCGCTCCATGAGGCTCCGGACGTCGCTGCGCCTTCATTGTGCTACACTTGCCTCTTCCTGGTAGAGAAAGCTGACAAATAATGTTCCTCCTCATTGTCATCTGGTCTATGACTTGTGTTTTTCTGTGCCAAGTCTCATTCTGGAACTTCAGTAACTTGCCCAGCTTTCCATAGCGCCCTCAGTGCTTTTTCTGTGTCACGTAGTACAAACGTACTAACAGCTGAAAAATTACCGTTCATGTTTGTGTACTATCTAAGTAATCGCCGATGGGAAAATCGCGCGAACAACCCTCGTGTGTAGGCATGATACGCTTTCTTTCTCTTATGGAAAGCATGAGCATTGCAAGTGTCCTACATGCATATTTTTGCAATTCGTGCTTATTATACAAAGGCGTGCGCAGTAGGTACGACTTAGTGCCTTAAGTGACTTAATTTTACAGCTAAGCATTGCATTCAGGGCAAAAGAAAAGTCGTGTTGTTGGCTTATTTTACCTGGTCTTTGATTGAGGAATAGGCCTTTTTGCGAATGTTTTCTATGTGCTTCTGCAAAAGCCGACTACCTTCTATTCCCCCTTGCCACCTTTACTCAAGTTGTGGCTAATTGCAACATAATGTGATAATCTGTATTTCAGTTTTTAGTGCAATGTTATTTTTGTTCTGCCATGTCATTTTCCTTTTGTTCAGTAGTAATGAAGATGTCACGCATTTAATACACTTTCGTGCAGGTTTATAAGTAAGCAACATTTTTGGTATGGCTGTCAATCAAACAAGGTTAGCATTTTATTCTGTTTTTTTGGTATCTTGCGTGTCACTGTTTTTGCCATTGCCAGTGAGTTTTCCCTTTTTATAGTTGTGATGACTATGTCGTACATGTCGTCCAATTTTGTGCAATATCTTAGTGCATATATCAGAGGCTCGTCTATATTTCAGTCCTGAGGGCATTATATAAAAATGTTGTTTTTTTATGTGTGTGTACAATAAACGGCCTTCGTGTTTTCTAGCGCTTTTCTTTTTATTTCACCATCTGCGAACTTTTGCGTTTAGTACTCTTGTATATGTCATGCACCTTTCACTTCTGCTCATTTTGTGAGCGTTTGTCACCACGCTATCAGAAAAATCTTTGTTTTCGGAAACGAAGTCAATAAAGCGAGACCAAAGATCTGTTGTGTTGGAAGTAGAATTTTTGTATGTACCGGCACATGCCGGTATAAGTATCGGCAAGACTGTGGGCGTGCCATCACATAGCCCACGGCACACCACGCGCCAGCTCGCAAGCAATGCGAATGCATGGCGTAGCGCGCGCATTGCTTGCGAGCTGGCGCGTGGCGCGCGGTAACAAGCGCGCTATAAAAAAGAAGAAAAAACGCGCCACTTACGGGTAAAAACAAAAAAAAAAGTGAGCGGCGCGCGCGGCATGGGGGAAAGGGGTAAAGTGAGCGGAGCGGGTCGGCATAATAAAAACAAAAAAGGAAAGAAAAACGTTTGGGAAAGGAGGCGCTGCGCGGTTCCTATCCCTGTTACCATGACAACGTAAACAATCGTGTGCGCCGCCATTTTGCTTCTGCGTCGCCCATTGGTTATGGCCGTAACCATAGAGTTTCTCACTACATTGCCTCGAGGGAAATCTGTCGCTGCTGCGCTGTGGTATGCATGGGAATGCCGGTATATTGTGACTTCAGATTGGCATCGTTCTCGTAGAGACAGGACACCTTGAAGATGCGCTTGGCAAGTACCGTTCCGTCTGTCACAATGATTCATTTTCTACTAGAACAGCACGGAAAAAGCTGTTTTAGTTTTATTATTACGCGAAAACATGTTTTGTTTAACTATGAGAACTTGTTATTGTGTGTACGACTACATGTTACGTAAAAGGTATCAGCGGGCCGCTAAAGTTGGAAGACAGACGACAAGATTCGCACTCGCTTTGAAACAGTTGGTCGTCTGTTCTTGCTTTTCTTCGCTTGGTCATGCATCGTGGGTGAGTAAAGATGTAATATGCGTGAACGGAAACATTGTATGAAGATTTTACTTTGAGAACGCGTTATTTGCGTAGCCATATCCACGTTTTAGACGAAGCCTCTTACAACACCAGCCAACACAAGCCTCGCAGACACATAGAATATACTGGCTAGTGTGCCGTCCACGGCCTCTCGGGAGGCACCAAATGCAATGAATGCCGGCGGCTGCCACTGGGTTAGTTTGGATTTCGTGGCGAATGGACGTGCTTTTCGGGGCTCCGTGGCGACGACGAAATCATAAGTTTATGTGCATGCTTTGAGCTTGCTTCTGTTTTTATTTGCTGTTTTTTTGCATTTAAATAGTAATTGGGGGTTTTTCCGTTTCTTTCCTTTTTTTTATTACAGGTACAATGAGGAGTGGGAACTTACGCAAAGGGAGCCTGCACAATGTGGTCAAGAATTTTGGGCAGTAATCTATCGTGCAACATAACCTGCAGTATAGTAGATCAAAGCACTACTGCTCGTTTTTTCTTCTTTTTTTCCCCCTGGTACTTAGGAAAAGTAAGCTGAATGCTTAGCAAACTCAGGAAATATCGTGGGTATAGCTTAGGGTTTCAGGCGTGGTCACGATGGAAGAATACTTCCACCGTGGGCGTGTTTTATCGCCGGGTATCTCGTGGACAACTTTATTCACGGTGATAGAGAACGCGCGCTCGACTAAGCTGTTTTCGAACTGTTTTTCACAAACCGCAGCAGTTGGTGCCGGCCTTCTGTCCGTTCTCGTGATCATTCTTGCCCATTCTGCTGCCGCTTCGTATCAGATGGTAGAGTGAACAAGGATACACGCCCTTTGTTCGAGCGGTAACGGCTTCCACACAACGGCACAAAGCAGGTCCTCTCCTTGCACTGTCTCTATAGCTTCGGCATTTTTTCACCGCCGCCGCATAGTTCTCGCAATGACAGGCACACGAACATAACATCCAAGCACTCACTCTTTGACAACACCAAGCACAAACACGCAACGCTGTAATAACACTGAAAACGCAAACACAGAAACCGACGCAACAACTGCGAAACTGATATGCGAAGCAGACGATACGCGCAGTCATGCATGGATGGATGGATGTTATGAGCGTCCCCTTTGGAACGGGGCGGTGGGTTGCGCCACCAAGCTCTTGCTACTATACTGCCTAATATTCTACCTAGGTTAAACAATGAAAAAAGAAAAAACCCACTATGAACTACCACGCCCAAATTTTCTGATCCCCTATTGCTAACTGTGCTTTTGTACGTCTCCGTCTTTTGTCGTTTCCCTACTTTTCTTCCACCAATCCTCCAGTCGCCTCTTACTAATGTCTATTGCGGACATGTTTGCTTTACCACTGCTCCCTCTGAACCCAAGGGCTTCAAGGAGGCCAGTGGTGCCTAAATCGACCGCTGGGTAAACGTCTTCACATTCTAATAAAACATGCTCCGTAGTTTCCCTAGCTTTACCACAGCAAGCACATGCTTCTTCTTCCTTCTTATATCTCGCTTTATAGGTGCGTTTTCTAAGGCATCCTGATCTCGCTTCGAAAAGTAATGAGCTTCCCTTTGAGTTATCATAAATGGTTTCTTTCCTGATTTCGTTTTTTCCTCTTAAGTAGTTACTCATGGCAGGTTTCTTTTCCATTGCCGCCACCCATGAGATTAATTCAGCTTCTCTGACTTTCCGCTTGACCTTTGTCGTTGTGTTGTCCACCCTACAGGCCGCTAGAGGTCGCTGCCACCCGTGTGGCAGCGACCTCTGCCGGCCATCGTGGGCATTCATTGCAGGCGGCGCCACGCTCGTCCATTGAAAAGAGTTGTGCACGGCACACTAGCCAGTATATTCTAGGCACTATACATATACCAACGTTACTAGACAAGCTAGTCTAGTAACGTTGACATATACCAGGGGCGTAGCCACGGGGGGGGGGGGGGCTTATGGGGCTTCAGCCCCCCCCGAAATTTTTTCGTGCTGTCATGTGCCGCCGGCCAAAAC
Source organism: Dermacentor albipictus (assembly GCF_038994185.2). Classification (NCBI taxonomy): domain Eukaryota; kingdom Metazoa; phylum Arthropoda; class Arachnida; order Ixodida; family Ixodidae; genus Dermacentor; species Dermacentor albipictus. The sequence goes on along the minus strand of NC_091821.1, from coordinate 286,054,999 downwards.
AACTCCCGGCGCCAGAAATCATGCTCGATTTTGTCTAGAATGTCCTTAATTCACGCTCGAAAAGACATTTTAGCTCGAACATTGCTAAATCGGGCTGGATTTCGGGGCAACGCCCATGCATCGGGAGTCACATACCGTAACGCAAGGAGCCCCACCGGGCACAAAATTTCAAGGGCGTTTTGAAAGCGAGCGGGCTCGTCTGGGCATCTCGCGGAGGCCGCGGAATCTACGGAGCGCTTGGATTTCAATTCTGAAACGTTGTGGGTATAAAGTTCTCATAACATTTTGATGCGAAAGGTCCATTGACATTTTCAAAGTCGTGCTTTAGATTTTCAATTCCGGAACTTTGTGGGTTTAATGCTGTTGTAAACATTTGACGCCAAAGGTGCATCGACTTTTCTAAAGTCGTACATCGGGCCATACAACGAGACAAGCCAAATCAACACACTATCAGACAAGTTGACAAAGCAGGCAGCGAGGTCCGATGAGCAAAGCGTTGTGGTGGTTCATTTGTGCCCTCAGGTCACAGAAAAGAATATAAACATTTTTTTTCACCTGCGCCAAAGCATCCATGTCAAGACACTAAAGCCACCATTGTGAATAAGTTCTTATTTATTTTTCTACCTAGACTTTTGTTCGTGAGGATATATTGAGCCTCTTTCTCATTTCTTTTTCTTTTTTTTTTCTCGCAACCCGCGGTCTGCCGATCCAGCCAGAGCGCGTGCGTTTTTCTCGTGCTGCATCGATAACCGCGCGGCCCACTTGGATGCGCGTTTGTTCTTCTCTGGCCGACTGCATTTTCGCCTGGCAGAGTTTTGGACGCTTTCTGGCTAGCAGACGAGAAAAAGAAACAATGCATAGTCGCTCGCCGCCAGCACTGCGGGGACTCGATGAATTGCAACGCGTTCGCTTGAGCGCAACCTCTCCGGAAAATTTTGTCTCGCCGGTGTAGGATACTGAGCAGTACGCGTATGGTTTTCTGTGGACCAAGCGTCACACGTTTTTTTCGATATTCCTTCGGTAGCCACACTAGGTGCCCAAAGTAGGCATTCGATTGTAGCCAACATGCTTTCCTTTGCATTATACTATTTCACCGCCCTCCGCCCACACAAAAAAAGAAGACATTATTGCGGCGCAGCGAATTTTCGCATGGTGAAAGTTCGATTTTGTCACTTCTTTTGCGGAAAGTAATGGGCGACGGGACTCTTCAGTTGCCGAATACTATTCTATTATTGCGATAGCAGCTCTATGAAGACTCCAGGCACATTCCTGTCGTTGCCCTCATGTTCCGTATAAATAACGGCCAAGGGCGATAACATCGTGACCGCGCGCCGCATGCTCTATGTGCGAGTGAAAGCGTGCGGGGGGGGAGGGGAGGGGGTGAGCCGACGATGGTGGCTGAGTCTTGTGTGCGCAAGGGAGAAAAGTGGGGAGGAAGCGCGCCGCCTTTCGTCGCACGCGATACATTTTGGGAGTGGAGGGAGAGGGGGGGGGGTGCTGTGATCTGTGAATGTGTGGTTGCGCAACCTTTTTATTTGCCTTGTTGGACGCATTATATATAGTGACTTTTTCTTAGGTACGTAGATTTATTGGTGACTTATGCGTATATTTAAATATCTTGTTGCGAGGTTTTGTGCATATGCTCAGTGAACATTGTTTCCAGTGACAATTATCAAGCTGTATCTTCACATTTGTACATTCCATTGTATCTTCGCATTTCTTATGTACGAAGGCGAGTCAAATGAAAGTTAGACAACCCGCCGCGCGCAATAATGGTTCGGTTCATTATTTTCGAGGCATGCGCGTAGCACATTCGCATCTCATTTACAAGTGACATGCAGAGGTGAGGTCAAATGTTCTTTAATGCTCTCATACACGGGGTTGAATATGGTTGCGTGACATAATGGACACTTTAAAAGTTGAACAGCTTGGTGTCGTGAGGCTTTTGGCAAATGAAGATGTTTCCCAAAAAGAATTTATTCGCCGTATAGCTGCCGTATGCGTTGAACACTTGCGTGTCATTGGCCACTGTGAAGCATTGTAGCAAACTGTTCAAAGAAGCACATGAAAGTTACAAAGACGATACATGGCCGGGCCAAAGCCACCGTGCAATCACCCCCAACGCAATTGAAAAAGCCGTGGTTGCTCAGTGGCTATGGTGTTCGGCTGCTGAGCACGAGGTCGGGGGAATAGACACCCGGTCACGGCGGCTGCATTTCGATGGAGGCGAAATGTGAAAACACCCGTGTACTTAGATTTAAGTGCACGTCAAAGAACCCCAGATGAGGGTGACGACTTTTTGTCTGCAATTGTGACCGAGGATGACTCATGGCACGTGCCGCTGCTACTAGCCTGAAACACTACGGCAAAGCTTACAGTGGAAACATTTGAATTCACCACTCCCAAGGTAAACAAAGGCCGTCATTTATGCCGGAAAAGCGCTGACTTCTTTTTAGATCGTTAGGGGCCACTATTGATCGAATTTTCTAAACTTGGAGAGACTCTAAATCGTTTCAGATATTGTGAAAGATCGGATCGGCTGCGTGTCGCAATTAAGAACAAACGACGTGGAAAATTGAGCATTGGTGACATCTTGCTTCACGACATTGCCTGTTCCCACGTCGCTGATGTGGTTAATACAAAACTGGCAAAGTTCAAGTGGGAAATGCTGCAACATCCCTCATGCAGCCCAGACCTGTTGCCTTGCGTCTTCCACATTTGGTAAAATTTGAAGAAACTGCTCAAGGGAACCAGATTCGTGTCGGAAGATGACATGTAGTCATTTACAGATTTTCGAAGCAGCAACTCAAGGAGCTTTATGAGACGGGAATTACGCGACTTGTTAGTAGGACAAGTGTCTAAATACTCATGGTGACTACTTTTAAATAAAGTACCCCGTTTGTCATATATTCGCATTGGCTCACTTTCATTTGACTCGCCCTCGTATATGTTGCAAAACCCCTGCTTTTTATATGTGCTCTCTGTTGCGACTATAATTTCGGAGCAATTACTCTCAATGCACAACCGGTGACAGCTGCTCCTGCGCAATACATTCTAACAAAGGAAAGCGTCATTGAGATTTTCCCCTGGTCGCTGCATATGTACAAAAATGTAAACAGGTTGTTGCATGATATATATATATATATATATATATATATATATATATATATATATATATATATATATATATATATATATACTGATCCCTCGACTAATTTTATAAGGAGCAGGCCTAGCTGTGAAGTGAGCCCCCCCCGAACGAAATTTCTGGCTACGCCACTGACATATACCGTCATTCCCATGACGGCACGGTGCCCCCTTAAGAAACTCCCATAGACGGTGGTACCAGATAAACCTCTAGGTGTTACCGTGAGAAACTCTACGGCTGTAACTGAAGGGGACCTTGGCTCTAGCGTCAAAAGAGAGTCGGCTCGAAAACAGCCAATGGCAGGCATGCGGAGATTCACCCCCCTGGCCCAGTCACAGGGATGAATTTCCGCATGGCTGCCATTGGCTGTTTTCGAGCAGACGCTCTTTCGACGCTAGCGCCAAGGTCCCCTTCAGTTACGGCCATAACCAATGGGCGTTGCAGAAGCAAAATCGCGGCGCACATGATTGTTTCCGTTGGCATGGCAACAGGAAGAGCAACCACAGAACACCTATACAAATTTAGAGAAGGGAAACTGTACCTTCCACAGTGCTACGGAAATAAGCGTAGCGGTGGCGTCGTGAACTAAAGTATGTGACCACGGGTGGCGCTGTACAACAGGAAACGGGGTTTTGCACACGCTTTACTAGCTGTTCTGTGGCTTTACTGGGTTTCTGGCTTCTGCGCCTCGATCGTGCTCCCGCCAGTTTAGTTGCTATGTAGCAAACGTAGCGCCTATATTAAGTAGGCGCTACGTTTGCCACACAGCAACCAAACTGGCGGGAGCACGATCGAGGCGCAGAATGCATGTAGCGCTGAGTCATATCGAGTTAAGGCACACTCTGAACTGACTTTTAAGGGCATCCCGAGCTGTTTTTCGTTTATTACGCCGCCGTTACGCCGAGTTGTGCCGCCGCGCTCCAGCTTTTACATTTCGTGTAGGGCTACTGACAAAATGCGGTTTCCAGGTGGCACGATGGCCTCGACTGGAATAAACGCACACGACACCAAAGATTGAGTAAGCCTGAAAATATTTTATTTGCATTTTACAAGTACAACAAAAAGCACACGTCTACGCATCCACACAAACGCGGTTACATAGTCAAGAACATAGGCAAGAAATGGCTCATTAATAAGGGTAGCACAAACGCACCAGAAAGAAGACCTAAGCTACGAAACGTACGGTCGGCTGCTAAGTATAATAATTTCCCTGTCACCGCGTGTCACTTTTATACAGCACTACCAGGCCGGGTAGTTTGGCGGAAAGAATGCAACAGCTTACGGCCGTCAGCTGCCTCTGTCATAATTATCCTAATCTCCGCATCAACGTCGTGCAAGCCCGCATACAGGCATCTGTATCTGAACCATATATGTGCCAGCTTAATACATGTGTAGTGAAATTATGACAACCACTGCGTCTTATCAAACGTATTGGTTTTGCAAATGCGCATTACAGCTGACGGAACGACATACTGTAAGTGAAGCACAAGAGAACAAGGACAAAAGGAGGATACAACACTTGAAGAAATGAAGAATTAGTAGGCGTACAGCAAACAAGCGATGACGGAGAACACACAATGATCGGGTGTTCTGTGACATCGCTTTGCGTATTTACGGTGTTATGGAGATCAACGGCATAAAAACGTACCTTCAAGCGTACTCCCTCAACCTCCACCGCATTCATCATGATAATCAACGCCTAAACAAAATGAGGCACTATTTTTTGCCAAGAGTAGGCCTTTTTACAGCAAGTTTATGTAATGACTCGCAGACGAAACCAGCATGCTTTCGAAAAAGTTTTACCGCGTAGTATTCGAACGCCAACGGCCAGGAAACACATCGATGCCAATAGGCTGTCGGCTGTCGGTGGTTAATCAAGTACAAAAACCTTGACTAAAAAGCAGCTTCAACAATCAAATTTTAAAAAAATCAACTGCCTATTTGCCTGAGGTAACAAAACATCTTTAGACACCTCGATTGTTTATGTCAATGGTTTGTGTAAAGTAAAAAATTCACCATGTTTAGCGCCCCTAGCAGAGAAAGCACAAATTAAAGTATTCGACCAAATTACAGTAACTCCACTTGCGCGCTTACGCTGAAACGCGCCTCGATTGATTTTTCGCCCTCTGTGGCCATTTGTTGAACTTGAGAGTGTACGGGGCCTGGAGCAACCGCGCTGCACCTCCTCTCCCAGACGTTTTTTTTTTATTATTATGCTGACCCGCTCCGCCCCCTTTCCCCCATGCCGCGCGCGCCGCTTAGTTTTTTTTTTTTTTTTACCTGTACGCGGCGCGTTGGTTCTTTTATCGCGCGCGCGCGCTACGGGGCACCACGCGCCAGCTCGCAAGCAATGCGCGTGCTACGCCATGCATTGGCATTGCTTGCGAGCTGGCGCGTGGTGTGCCGTGGGCTATGCGATGGCACGCCCACAGTCTTGCCGATACTTATACCGGCATGTGCCGGTACATACAAAAATTCTACTTCCAACACAACAGATCTTTGGTCTCGCTTTATTGACTTCGTTTCCGAAAACAAAGATTTTTCTGATAGCGTGGTGACAAACGCTCACAAAATGAGCAGAAGTGAAAGGTGCATGACATATACAAGAGTACTAAACGCAAAAGTTCGCAGATGGTGAAATAAAAAGAAAAGCGCTAGAAAACACGAAGGCCGTTTATTGTACACACACATAAAAAAACAACATTTTTATATAATGCCCTCAGGACTGAAATATAGACGAGCCTCTGATATATGCACTAAGATATTGCACAAAATTGGACGACATGTACGACATAGTCATCACAACTATAAAAAGGGAAAACTCACTGGCAATGGCAAAAACAGTGACACGCAAGATACCAAAAAATAGAATAAAATGCTAACCTTGTTTGATTGACAGCCATACCAAAAAAGTTGCTTACTTATAAACCTGCACGAAAGTGTATTAAATGCGTGACATCTCTATTACTACTGAACAAAAGGAAATTGACATGGCAGAACAAAAATAACATTGCACTAAAAACTGAAATACAGATTATCACATTATTTTGCAATTAGCCACAACTTGAGTAAAGGTGGCAAGGGGGAATAGAAGGTAGTCGGCTTTTGCAGAAGCACGTAGAAAACATTCGCAAAAAGGCCTATTCCTCAATCAAAGACCAGGTAAAATAAGCCAACAACACTACTTTTCTTTTGCCCTGAATGCAATGCTTAGCTGTAAAATTAAGTCACTTAAGGCACTAAGTCGTACCTACTGCGCACTCCTTTGTATAATAAGCACGAATTGCAAAAATATGCATGTAGGACACTTGCAATGCTCATGCTTTCCATAAGAGAAAGAAAGCGTATCATGCCTACACACGAGGGTTGTTCGCGCGATTTTCCCATCGGCGATTACTTAGATAGTACACAAACAAGAACGGTAATTTTTCAGCTGTTAGTACGTTTGTACTACGTGACACAGAAAAAGCACTGAGGGCGCTATGGAAAGCTGGGCAAGTTACTGAAGTTCCAGATTGAGACTTGGCACAGAAAAACACACGTCATAGACCATGTGGCAATAAGGAGGAACATATATTTGTCAGCTTTTCCTACTAGGAAGAGGCAAGTGTAGCACAATCAAGGCGCAACGACGTCCGGAGCCTCATGGAGCCCGCACTTGGACAGGACTGTGTTCGTGTGCGTACGCCTTCTGATGTCCTTGGGTCTGCGCGCTCACCTGTTGTCTTTAGTTACCGTGAACAACCTTGCAGGGCTTGTTTATGAGGTATTAGTGCACCACTGCATGATGCACGAGTGGTATGAGCCGTGAAACGGGTGAAACATCGCGGAGCACAAGCACGAAGCTACCGAGGACCACGAAACTGATGAAACTACCCACGCCGGTCAACGCACAGCAGCGCACGCGTCCCGATAACAGCAGATAACCAAACATGAAACGTCATTAAGCTGGCACCGGGGCGGTGGGACCGCACGGCGCGCGCGCGGAGACAGTCGAAGTTGAGGGAGTTGCGAGGGAGTTACGTGGGAGGGCGAGGGGAGTGCTCGGCCACCTGGATCGGCGCGCGTGCGCGCGACGATCTACGAGGCCATGCAAGGGAAACGGATTTTCGGCTTCGCCCTCCTAATAGATGGCGCCAATTACCTCTGCCATTGAAACCGGGGAGTATCCCACCGCAGGCCCAGTTCCAGGTGAAGCAATAGACAGCACGAAGGTCACTTCGCTCGCTGCTAAGGCTGCGCTTGCTCACGCCAGCGTTTCGACAGCGAGCGTCCGCGGTGTTTGAGTTTGATGTGTTCATGTTTGCTAGGCGGGCTGACATCATGCTTGTTAATTTAGTTATCAAGTGAATGTTTACAAGTTCATAAGGCCGAAAAAGGTGCTATCCTTACTTTGTTGGCTAACTGTTAATTGGTATCGCAATCGATGCTTCACTTTTCTGGCGAAACTGCTGCTTTTCTTTTTAGTTGTGTCAGTGCCATGCCACTGGCTCGTAGCCACCGTACTGTGCTACGTACGCCAATGCTAGCGGCGTCTTTCATGAAAATTTTGATGGCACTTTAGTGTTGTTGTCGAAGTTTCGCTTGTGTGTTGCTTTGTTACAAAGTCTGAAGAATGCAAAAATGCGATCGCCTTGCGTCTAATGGCATTCACACATCAGCGATTTGAAGGATCTCGTGGATGTAAGTTTGATAAGTTCGACGTTTGTGAAGCAAAGCGTGGATGGAACTGCTTCCGGGCGACTTGTGCATAAGGCGGCTATTTTGTGTACGTGATTGTTGCTCGTTTTCACCAAAATCCATTTTTAGCACTACGTTACATGCGTGAACGGTAATACGTTCGCGGTCAAGGTAAAACTCCACAGCGGCGTTTGCGCCATCATGCAGAGGCTTCTTATTGACGTTCTTGTAATGAGATGGCGATCCGCTAGCTGGACGGCAGGTAGGGTATCGACTCCCATCAATCCCAAAAGCGGCAAGAAAAACCCGCTGACAGCGCAGCCTATAAAGGACTTTCATGTTCAGTAGCTAAATGAATTCCAATAAATTGGTTCGGAACGAAAATATTTCAATTTGAGCAAGAAAGACAAAAATTTCGATACTGACAGTCATTTCATCAAATGATACAAAGTTGTTCGGAGTCAAGAGATTTCCAAGCAAACAATTTTCTTCTTACGTGTTTGATGCTACATTACATACGACCGCGAATCTGTGAGCCCTTGCCCCTATTTTTTTAGCCAAATTACGCCTGTAATTGTGAAGTCAAGATATCCACTCCCAGCGCTGGACCTTTCGTGGCGTGGCCTTATCTGTTGGGCACGGCGCTGCTGTCAATTGTTGAGGATGGTGGTTGTGATTTACACGTCAACGGCCTGACGAGCAATGAAGTGCGATTCATTTTCTATGGAGTAAGTAACGAACGCCCACCAAAATCCTCGAGGAAATGCAATGCACGTATGGGGAAAGGTGTCTCGCTTTGAGAAGTGTGAGGTGGTGGTGTTGTGAGTTCGCAAAAGGCCATGAAGACTTGCATGACAATGAGCGCTCGGGGAGGCCGCGTGCGTACGAATTCTACCACGGGGGCACCTCTAGTTTAGTGCTGCCATGGGACAAATGCCTCAACCGGTGTAAGGACTATGTGGAAAAGTAGTGTAAGGTACGTAAATTAATACGTATCTTTTTTAATCGGCTGCATGTACCTGTGTGGCTAATAAAAACAGGGGCAAATACTTTCTGATTCGCCCAGGTTGATCTGTAATAACACATTTGCCAATATATCGAAGTAACTTAAGATACAAATGGAAAAAAACGTAGCGTATACAATATTTGCAGTAGTAGCCTGCATCTCAAATACTTGTTGCCCGAATATCTTGTATCATGATACAATCGCAAAGCACCTTTAACCATCGCTGGTGATAAGAAAAGGAACGGTTCGCGATGCCGGGATGGTGAGGCGCCGGGCTGCTCATCCGGCTGGCACACAATGGGCGCAAGTGGCGATCTGTGCAGACATCCAGCAGGTAGATCGAGCGGGCAGAGGACCTATAGTAGCACGTCCACCACTTATAACGTCACGACGGTTGAAACTATATTTATTTAACCCGCTGACTCGGCGAACACTCAGCGCTCAGTGATCAGGAACACACACGGAGGACGATGATGAAACCCAAAGGTATGAGGATCATGACACACAGGTGTTGAAGAAGCGCATAATAAATCTCTACAATTTGTGTATATACATGTACCCAGAATCTCTGGAAATGCACAGGCGGCCAGGGCGGAGCTAGCGCAGTGTGCGTCTCTAGAGCGGTGCGGGAGCAATCGTATGGCAATTTGTGCAAAACAACACTTGCGACATGCGGAAGTGCAACCTCAAATATCTAGCAAGAGGCGCCCGGTCTTTCATGCAAAGCAGCTTCTCAAGAGGCGCAATGATATCATGGCATATTGTGCAGTTCTGCGCATTTTCTTTCGTGGCACAAAACTTGTAATTTAATTTGGTGGAAGTCATGTATGATAACTGTCCAAACCGCGGTTTCTTTCTTTGTACTGGTTTCCTTTTTTGAGCTATCCTACCGGATCGACCCATAAAAAGGACCAGATAAATAATCACAATACTGTCTTGACTCGGACAAGAAGGCTTCACATTAAAACAAGCAAGCAAAAATAAGAACGATCGTGTTCTACACTGTCGCAGTAAATGAGTTGAGAGCCGAAGCAATCCCTGAATTCTGCTCTCGTTTCGTCTGTTCTCTTGAATCAACTCAGTTGGACTGATTAATCAGTACGCTTGTTTACGGCCAATATGCCATGAGCTTAGAGCATATTTGAATCAGCTGTCTGTAGCCCTCACTCGCATAGCATCTTTTTTCCTCTTTTGAAAGGAAGCCTGCGAAAAGGCTGAACTGGCCAGTTGCCTGCGCGCCAAATCTCGTTACGAGCAAACAGAGTGATCCGTGTCTCGTACAGAATGGAGCGATAATGCCCAGCTGGCAGAATAGTTGTGCACCGACGAGTGCCGCCCGGGCACGCATCAACGCGTCATTTAACGCGCACTAGGAGCGCCGCCCACTGAGACCTTTGATCTACAAAGAAGATGTCGTGACAGAAAAAGAGTTGGCCAAGGACGCTCATTGCTAATCGCCGTTCGCGTTCCACTCGGTTCTCGTATAACATGGCCGATACTCGACGTATGTGTTATCCACGAACCAGTGAACAATACCTGCGTTTCTTTCTAATCGTTTCTTTCTAAATTGTTTCTAGGCGTTCTTTGTTCTAGCTCAATTTGTTCGTGATTCTCCCATGTAGGTAAGTAACATGCTGAATGCATGCGCAAGTGTGTGTTTGAGAAAACTGGACCAAAATATTTTTACGAGACGAGAAGTAACCATCTGATGCTCCATCTACTATTGTAGTAAAGCATCCGCTTACAAGGCAAATTCTGTTCGATGAGACATGAAAGACGCTGACGCAGGCTCGCTGAGGAGAATCAACGCATGCGCGTCCACTTCGAGTGCCAGTTGACGCAGCTGCGCTCGTTCTACGAGGAGAAGCTGCACAGCAGCCGCCGGCTGCAGCTCGGCAATGACGCCTCGCTCGTGGAGGAGAAGCACGCCTCGAAGGTGGACGCGCTCCTACTTCAGCTGGCGCACAGCGAACAGCAGCTGGACAGGTAAGCAGGTCAAAACATGGATTCAGTCCCTTGCTTATGACAGCGACAGTTTGCTTCATTTCATTCAACTGGTGGATGTAAGCTTTTATAAGGCGAGTTCTATAAGATGCTGCCTCATCTTTTCATTTTCTATTCATGTTCGCAATCGAGAGATCTGAATGGGTATCGAACAGAGAGGAATGCAGCTGTGCTTCGAAGCGGATTTAATGTGATTTGTCCATATCCATCGTACGGGCTTGCTTTGAAGAAGACCAGTGCGATAGCCGCCGTCGACACAGCAACCTGTGCCGCATTGCCTCGAAGCGCAGCAACACTCGTACCTTGGTACTCGCATTTAGGCATGCAGGAAATTTAAACTCTGTAAATTAAACAACAGAACCGTTCTCTATCTCCAACGTAATTATTCAGCATTGCACTCGCAGTTGAAAAAGAGTCGGAAAGCACGTATGTGAGCATGCTTGTTCTCAAAACCGGAGCGTCTATTGCCAGCTAAGTGATGAAGGCAGCGCATCCATTGCCTTTGGCACTGATGTTCACTTTCGGACCATATTTCGTGCTCAGGTACTGCAAGGAGGCAAAGGCTCTGTCTGATGAGCTGGAGAAGCGAGAGAAGCACCTAAAGATGATGGACGACCAGGCGAGTTGACCACAAAGCCTATTTTGTCACTCACGTTCTTCTTTTGTTAGCCACTATCGCCTCTTTATAGTTTCAATTCAAGCGTATTAATACGTCTTAAATATCGTCTGTGCAGTTAAAAATAAGTAGGGTAATGTAATCAGCGACTTCGTTGATATAGTAAATACAGCAGAAGAATTTTATGCTAACCTGTACAGTACCCAAAGCAACCACACAACAGTCATTGGAAGTAGCGATGAAAAGGATACCGAGGCTCCCTATTACTGGCGATGAAGTTAGAAGAACCTTGCAAGACGTGCCCCGGGGCAAAGCAGCAGGAGGAGATGGAATAATTATTTCATCTTCCCCTGCTGCTTTTGCCCGGCACTTCACCATCTCAGCCCAATAATAATACTTCAGCCATCTTTGTATAAATCTACCGTTAACGTTGGATTTCTACAAAGCTTTCGTTGCCTTGTCTTTTGACATTTTCACGGCAGCTGCTGTGGCTGCCTTCCACGCCGCATCGGCTCAGAGCGTGCACAGACCACGGCCCTACGTCATGAAAATGTGGTGCCGCTGTTGTCGAAAGCTACCTTCACTGGATCGGCACTTTGCTGCCCATCCAGCGAAGCGGCTGCTGCTTGGTTTTGGCTGCGTGCGTGTGCACTTCACTCTCTTGAGGTCGCCTCACATTCAGCGTTTTACCGGCATTTTCTGGCGTTGCTTCTCTCGGTGTCGTCTCATGAACGCCGCTACATGGAGCATCCAGCCACACTAACGATGCGCGGACCAACGCTGATTGGTCGGTGCTCATCGAGCCGCTTCAGGCGGTGGTGGCGGCGAGATCTTGTATTTCTTGAGCGCGCCACCCACAGCTTCGACGCCGACTAACGTCGGGTGACGAAACGCTAGGAAAACAATGTGGGATGGCCTTTACAGTGAAGAAAACGCAGTGCACCGACCAGCTACGCCGCGGTGGGTTGCACCGAAAAGCGCAGGAAAGCAGGCGTTATAGGTTCCCTGTTGACGAAAATCACTGCAAGAAATGGACCACATCTGTCTCACCGGTTCAGTGCCCAACACTTCGTCACAGGTAAGCCTGTGTGTTGTTTTGCGATTGGTGAGTAGCGTTTTATACAAAAAATATGTTTAGCCATGTTATTAGCTGGTCCGTGCAATGTCTATTACCACTGTGTGACACATAAGGCTTGCGCGTAGACGCAGTGAACAGGTGTACCTCGGAGCATGTAGGTTAGTTGTGTAAATAGCTTAGTATACAGGCATATAAAAGAGGATGCTTAGTACTGCTTACTGAACTGTGGAAGACATCTACGCGTTTGAACAATTTCGCAACTCTCCGCGCGCGACCTAGAGATGTGCCGATCTGAGAAACCAGGCAAGTGCGAATAAAAGAGCAATTCTCGCAGTGCAGTTTTACGCTTGTGCGTGCGGCTGCAATAACACATGTATGTGCTGCGGACACGGCTGTATGCAAGCCTGTGAGATTCCGCGGACAGAATGACACGCGCATGGAACTTGGGCGCACCGAGACAGCCGCAACTCGCGGTACGCTAGTCTGACAGCCCTTAAAAGCCGTGTACACGCTATGTAATTACTTACAGGATTATCATGACTGTATTTACATCCTGCATTTTTAAAGATAATATTGCGCAAGTGTTGACCGCACACCGCATCAGCAGCCTTGTATCAGCGGGACGGCGACAGTAGGCGCGCGCGCGCACGGCGATTTCCATTACGAATGAATCCTGCAGTGCTGTTGAGTGTCCCTCGCCGAAGCAAGTTCGCTGACATGCAGTGCCGTCGACGCCAGTGCGAAATTATGAAAATTGCGAGGGTACATATAGAAAAAAACGCATCCCCAGTGGCGTACTTAGCGTTCGCGTGAAGACCAGCCCGACACATTTATGCTTGAGCACGGTACAAAGACCCATTCACACCACGGTTTTTTTTTCCGCACACGTTTTTATATCGTACTGCGTGACAGAGTGGCATTGCCAGATGTAGTGAAGTCCATACAAATTAATCGTGTTATTTTTGTGTGGTTCATGTGTACGAACACACTGAACTACGTTCATATTATTGCAGCACTGAATTTCGCTTGAAGCTCAATAAAATAGCCAGGCACGTTAAAAGGAAAAAGTGGCATGACAAAGGCTTTTTTGTTTTACCTACTTGTCTCTATTTTTTGAGCTTCAAAGAAAATTCAGTATGCACGTCGACCAACTACACTGTATCGCCCACTTGCTCAATGTTGTAGTCGCAGTCATAGTACACACTAATGTTGCAGTCGCCATAGCCATTCTGTGAGCGCCGAGGTAGTGTCAGAACAGTGCTGGCCGAATTTTGTGCTTGCATGGGATGATTTTAAGGGGAAAATCAACAACAGAGAACGTGACTGCGCTTACGGTGTGCAAATTTTGTCTGTTTCAACTTGTCGTAGTGCATGATCGCCGCTTTGTATTCACAGGAAAACCATGAGACCGATGGCGTCACCCAGATTAGGTGCCAACCTTGCTGGCGCTTAAAAAAGACAAGAAAAATGTGGCCGCAGCTCGACTCCAGCGCGCAGCATCCCGATCCCTTGCTAGTGAAGTGGAACCAATGGACACTTGTGAGTTATTTACAGGCTTGTACGTTATCAACCTGACTGTTTTCACTTTCAATGATTGGCTAGTAAGCTCAAGCTACATGCTAACAGGTAATTTTATCTTTCTTCCCAGTACCACAATTAGAAGTGTCAGACCGGTATTACAGTGACGTCGATGAGAGTTCTCAAATCAATGACAATCATGGTGGTGAGGTGCTTGACGCTAGGACAAGGTGCTCAGAGTTGGTCATAATGGCATGTCTATTTTCTGTTTTTCTATATACATTTCAGATTCCTTTACACCGCCACTGGAACTGCCAGTTTGAGATTCTCATGTTAACGCTGAAGGTAGCACTAAGGTAGCGCTGAGCACCTAGTGCTCCATTTCGTTTAACCAGAAACTTTCTTTGCAGGCTTCTGAGACACGCAAACACTGGGGTGGGACACAGATGTGCCTTCTGATGTTGCAGCATGTCAAAAAGATTGTCCTTTAGTAGCAGTGCCTTGCTATGTTTGCAGTAAGTACAGATAGCTGCACATTTGTGCAAGTTTTTTTTTTGTTTCAAGTGATCACTCTTATCTAGACATTCTTCCTTTAGAGTCGAAGTATCAAGAGCTTGAGAAGAGAGTTGGTGCTCTGGAGAAGCAAAATGAAAAATTGACGGAAGACAACATCCTCATGAAAAGCCTGCACTACTGTGAAGAATGAGTGAACAGAAGTGCAAAATGCAAACAAGGAACACTTCTCTGCAGAATGCGTCGCTGAACAGTGTGTCAGCATCAACACCGGGCTCAAAGCCATTGCGCTGGTGTTCTTTGTTTAACTGTACGAGAATGCACCTACGTACATTCCTAACGCGTGTACTCTAGGCGATGTTGCACTGACTGTACTTATGAAACTCTTTCTCTTCTGAACATTCAGTTGTGTCACCGGTTCTGCCTGTCAGAAAGTACGCTAGGTAGGATAATGACTGAGAACATACGTGTGATCTTTTCTGAGTTAAGGCGTTTTATTACCTCGCCATCCCAAGAGGATGCATAGAGAACAATGCCAACGACTGTACGCAGGAGTACTCAAACTGCATAGCCATAATTGACTGCACAGAGATACGACTTCAAAGACCGTTAGCGTTTCCATCAAGGTCTAGGACTGACGCTCAGTACAAAAGCTCGAACACAATCAAGTTCTTAGTTGGTAATACACCATGCGGAGCTGTCAGCTTCTTAAGTAAATGTTGATGAGGGCGTGCATCTGATAAAGAAATAATTTCAGTCAGATTTGCTTGAGAAACTTCAAAATGGTGGCATAGTTTTTGGATGTGTAAGGCCTTTTAATCAAAAAGGAATTGGTCGTCGAATTGTAGTGCCAGCACTAAGAACAGGCAAGAAACAACTGTTGGCCAAAGAGGTGGAAGACACACGTCACATCTCAAAAGTCCGAATGTATGTAGAGCGCGCTATTGGCCGCATGAAAACGTTTCACGCCTCCGCAGTCGAATTCCCTTCAATATGCTGTGGTCCGCCACGAACCTTACTACGATTGGTTCTGCACTCACGAACATGAAACCTCGACTAACTTAAATTGTGTTGCCCAAACCAAATTCAGTTGAGGAGGCTACACTAGCTCCTCATTGGGGATACCAAAAATGCTGAAAAAGTGTTGCAATTGGGTTCTTTTTTGCTGCATGAGTACGAGTAAATGTGTTGAGCTGTGTTGGCGAAAATTGACCTCAATTTCTGTACAGATGACCTTTGTATATGCCGTTCAGCCGCTCAGTGCGTAAATAAATTATATGACCCATTATATAAGTGTTTTCAGTTAATCGGGGTATAATTCACAAACATAATTTGATGGAAAGCTATGTGTCTATACTAGTACCCCATTTGTAATGTGCATTAGTGCAAATTCACTATTGCATTCCTAATGTTGTAGAACTCAATATATTGGTAGAAAATTTCATATGAATAATGGGGGTTTTACATGCCGAAACCACAATCTGATTCACACAACGTAGTGCAAGGCTCATGATTAACTTTGACCACCTGGGGGCTATTTAAGGTGTACCCAATGCATGATACACTAGTGGTTTTGCAAAAGCTGTTTGTAATGGTTCGTGCTCTGCTAAAGAAACTGTATGTACATGCCATGTTGAATTACAACATGAACATACAGGTAAAATTAAATTTATTAGCACTTAATGCGAAAATCTAAACATTACAGATTAGGGGTGTGCGAATAGCGAATTCTAAACCAAATCAGATAGTGATAACACCGAATCGGATACGAATTGACTGATATTCGAATAGTTTTCGAATAGTAAGGCAACAATTTTCAATACTGCCCTACAATTCTATAACGTTTTATTTGAAACAAATATTCGCGAACAAAGGAACAGTAGGACTTCGTTTTACCAACAAAATATACCACAGTTATGTGAACTCAAGTAAGCTCGCATACAGCAGCGACTAGAGCGTTCAAGGTACATTGCAACTGTAGGTTGAAATACAGCAGTGACTGCGGTATTCAAGGTGGTATTTTGTGATAGAAACATAAGAAGTAAACAAAATGAGACATACAAATTAAATAATGTTGAAACGCACAGTAAACATACGGCTAAATATGTAATAAGCAGATAAAGCGGTTATCACAGCATGGTCACTTTGTTTAGCGTAAAACAACGGACACAAGAGAGACGACAGGACAAGGCGCTTGTCCTGTCATCTCCCTCGTGTCCTTTGATTTGTGCTAAACGAAGTAAATATGGATTCGCGCCAACTAGCCCACCAACGCATTGTGCACAGCATGGTCCTTAGCACCAATAGCAGGTAAACATCAGTGTTGAATACGGTATCTGAAAGAACAATTTACACAAACACAGCACTTGCATCTGTTGTTATTCATGTAAATGGTAGAAAAATCGCACTTCTGAAGCTGAATGCAGCCATAGTCTCCACCTTCAGTTATGACAAGATGCAGATAGCAACTGACTGATGCACCGCAGCTGCAGCATAATAAAAACACGCCTAACACAGTAAGAGAAACACATAAATAAAATTACAGGAAACAACGCGAAGGTGCCTATTTTCATTGAAGCTGCAAAACTAAATTTAAGTACGCCACCTGTTTAATGATAACTGTTATCTCGTGAGATCAGTATCATGGGCAAGTTGGTAATTTATCACAAACAACATGAGTAAATTCTAAAAACTTTTCCGTGCTAAACTTCATCATCATCATCATCATCAGCCTGGTTGCACCCACTGCAGGGCAAAGGCCTCTCCCATACTTCTCCAACTACCCCGGTGAGGTACTAATTGTGGCCATGTTGTCCCTGCAAACTTCTTAATCTCATCCGCCCACCTAACTTTATGCCGCCCCCTGCTACGCTTCCCTTCCCTTGAATTCAGTCCTTAACCCTTAATGACCATCGGTTATCTTCCCTCCTCATTACATGTCCCGCCCATGCCCATTTCTTTTTCGTGATTTCAAATAAGATATCATTAATTCGCGTTTGTTCCCTCACCCAATCTGCTCTTTTCTCATCCCTTAACGTTACACGCATCATTCTTCTTTCCATAGCTCTTTGCGTCGTCATCAATTTAAGTAGAACCCTTTTCGTAAGCCTCCAGGTTTCTGCCCCGTAGGTGAGTACTGGTAAGACACAGCTATCATACACTTTTCTCTTGAGGGATAATGGCGACCTGCTGTCCATGATCTCACAATGCCTGCCAAATGCACCCTAGCCCATTCTTACTCTTCTGATTATTTCCGTCTCATGATCTGGATCCGCGGTCACTACCTGCCCCAAGTAGATGTATTCCCTTACCACTTCCAGTGCCTCGCTACCTATTGTAAATTGCTCTTCTCTTCCGAGACTGTTAAACATTACTTTCGTTTTCTGCAGAATAATTTTAGACCCACTCTTTTGTTTTGCCTCTCCAGGTCAGTGAGCATGTATTGCAATTGGTTTCCTGAGTTACTAAGCAAGGCAATATCATCAGCGAATCATAAGTTACTAAGGTAATCTCCATTAACTCTTATACCCGATTCTTCGCAATCCACGTCTCTGAATACCTCCTGTAAACACGCTGTGAATAGCATCCGAAAGATCGTATCTCTCTGCCTGACGCCTTTCTTTATTGGGATTTTGTTGCTTTCTTTATGGAGGACTACGGTAGCTGTGGAGCCTCTATAGGTATCTGTCAGTATTTTTGCATACGGCTCGTCTACACCCTGATTTTGTAATGCCTCCATGACTGCTGAGGTTTCGACAGAATCAAACGCTTTCTCGTAATCAATGACAGCTATATATAATGGTTGGTTATATTCTGCACATTTCTCTATCAGCTGATTGATAGTGTGAATATGGTCTATTGTTGAGCAGCCTTTACGGAATCCTGCCTGGTCCTTTGGTTGACAGAAGTCTGAGGTGTCCTTGATTCCATTTGCGATTACCTTAGTAAATACTTTGTAGGCAACGGACCGTAAATTGGTCGATCTATAATTTTTCAAGTCTTTGGCGTCCCTTTTCTTATGGATCAGGATTATGTTAGCGTTCTTCCAAGATTCGAGTACGCTCGAGGTGATGAGGCATTGCGTATACAGGGTGGCCAGTTTCTCTAGAACAATCTGCCCACCATCCTTCAACAAATCTGCTGTTACCTTATCCTCCCCAGCTGCCTTCCCCCTTTGCATAGATCCCAAGGCTTTCTTTACTTCTTGCGGCGTTACTTGTGCGATTTCAAATTCCTCTAGACTATTCTCTCTTCCATTATCGTTTTGGCTGCCATTGGCGCTGTATAAATCTCTATAGAACTCCTCAGCCACTTGAACTATCTCCTCCATATTAGTAATGATATTGCCTGCTTTGTCTCTTAACGCATACATCTGATTCTTGCCGATTCCTAATTTTTTTTCACTGCTTTTAGGCTTCCTCCGTTCCTGAGAGCATGTTCAATTCTATCCGTATTATACTTCCTTATCTCAGCTGTCTTACGCTTGTTGATTAACTTCAAAAGTTCTGCCAGTTCTATTCTAGCTGTAGGGTTTGAGGCTTTCATACATTGGCGTTTCTTGGTCAGATCTTTCGCCTTCTGCGATAGCTTACAGGCATCCTGTCTAACAGATTTACCACCGACTTCTATTGCACACTCCTTAATGATGCCCACAACATTGTCGTTCATTGCTTCAACACTAAGGTCCTCTTCCTGTGTTAAAGCCGATTACCTGTTCTGTAGCTTGATCTGGAATTCCTCTATTTTCCCTCTTACCGCTAACTCATTGATCGGCTTCTTATGTACCAGTTTCTTCCGTTCCCTCCTCAGGTCTAGGCTAATTCGAGTTCTTACGATCCTATGGTCACTGCAGCGCACCTTGCCGAGCACGTACACATCTTGTATGATGCCAGGGTTAGCGCAGAGTATGAAGTCTATTTCATTCCTAGTCTCACCGTTCGGGCTCCTCCACGTCCACTTTCGGCTATCCCGCTTGCGGAAGAAGGTATTCATTATCCGCATACTTTTTTTTCCCGCAAAGCCTACTAATAGCTCTCCCCTGCTATTCCTAGTGCATTTGCCATATTCCCCCACTGACTTGTCTGCAGCCTCTTTCTTGCCTACCTTGGCATTGAAGTCGCCCATCAGTATAGTGTGTTTTGTTTTCACTTTACCCATCGCCGATTCCACGTCTACATAGAAGCATTCGACTTCCTGGTCATCGTGAATGTTTGTAGGGGCGTAGACCTGTACGACCTTCATTTTCTACCTCTTATTATGTTTCACAACAAGACCTGCCAGCCTGTCGTTAATGCTAGAGAATTCCTGTACGTTACCAGCTATATTCTTATTAATCAGGAATCCGACTCCTAGTTCTCGTCTCTCCGCTAAGCCCCGGTAGCACAGGACGTGCCCGGTTTTTAGCACTTTATATGCTTCCTTTGGCCTCCTAACTTCACTGAGCCATATTATATCCCATTTAATGCCCTCTAATTCCTCCAATAGCACTGCTGGACTCTCCTCAATGGATAACGTTCTAGCGTTACACGTTGCCAGGGGCTCAATAACGTAAATCTATTCCAAACTTTTCTATTCCAATTCTGCAATCAGCCCTCTGCGATTGGTGAAAAACTTTTTTGGACCATCCCCATTTCCCCTGTCAGTCACGCGACGTCACGGACACCGCGATAGCTCCCCATCTGATATAACGTGTACACACGAATTCTGCATGATTTGACCAACAAAAAATATAGTTATTTCTGATTCGACGGCTCTTCGCCATTAGCCCTCGACTGTTGGTGAAAGGTTTTCGGGCTGCACCCACTTCGCCTGCCTCTCACGCGACGTCACAAAACCGCAAGAACTCAGGCATCAAAGTGGCGTGTATGCTATAAAGATGCATTAATATGCCGAACAAAACTGAATTTTCTTCTCAAGAGCCGCAGGCTGCTCCATTCCGAAAGGAATATAAGATGACTGCCGTCGATCGCTCAGGCACTAGCGACTCGCAGCTGCCGGAGAGCATGGGGTTAATTGCGTATAATGAAACTTTTCCCTTGGCCGTGTAACGTTTTCGAGCACTTTCGGCACGTCTACGATCTCGTGCTGGCAACTCTTCTTTGCTGAGGATTAGTTTTAGCGTCATTCTTAAGCTTCCGTTGCATGTCGCCGAGATTGTCGACGAGCCACCGTAAGCTATGTGAGGGAAAGAGGACCGATTGCAGACGCCGGTACCACCCTCTTCATCCGGTTATCGATTTTCACTGCAGTGGCTTGGCCCTGTCGAATACCTCTCCACTTGAGCCTGCTCCTCGCCTCTTGTCAGCCAATTAGATAAGACAATTAAGCCGCTCAGTGTAGGCAATGTTATTTGCTTAGCAAACAAAAGTGACCTCCTATGAACGAGGAGAGCATTCGATTGGTCTGTTCAGACAACCCTGCGGGTGACCGCGAGATGTTTGCGTCATCGGTTACGCAAATTTGACGTCAGGAGATTGGAATAAAAACATATTGGAATAGTTTTACGTTATAGGGCCCCAGGTTCAGATTCTAATGGCGGCCTGTCCGGATCCAGGGATTCTTAGCACCCTCTGCTGCGTCGCAGGTCTGACCGCCGCCCTAGTCGGTTGCTTCGCAGCTAAACTTACTTGGCTGCAACTCTTGGTGGTTGTTCAGTCTCCATAAATTCGTAGCAGAAACTCTTGAGAAGATCAGTAATGTGGCTGTTTGTGCGTGTTGGTAAGACATAACTAAAACCTTAGAGCGCACAACCAGAGGAGGACGTTCACAGGAGCCCTAACTTGCAACAATTTGTTGAGAACCGCCAGGCAGAGTATAGCGGCGTGCCGTACATTGCGAAGCCAGCAAAGCAATGAGTGGTCAAGGAAGTGGTGCAATTCCTTCGACGATAGAGCAATCGAAGGCTTGGGCATACAGTTTTCCCCTGAACCAATCATCTCTGCCTCCCTCACATATTTCACGTGTCAGTTCGCCTCTGCTTCTCGTGACAATGGTGCATTTTCGATAGATTGACAGGTCGCTCAATTTCACACAGGGGTCTGCACTGTGGCCGGAACTGGAAACATCACTACGGTCATCACTAGACTAACACTTCCTACAGTGCACATCGAGGAACTTTCGGCACTTGTCCCTCGCATGTCCCTCACATTTCTACGCTGTGCCCGAAGGCGACCATTTGCATCCTTCCACTTTGGCCTGTGTATGTCTAGTCAGTGTCGCTGAAGGCATACTAAAACGGTAGCCGGTAAAACAGCCTTATGTCTTGCAGGCTTCAGCTAGGAACCAAAAGTTAGCGGTGGTTCCGTACATTCACGGCTTGTCACATCGACAAAAAGAAAATTCGACAAAGGGCGAATGTTCAAGTTCTTTTTTTACCGCTCCTGAAAACCTTGAAAAACTGTGCAGAATGACCGATCCCGGTGCCTCTCACAAGCTTAGGGGCAAAAAGAAGCACAAGGACAAGCTCGTCAAATGTGCGGAACGGATCGTTTACAGCATATCAATTTCTTGTGGTCGGACATATATAGGCGATACCTGGCAGGAGCATGACACAGAGGAAAGACGACGCAAGAAACCAGTTTGTACTTTTCCAGTGCGTCGCATGTGCACAATGCCCTCGGAGTTCCATTGGCGTTGCCACAATACCGTCTTGACAGCTGTAATTATCAGTGACCCCCCGTAAAAGCATTTCAGCAACTGCAGCGCTTACTGTTCTAATAACGTACAAGAGTCCATAATGGAGATAGACAGACTGGTAGAAAGGGCGTAAGAAGAGAAAGCAGAGAGTGAGTAGAAACGACGCAGTCAAGAATAGAGTGAGTGACGACACCCTTGTCACTCTTCGCTCACCGACCCCATACATGGCGGAGCGCAGGAGAGGGAAAAGTCGACGTGAGAAGGTAAGAAAACGCTACTACTAGACACAAGAGTGGTTCCGGACAAACTGGATAAATTTAAGTTCAAGCTACGGTACAGTACGTTTTTGCTATTTCTGAAAAGAGAAACACCGTGCAAATTTGTCAAGCGGACAGCTGACGCACTGTGGGCAGACGGAAAGCCGCAATAAAGTACCATACCTTCTAGGTGACACCAACGACACCGCACGTCAAATCAACACTGTGCCCGCTGCGGTAGCCTTGCGGCTACGGCATTGCTCGAGAATGGGAGCTCAATCCCGACGGTGGCAGGCGCATTTCGAATGGCGCGAACTACAAAAAGACCGTGTTCTTAAATTGTGGTGCACGTTAAACCCCAGGGCGTCAAAATTATTCGGGAGTCCGCCACTAAGGCGTGCCTCATAACCGAATTGTTGTTTCGGCTCGGAAGGTCCCATATTTCAATTAAGATTTAACACTTCTGCCACTATGCACATAAATGCACACAACAACGCCCCAAGGAAACACGTCTCGCTGTATCTTCTGTGTACCACGCAGACAAATAGAAGTGCTGCACGCAAGGTAACGTTTAACATCACCTCACCACTCTCGCATGGGAATAAACACTGAAGAAATTAAACATTTGCCGTCAACATCACCGCTAATTATCGCCAATCAAAGCAAACAGCCCAGAAAGCTTCGCTTGCATCGATTCTCACAGTGCGGGGGATGCGCCTAATTTTTGTGCTTGAAAAGCTTGCGGCTTCGCGCAATGCCTCACGATTTCAAGTGCACCAAAGAGCAGGAAGAATACCAACTGCTGATCCACAAGAATGGATAGGTTAAAAAGGAAATAATTGTAAACCCATTAGCCTGCTTTCAGTATTGTATAAAATTTTCTCCAAGATAATTTCCAATAGTATCAGGGCAACACTTCAGTCAATCTAAAGAACAGGCTGGCGTCAAGAAGCGTTATTCTAGAGTGGATCACGTCCATGACATCAATCAGGTAATTGAGAAATCTGCGAAGTCCCAGCAACCTCTGGATATCGCTCTCATAAATTGTGAAAATGAATTTAAGTCAGTCGTGGAGGTATTGCGTAATGAAGGAGTAATGAAGGAGTAGTTGAATATCTTGGGAAATACTATTTTAATTCTCCACAAGCAAAGTGGAAAAATACCTATCAACAAAGGGGTCAGGTAAGGACGCACAATGTCTCTAATGCTGCATACTTAGAAGTAATTACGCTGTTAGACTGGGAAGGCTTAGGAGTAAGGACCAACGGAGAATATCTCAACAACCTTCGGTTTGCAGATAAAATTGTCCTGTTCAGCAACACTGGGGATAAATTGCAAGAAGTCATTCAGGAGCTTTACCGGGAACGTGTAAGTGCATGGTTGAAGATTAATATGCAGAAGGCATAGCTAATGTTCAATAGACTGGCAGGGAAACAACAATTCGTGATCGCCGTTAGCCTCTATACTGTGTACAAGATAGAGCGCCTAGTACCCAAGATGAATTGTGACCAACTCGCCCAACAAGACGTCCTCTTATGTGTACAGGAGTACATTTATCTTGGTCATTTACTCACAAAGGACCCTGATTAGGAGACGGAAACTTGCAAAAGAATAAAAATAGGTCGGAGCGCGTACGGCTGTCATTACCAAATCCTGGCTGGGAGCTTGCCACTGTCGTCGAAAAGAAAAGTGTACAGTCATTGTATTCTACCCGTGCTAATATACGGGCAGCAACTTGGAGACTAACAAACAAGCTCGAGAACAGGGAGCGCGCAAATAGATATAGAACGAAAAATGTTAGGCGTAACGTTAAGAGACAAGAAGAGACCGGTGTTGACGAGAGAGCAAACGGGTAAAGCTGATATTCTAGCTGACATGAAGAGAAAAAAATGCATCTGGGCAAGCCACGTAATGCGTAGGGCAGATAACCGGTGGCCCATTGGAATTACAGAATGGCCGCGAAGAGACGGGGCGCGCAGTCGAGGATGACAGAATGCTAGGTGAGGTGAAGAAGTTAGCTAATGTGCAGGGGGAATCAGCTAGTGGAAAGCAGGGATAATTGGAGATCGCTCCTTCGTCCCTAGTGGGCATAACAGATAGGCTGATGATGACTTCTTTTCAGGTGCGTAAATGCATTTACTTTTATATTACATCCATCGCTAACCTTCGCAAAATATCCTGGAAACATAAACTGCTTCACGCTGCTACGGCTGATATCTGTGAACTCCACTCTTTATCTATGAAATATGACAAAAAAGAAGAATGAAGCGCATCGCACAAAATGTCCATGCGAGTCATGTTATGCGAATCACAGTAGCTGGCGGCCCTGCACTGTTGAGGACTACCCAAGAGCGTTGCCAGGTGGACCAAAGTGTGGGTGAAAGGCAGCAGCCCGACGACGACGCTCTTGTGATGGCGTCCTTTCTCCTCCGGTCGCTCAAGGCGAGCTTATGTTGTCGGCATGTCACTGTACTGGACGAGGCGAGGGAAACACGGATTATGGCGCCATCAGTGACTACGTGCTATACAATTGCACGCTATGGCTACGTCAGGTGCGTACTTAAAACGATGATGACATTTGCGCTGTGGCGATGAAACGTGAGAACCTCTTCGACCTCGGCCGATCATGAAGGCGGTACAGCGTCACACAGTTTGTGTATCGTTAGCTCCTACGAGGAAACTGGGGAATGCGGGCCGATCCCGGGGCCGTGTAGCCGAACGTGGCGTCTCAAAGCGTAACCTGTCGCGAGGAAAGAACAAGAGACACTGGCATGTGACGCCCGCGCTCGAGGGTCTCTTAGCGCCTGCCGGTTTTGATTGGCCCAAGAGGAGTACGCATGTGATCGTGGCCTAGTGGGTAATGCGGGAAAGCCGACGTTCTATGCCACTGTCGGCCATGCAGTTCTCTTTCTTGCAGAAGCTGCAAGTGTGGCAAGACAGGAAGTATCACCCGACCTGCCGCAAAGTGCTTGATTGCGACAAATAATCGTTCGCATTAAAACAGCACAAACGGGTACCATGGGTACGACTTGGCGACCTGTTCTGTGGCAGCTAGGCGAACTGTGGTCCCTCCGTTTCTGAATAATTAATAACATTACAGCCTTGCTTATTCTAAGCCCACTTTCGGAACCGTTAAAAAGCCTGATCAATTCTTGTATATGTAGTAAGGTACAAATATGCATTACACCCAATTTCTTAGTCGCTTGCAGCCCTCGGTGTTTCACTGAGCTCTGGTTGCCTGGCACCTATCTGCGCCAGACGACAATCAAGCCCTTTCTTCTAACATTGCCGTGGCATCAGCATTTTAAACACCGATAGGCCACTTTCGCTATCTGCTTAGTGGGATACAAGAGACAGAAGGCAGAAGACACCTACGCATTGCGAAATGAGGTGCAGACGGAAAAAAGACTGCTTACAGGGACTTTAACAGGCCACATGAACCTGTCGGCTTTCTTACAACACTCACAAACTCCCATTTTCACCCGACTCAATCACACAGTATGTCGATAGTGCGTATCTGCTATTTCCGCATTGTATTTCTTCTGTCAGGTTCTCTAATAATGCAAGCATAATGGCATCGCACGTTTGAATGCTTCCTACAGTTAGACATGTAGATGGACAATATGAAAAAAAAAGTTGTTCCTTCCTGCAGCGTTCAGTAAGCTGCTTATATCGTTAAGTAACTGTTAGAGTACGCATGCGCCAGTATTGGATCCTCTTGACCATACCAATAAACATAACATAGAGCAAGTCTAATCTGCGGTGGGCAACCCTCAAAAGCCACAGGAAAATGCTCTGTCTCGAACTTCATAGGGACTCACGAACTGGAATCATCACAAACTGGACTCTCATCAGGAAACATATTTCTTCCCTCACTACTACATATCTGTACGCGCTTAATATAGAAAAATCAAAAGCCAGTATAAAAGTAACTCAGGTGCTTTCGGGAACATGTTTTCTTCCGAAAACAATACGTGAGCAGAATTGCCTATGCGCCACTACAGTTTCTGTCTTCAGATTAAACTCTACCAATCATGGCAGGCGGAAGGAACGTCATGACATTAAACGGGCGGGGGAGGAGACACCTACCTTTTTCACTTGCGGCTCAAGTAACACAAACGCTAAAAAGAAAGAAAAAAAATTGAAAATGCGGCGCTCGCACAGCCAGTATAGTTTGCATTGGCGGCGTCTAATTGTTTTGTTGCTGTTAGCCCTGTTAGCCACACCGTTCTTTTTCAGATAACGTTCTGCGTTAATATGCTTATTCATTGGTGTCTTCCCTTCTGATATTGTGCCTAATATAGTCTCTATGGTAGTGGAATACCTACCCCTCCCCCACTGTAATGCTGCTGCGGGTACTAAATAAGTATAGTCCCAGGATTCCGTCCTAAGCATGAATTATTTGATCACTGACCGGCTTGAGTTTCGCACGTTGCAGCATGAGCATTCAACTTAAATAAATTTGAGTTGATGAAAAGGAGTCATTAAGTCATTAATGCTCTCACTTTGCGTGCGCAACGAACTTGTGCATGCCTCGGGGAAACGTTGCTGGCACCGTTGCAAGAAGCAGCATTCGCTCTACGCAGGCGTGTGGCAGCGAGCAGGTGCTGCTGCGGCTCACAGGTCGACTGAAGCAGAGTGAAGCGGCGTCGAACCAGCTCAAGGCGTCCTGCGCACTCTACAAACAGGACGCCATTGCCAAAGCAGGTATGTACTCTCATAACGCGCACACTGTTTCCGTCTTTGCTGAACGGCTTTGTTGGGACAACATGTGTTTGTAGTGAAGGAGGTGGTCACAAAATGGGACGGACACAAAGCAGCTAAGCGATCAGATTTTAATGGGCCTAGGCTAAGCATGTACCAACCGGATTTTGGCGGGTCACGTACATGACCTAGATGACGGCATCGTAGAGTGCATCAGCTGCCGCCATGTGTGGTTTCACACACGCCTCAAAGTGCAGGTGATCTAACAGGGCTTAATTAAACGTCGAAAGTTCCTGGCCAAGCCTTTCTTTTCGCTTTGAGACGCGAATCTAGTGAATGCATCTTTGCGCCTCGACACCACAAAATATTTGTAACACGGCCGCGAAACTGCAGGGGCTACCGCGCAAGACTAACTAGCCCTTAGCGTCGCGTCCTTTCTTACACGGCGTGGTTGATTTAAAGAAGCCACAAAGTCAAGTTCATAGAGCTCAAATAAAGAGGCTCCATAACATTACAGTAATTTGCGCTGTATGATGTTGGTGAAGAATAGTATGTTGAAAAATAATTTAACTGTTACGTTTATTATGCGGTCATATGCGATCATTATGAACTATAATGCATTCCATAACATGTTTTTTCAGTAAACTGCAAGTCCATTCTTTTGCTGCTTCTGAAGGTCCCCAGTGGGCACAGCCTTGAGAGCTGCATCACATCACAAGTATTACGGATTAATGTCTCTCTAAAACTATATATTTATATTACATTTGCGCTAGCTCATTAACCTCTGATTCACGAATCTCGCCTACAGCCAACGTAGCCGATTTTTTTTTCTTCCTGAGTTCAAGTATTGAGTACGAAGTTTCTTGCTAAATGTCTTCGGCCGACGCTAAATGACATCTGTGTGCTTAAAACAGGAACACTCGACGAGGAGGAAGAAGTTTGGCACGCACCCAATAACGCTAAGCCTATTCGATACCTAAAAGGTTTATTAGATGACCACCTTGAAAACCCCCAAATAAATGCAGCCACAGATGCTTCTGTCAGTGAAGAGAAGGGCGGAGTGGGCATTTTGTCGGCATCACTAAATTGGTCTTTCTCTCTTCGACCACCCGACTTTACGCCAATATTTCAAGCAGAGTTAGTGGCGATCATCCTAGCTCTACGGAAACTTCCCATATCTATTTCTTCAGCCGCAATCTTAACCGACTCCTTGTCTGTTTGCTCCACTTTATCTGTGCCCAATTCAAGTATCATTCTCCGAGAATTTCATTCATTCATTCCCCAACATGTACGCCTCATCCATCTGGTATGGGTGCCAGGGCACGTGGGGCTCACTTTCAACGAGTCAGCAGACGCACTAGCAGTGGCATCTCTTAAAGGCCCGGTACTGAGGATCCTAAAACATTCGGCATACGTCACTTCTGCAAGGTTAAAAAAAAATTTCCATTCAAGAAGAACATGCCAAATCATGTGTATTAGATAATGCCGATTTTCAGTACCTTAGATTTCCTTGGCACAGCGGATGGTGTGCAACAAGAAAATTTCAAGTTTCATTTACGCGTATGCGTTGCCGAATACGAAGGCTTAATTTCTATTCCCATAGGTTTGGTTTGGCACCTTCTCCTACATGTTTCTACTGCAATCAACCCGAAACTATGGATCATTTCTTCATAGACTGTCGTAGGTTCAACGAGCATAGAAAACGACTTCTAGAAGGTCCCTTACGCCAACTTGGATTAGCCATTACGCTACCTATCATTCTGTCTCTGGGGGCGTCTGCACTAGGACACTGTAATAGGAACGTATGTGTTGCAATATATAATTTTGTAATGGAAACAAGGAGACGTCCATGCTAATTTTACTGTTTTATTTTCCACAACAAGAAACAAAAAATATTAACTTCTAATTCTAAGAAACTATAGCATGAAAATTATTATGAACGATTACAATTCATTTAATATCACATTTTCAGTAGGCATTTATTATTTTTCGACCCACTGCCGCCCGATTCATGGCCAATCCCCCGTAGTGGGTGGTGCTATATCTTCAGGCACCAAACCAAACCAAACTCACTGTCTTTTGAAAGCAAGCTCAGAGGAGACAGGCCGATGCACGGCTCCAGTGGTCTCACACACGCGACGTAAAGCGAATGAAATGTATGTACATCTGCGGTTCTACAGTTGGCTGTACCAAACGAAGCCATCGGTGGCTTGGAGTAAAGCCCACTTGAAGTTTTGTGCCTGGTGTTTACCCAGTTTTCTGAATGAGTTTATCGGAAAATACTTTCTCTTCATGATGAATATATGCTTACTATCGATGTGTTTTGCCCCTTCTGAGAGGAAACAAACATTTGTTTGGGTGGTATCTATATGTGCCGTCATGACGAAAGGGACAGAATGTGCTGCGAAGCTAGTAACAGATAAAAGGCAACAGACGTGCACGAAGACGGGACAGCCGGCGCTGTGGCCCGTCTCTTCTTGCGAATATAAACAGTCGCCGTTTAGTGAACGCGAGCAACTGTTTACCTTCTACGATATGTAACACTAGGTTTTCAATGTTGAAAGGTTTCGGCCATTCTGAGCTTGCAAATCACGCGTGCCTTGCAGACCGGATCGCCTCGCTGGAGGCCACGGCCCGCGAGCAGCAGTGCCGCATCGAGCAGCTGCAGGCGGAGGCGCTCCAGCTGGCGCCGCTGCGCGCCCAGTGCGACGCTCAGCTCGAGCGAACGGCCCAAGCCGAGGCTGCGCTCGCCAAGCACCAGGCGGTGCGTACACGTATACGACAGTCCGTCTTTCACTGTCCCTAACCAACAATCAGCGCACTCTGGTTGTGGGACAGCCTCCGCAAATTATTTTGTCTTTTGCCACGCCAGCTTGGTTGAAATATTGGCTCAAGGGGAACGCTATGTTCTACGTGAAAAACAGATTGAAAAATATCTGCCTGGCTTACGGCTGCAAATATGTACATTTTTTCATGCGGCGACAATATCTATTCGTAATAACAACGCAGTTTTTCATTGTCACTGCATGCGACAGTAGTCGGGTGCTAGAAACTGAGTTTGCCCTTGGTCCGTCTTACGATGGCCGCGGTCGTCATCACCCTGTTTTCACCCTGACCGTCGGGCCACTTCTCCACCGCAGCCACGACAAGGCGAACAAAAATGGAGCAATGTCCTCAACCGCGGGAATTCCACCTTACGTCAGTGCGGCAATGCGCGGAGTTGGGCGCGCTCACCCCAGCGCTTTCGCGCGGAAACAGCGCTGAACAGTTACTGCTGTGTTGGACACAAGCTGTGAGAGGATGGCGTCTGTGCATGTTTTGTCCTTGCCAGAACGCGCAATGCTGCACAAATACAAGCAATACAGTACGATCACAATGCCGTGTGCATCGCATAGAAATTCTTGTTGACAAAATCACGGCATGTTGGCGCGAAATTCTTCGTTCGCACGCCCGTAAAAAACAGCCCTCATGGCACATTACAATGAAGCTGATCAGCCTCAATCGAAACTACGCCTAAATCTATTTGCACGAGCGATTTTGCATTTCGCCCCCATCGAAATGCGGCCGCTGCGCCGGGATGGAACCTGTTGGCTTGTGCGCAACGGCGAAGCCAGTGGGCTGCCGCGGCAGGTCGGAAAATCATGCTGTGGTCAAACTGTTTTGTAGCAATATAAAAAGGACACCTTAATCCTTTCTTGTTAAATTGTAATTGAGTGGAATGAGTCAAATACAAAGGCATTGGAAAACTACGACAGCATTCCACTTTTGCGTACGTATTGGTGTGACGTCACGGGTTCTCTTTCAGTGGTAATTGACGCGGGGCATATTTAAATCAGTTGATCAGAGGACTCCCAAGGCTGTGGCCTGCTGAGCACGCGATAATATTCCGATGGTGTTCGAAAGGCAAAACCGTTCGTATACACATTTAAAACCCTCCAGGTGGTTAAACATAATGTTCACCTTTGACTACAAAGTTTAAATACTTGCGCCGCCACTTACTTGAAAAAAGGAAGTTACGATACATTGAGGTTTTCTTTTCTCCTTTTTCGAGCCGCAGGAGAAACGCAGAGAGTTATTAGCCAATCACCAAAAACTGGAAGTACTGGAGCGAAGACTGAAAACTTTTAAGGACGAGTCAAAATGTCTGAAGCTGATACAGGCCCAGCTCAAAGAGTCCTTATCGGAGGCGAATTACAGAATATGCCTTCTCAACAGTGAGGTGGACCAGAAGGTGCAAGCTTTGAGCAAGAAGGAGCAAGAATTAAGCTCTCTCCGAGAAGGCACGAAAAAACTGAAGGTAAGACTGTACCCCCCACGGTAGTGTTTTCAAATTTACTCTTTGCCCTCTTCACATCATATATTTAGTTTATTTCATTTAGCAAAGTTTGAAATTGCAGTGCGCGTTTTGCTCGCAGCTGTGGTCTGAAATAATTTCGAGCATTAAAATTAAAAATAATGCTTACCCGCGCGTGATTTCTTAGACACATTAAGTATTCAGTAAGAACAGGGACAAAGGGTAGCAACGAACACGTGTACCGAATTAATCATAAAGAACTCTCTCATATCGTACACATAATTACAAGGGATTTGCCGCATTTCAATTGAGAGCTTCTAAGCTTGACAGAAACCAGTGACACGCGGCGCGCACGATTCCTCCGTCGGGGGTTGTAACACGCACTGAAGCCACCACACTCACCAAGCCACCGAGCAGTAAAGACACGCAGTTGAGCTCAAACTTCAAGTGCAGTTGATGGCTTGCAGTTCAAAGAAAGAAGCGCAGAAATAGAAGCCCGTCTTACTGCGGCTCTTGTTCTGGTTCATGGTAGCTGAACTGAGCCTTGTCAGCTGAACTAAACCCACAGTCAGCATGACGTGCAGATGCCATGTGCACTGGCGAGTAAATATTAGGAGACAGCAGGAATTTTCTTCGCATGGCAAGGCTGCATTCAAGAGTCCACGTGCGTATGTTTATTGCAGTGAAATTATTCCACGTCTTGCCGGTCTGCTAGAAAACATTTAACTTTTTGCTGATGCCATAGCCTCCAAACTTGTGTTCGCAATGGAACAACGTACTAATTGTGCGAATACTTCGGCTCTTCATGATGCGCGAGCTTAATTAATTCTTCAATTGGCACCAAACGCGTGCTCATTAAATGTGTCGCAAAAGCTGAGAAAACTATAAATGTAATTCAAGCACATTACCATGGCATGAGAGACGCAATACAAGTACTCGACATCATTGTCACACGGTGCTTTACAGTTTCACTTTCATATAAACGCATTTGTTTGTGCCCAGTTGTTCAAAATCAGCAGACATGCTTCATGTGGCTAAACGCAAGGCTGCTTTCACTTTTCGCATGGTTAGTTTCACTAGGTTATTGCGCAATATGTCACGTCTTCAAATGCAGCAAGGGACATGGACGAATGCCAGAATAATATTAGTCCATAAGCAAGCAGACCTTGAAGAATGTTTAGATACATTAGCTTGATTTCAGCATTCCACAAAATATTTACTAGGGTGATCACATCATGACAATACGGCATAATTCAGTCAACCCAGAGAACAGCCTGGCTTGAACAGCTGAACAGC
This sequence comes from Dermacentor albipictus, assembly GCF_038994185.2. Lineage (NCBI taxonomy): Eukaryota > Metazoa > Arthropoda > Arachnida > Ixodida > Ixodidae > Dermacentor > Dermacentor albipictus. Next base: position 286,022,250 of record NC_091821.1, on the reverse strand, counting down.
GCACAAGACGTCACATAACTTCTGCCATTCGTGCTGTACCGTCCTGTCACCCGATTCAAGTAACTAAATAGCCCAGCTTTAACTAGGCTGGCCTTAAAAGACATGTTAAACAGTGACTGATATGCCTGTTCTCACTCAATAGTGTAGAATATATCCAACTTTTATATACGATCGTTATCGTATACAAATGGCATTCGATTTAGTACAGATACTAGCAAACATCGATGCATTGCATAGTCGTGGAGTGTAATGAAGCAAATGGCAATGACAAACGGCAATATCTACATGGCTTCTTCAGCTACGTGACCTGTATTTTTGAAAATGTTGCTGCATTTCGCCGACCTCACAAACTCAGGTCGTCGCCCAATTCCTGGGTTGCCGTCCCATCTTAGGTCGCCTTTGGGCAACCGTTCTGTTCTTAACGCATGACTGAGCTCTTTTTTTTTTATCTGTAAATGACGAAACTTGTCGTACTTGTGTTTGCAATATGAATCCATTAAAAAAACATGCGCTTGTGCGTCATATTAGGGGAATCCCATCGCGGATCTCTTTGTTTCAGTGGGAACTCACTGAAGCTCTGCAAGAGAAAGAAGCCGCGCTATGGGATTCAAGAAGGCTGCTTCAACGAGCGTTCATAGAAATTAATGCGGCGTGGGAATCAAAGATCAAGTAAGCTGGCTCGCGAAAGCACACTGCCTCATCGATATGCTTTTTTTTCTAAAATAAGTGCACGCATTGTTGAGTGTTTTACATGTAGTTGTTTGCAATGTTCTGGCTGCGACATCAAGGTAATGTAAGACAACGGGTACAAGTTTCTAAATTCGTAAATAATTTCGCCCAAAGATGGCTGTTTGCACGACGACATAATACAGCAAACAGGGCAAAATAATAAGAAAACGGACGGCGCGGCCGCTTACTTCCATCTAAAATTAAACGCAAGAGATTTAGGCAGAGAAAAACAAAGCAAGAAACGCCACACAGGCCAAAACAAGATCATATTTTCAGTGACTAAAGGATTCTGAGTACGCGGGGGGAGGTTCGATTACATAAATACGCAATTTTCTTGTCAAATAATTGAATTATATACGCAAGAAAGACGGCGCTTGGCAATCGCGAACACCTCCATGACCTTGCGTGCCTCTAGATGACGGCGACTTCCTCGAATTTGAGGCTGCAGCGATATGACCGCCAGTGCAAGGCCAGGTTGATGCCTTCTTTTTTAACGTTACTGGCATGTTCCAGGAGGCGATCTCGGAGGCAACGCCCGGTCTGCCGCTCCTGGCATCGACCGTATTTCAATAGGATGTCATAAACGAAGCAGTCTGATGAGAGAAGCCTGTTGCTTCTTTTCGCATCATATTCGCGCCCTTTCTTGTGGGGCAGACTGGGCGTTACCTCAACGATACGCTTTTTTTTTTCTCAGCCCCGCGAAACCTAAAAAAAGAAATACGCAAAAGATATGACTATTCCACGCACTGTGGGAACCGGTGTAAGCGAAGCTGTCTGTGCTGTTTGCTTTGATTGACAATTAGCGGTGACACTGACGATCAATGATTCATTTCTTGACCGTTTAGTGCAATGCAAAAGTGGCGAGTCGGTGTTAAATGTTACCACGCGTGCACTACTGCTGTTTGTCTGCGTAGTACACAGAACACAAAACGGGACGTGTTTGCTTGAAGCGTTGTTGACCGTCATTATTCATAACCTCCGAGATGGTTAGCATTGTCCTTGCCTCACGCGCACAGTCATGGGCCAACTCATTGGCGTTAACACACCGCGGCGGTTCAGGTGGACTCACGGGCGGCGACTTAGGGCTGTACAGGGATTCGCTTCGCACCTTCCATGAAATCTTGACACATTATCAACTTGCTCGGCGGGCCTTTCCGCTACCAGACCCTAAACTTAATAGACCACAATCGTCGGCGTTTCGCATGCTTCAAACGGGGTCATTTCCCTCCAGGGGCAGATTCAGTCACTTCGCGCCTAATGTAGAACCCCACTGTCCAGACTGTGGGAAGGCGTACTGCTCCTTGTCCCGTATGCTCTGGCAATACCCTGCGTTACGCAGCTCATCGCTAACCACTCTAACCGACTGGGAGGCAGCCCTTAAGAGCGGCGACCTCTCAGAGCAACTATATATATACGGGCTGTCCAGAGGGCCTGCGACAGGGCGGAGGACCGCGATCTTCCGACCCCGACGTGGGTGAGGCCCGCGACGGCTACGGGGACTCCCTGAAAAGGGAGGTACCCTAACGCCGGTTCCTCAGGACCATTAATAAAGTTCTTTGTCTGTCTGTCTGTCCTTGCCTCACAAGGCACAACGCATCGTGGCAGAAGCGCTAAACATTTGTTGAAATGTGGGCCTGTGCGGGCGACAACCACAATCGAATTGTGAGTCACATCGTGGTGGTGCACTCCGGAATAATTTTGACCCCGTGGAATTCTTGAATGCGCACCGAAACTACGAGCGTATTTCCGCCCTTCGAAATGGCGTGGTCGGGATCGAACCCTCGAGCAACGCCGCAAAGCTGCGGGCATACAAATGTGGATTTGACCTTCCATGCTGTTGCCTAGATAGTGCGGTGCGGCTTTGCGTCTGCACGCCCTTCGTGAGTCGTCTGCGTGGTGTTTATTTTTGCGAAATAGCAATCACTTCCGGACCGTACCTTCAAATTAACTTTATCCAGTTTTTCCGTAACTGCTGTCGCGTCTAGTAGTATCATTTTCTTGCCTGCCTAAAGGGACCGACGACTTGCCAGAACGTTTTGTGAGACGCTGATGGAAATGAAATGACCATGCGTTATAGTGTTAGAATCGACCACGCTGTTCACAATTAAAGAAGGAATTATGATTTTCAATCGCCTAACAAAGTCTCAAAAACCACTAAGTGGTTTGAGACCTGGGGGTAAAATAATGCTACTTCGGATGTAGTCTAGGAGATTACTGTACGTAAGTAGGCTGCTATTAGGTATAACATAATTATTGCTTGAAATTGCAGTTTCTGTAATATTAGACACTTGCACTTTATTCTATGCTCCGGAAATCAAAAGTGCACGCATCGCTATGGTAATGCGCTGAACTGCGTATTACGTTTAAAGCGTCGTTTCGTTTTCGAACTGATTGCTTTTGTTTTGACTGGTTAAATACCCAAACAGTTGGACAGGAAACCACGAAAACACGTGACTGTTATCGCAAAAATACTGTACCACTTGGGAAAACATGAATCACAGGAACATCGGCTCGATAAACAAAATAATACTTTCTCACAGTTACGGCCGCACTTGCCTGCCTCCCGCCAGTGATGGCGTATAATCGCTATCGCGCTCCCCTATCACCGTTTTCAGCGTGCTCCCAGTGAACGACTACATCCTCAGTGGACAAATTCTGAGAGGTTCCACAGCATTTGGCGCGCTTCGTGATTAACCACTGCATGAACGAACTTCGAGGCCACTGGCAGCGCTCGGCGCACTGTTGCCATGTTGTCCCTCCGAGTGCGGCCTGTTGTAAACGGAGCCTCAAACAATAGGTTAGTGCTGACCTTTTGAGATACGCGTTTGACTAACGACGCCTGCCGCAACAGTTTTCCTTACCTTCGAAGAAGCAGTTGTGCACGCGTTCGGTGCCCGTGCCTCCTTCTTTCTGCACTACGCCAACATCTGCACGAGCATGCCATATCAAAAGTAAAAAAACTGCCGTACGAGTTTGTTTTTGGTTGCTCATTGCGCGGCCAACTATGGGAAAGATAGGTGTGCAAGGTATCATTGAAGAATGTTTATTAGAGTTATATTGATGTTTGTTGGTGTAAAAGAAGAGCGAAAAAGTTGATTCTGAAGCAAAAAAAAATTATTGAAACACCTGTAGTTGCTCAGAAAAACATGTACAACAGCTAAAATTTACCGAATTCGTAGCTTGTGTTCCTCAGATTCTTGTTCCTGTCTGACCTTGCCCACGGAGCACCAACACTGCATCGGGAGGCCTTCACATTCAGTGGCTGGTGAATTGTCAGAAAAGTTTTCACTGTGTAATGGCCATGTTCTATTGGAACTGTTTCCAGCGTGTTATGTCTGTCTCGACATTATTGAAATCATAAAACGTCAGACATTACAGACTTGGGAATTGGAGGGTTTTAATGAGTGTCCTTGGTGGCCCTTCGCCAACTTGTACTATTGAAGGAATTATTCAATTTTTCGGGGCCAGCTCATTTGTATAATACAAAACATATAAACAGGCTACTCTCACAGTTTACAAACTTCAAGCCGCCACACAAAAAAAGGAAAAAAGAAAGCATACCAGTTTATTCATTGTTTTTAGCCTAGTATAGCGCTATAATTGAGAAAACATTCATTGGTTGCATGGGGCACGTAATAATTGGTGTGCCGTATTATTTTATTGCACGTCACTGGACACAGTAGCCAATTATTGTTAAACCTCAGAAAAAAATTTATAGCACAATGCAAATTGTCAGGCACAAGGCGTTTTCTTGCACTTTCTTAATTCTAGCTTTAAATAAAATTGGCACACTATAATAATATTGCACAAAAGCTACTGCACTGAAAGAACATACAAGTGCACGCTTAAAAAACGCTATTTAATACTACAATAGTAATAATTATGCAATCAATGCATCATTCAAATATTTATTATAGTGCCCAGGAACAGCTAGAAAGCCTAGTACTGGGGTGCTATGCAGGATGCGCCGAGTTTGGCGAAACTCGGGATCTTCACGAGCTCTGGCGACACCCCAAGATGAAAGCACGAATGGTACCGAGACACAGTTTATCTTTCGACAAGCCTCCAGTTTCATTGGTTTATCTAGATTCACTCTGGCTGGCTATCATTCCTTGGGCGTTGCCTTCTGGGCGGTCGACAAACTGGGGCTCACGTGATCATACCGTCGGTGCATGGTCGTGCCTTCTTCCACTTGTTTGTCGTTCCACCGAGTGCATCACATGCAGAAGCAAGTTGTAAAACAAATGCATTCAGTACAATATTATTAGTCACTTTAACGTGGTTTAGAAGCATCTTGAAGCTTACGAGATGTGCACTGAATGCGTCTTAGACAAATTTGTAATTTAGTACGCTTCGCATTATACCACGAGGGAGCGCTGTAGTGGCGTCATCACATCCATTCACCGGGCAAGCATGGCGGCTAAGCATCAGAGAGGCCCAATGTAAACAAACCCGTACAACGAGCTTGCAGTGCGCGACGTAGTGATCAGGCTCGACGAAGGCCACTATTTCTTGGATAGTTCTGTTCCTCCGTGGGCAATCTTCCCGTGCACTCGCTAAGACTGCCAATAGCTTCGGCGATTTTACAGATCGCAACGCGCACCTACTGTTCACGGCGAAGTGCTGAACAAACAACTTGTCCGGTGCTGCTTCTGCGGGTGCGCTGAGTTCCTCCACTCTGCGTGACTGCGAGCGTCACGAACATTACATAGTGTGGGCAAAAGGCAGACATCCTATATAGCTACGATGCGACAAGGAGGTGGTACCGACGATGGATCTCGCTACCAACACAGTGAAGGAGACATCGACAAACTGCAGATAAGTATATTCCTACTGTTTCATATTTAGCATAATAGGAGTGCACGGATTAAGTCACTTTCGTAGTAACGTACTGAATGTCCAGCAGTTTAAAGAAGGCAGTGAGAACCAATGAGTGTTCGTGCTTTTACATGCAAGTGGGCCCGCGAAAATATGGAATAGATGAAGGTAACCTTCACTAACTTGGTGAGGCAACTGAAATTCATGAGCGACATTAAGCTAGCAAAATTTATGGAAGAGTATCTTTATCCAAGTGAAATATCAATAGCAAGTACTGATATAAAGCAGGAAACTTATACAAAAATTTCATGGGTTGAACAGCACATGGAAGGCATTACCGAATCGTGATCGCCACGTTACCAATATCCTTGAAAAAAGTCTAGAATCATTGCATTCCACCGGTTATGCAATATGGGACACAAACCTGGAGGTTAACAAAGAAACTTGAGATGTCAAGGACTGTGTAGAAAGCGAAGTAACAAAAATTGTTGCAGATAGCATTAAGGCAGGAAGACAGTGGCGTAGTAAACTGTGGCAACTGATATGCTAGTTCAGATTAAAAAAGAAAGGAATCGGCAGGCAGGCCATGCACGTATTCGATCACTTGTTGCCAATTCATATCAGGTGATTACATAAGCATTACAGAATGAATGCCAAGGAGAGAGAACTACAGCCAAGGATGGTAGAAAATTGCGTAATGGGACAAGAATATTATGTTTGTAGGCATAGGATGCAATCAGCTTGTATAAGGCGGGATTGTAGGGTGAGGCATTTGTTTTGCAGCGAACAAAAATAGGTTTGTGGTGCTGACAGTAGAGACTCGTGAAGGTGCAGGGCCACCTCAGCTGCTGGCACACTAATCAACATGACAATTGGCTCTGAAAAAGAAAACCCCAGTTTTGAAAAATAAAGCAACGTTGTCCCAACGCATTGTTTTACTATGCATACTACACTAGAGGCTTTCCCATTTAAGGGCACTTAGTACTAATAGTGCAACGAGCATTTTTCTTTGTAAATAATGGTTTGTACGTGGCTGATTCATTCCAATACACTTTTTTGCAGCAAAACATTCTGCTGCTGGAGCCACTCAACCGCCTGGTGGCAGTAGGCGAGCGCCAGGCACGTGCTCTTGAGAGTGTGGCAAAGGTCCAGAGGGCTGCTCCGCAACAGTAGTATCGGTGCCCTCACTGCTCTCCTGTCGAGCCCACAGAAGGCACCTTATAAAGGAGCTTTCAGTTTAATATTTTGTTTATTATTCAAGAACATGAATAAAATTATTGCAGTAAACATTGTGCTGTGCATATTAGGAGACTTGTAACATGCACTTGGTGTCCCTTCAAAATAGGCAAAAACGTAAGACAACCTGTGCTACTCTTGGACCATGTAAATAAAAATACACTAATGCAGCATACACGTCATCATGCTGTTTGTTCTTTCAATGTGCAAGAATACAGTGCTATTCATTAGCCACAAGATGAACGGTGTGTGTAATTCACAATGAAGAAAGGAAACAGCAGGAGCTTAATAATGCTATCACCTATAGACTGTGCATATGATTGCAACACTCCCCGATTCAAATGTGCCATTACATGCATGTTCGATACTACATATTCTTTAACATTGTCTTATAATTGCATGTACCATATTTCACACATCTTGAGCCCTTGCATAGCACACTTCTGATGTATCCATTTCATAGGCCAAATAAGTGTACACTTTGTCCTTTTGTGTTGTATGAAAAGCAGCATCCTTTACAGTCGGATAAAACTTCAGAAGACAGGAGAGGCCCCACCCAGATGACCAAAGCGCAGCAGCCGATTGCCTACACGTCTAAAGAAATAGTCCCTCTCCAACGAGCAATATTAGTCTGTCTGGCGGCACGATATCAGTCTCGAGTGCGTGCCCATTGGTGCAGGCTTGTGTTCACCTGCCTTAAAGTACAGATTCCGCAGCCTCCTGAAGTTGTATCCGACTATAGAAACACGTAATGCCTTGCACCAGTTGCATAGACTTCTGCAATTTGATAGCACACAATGATCAGGAGCAGAAATCTATAAAGGCATCCAAGCAAAGCTGGCTGGCCACACTTCCATTATGAGGTGCTGAAAAAGGTCTCGCCAAATATTCCCATGACGTCCTTGAAAAAGAGGTGGTGTTTGGCACTTCTTTAAAATCAAAAACAGATTACACTGAATGTTGTGTAGCACGTCAAAACAAACTGAGTTTGGTTATTTGCACAGCATCTAATGGGAGGTTGAGCTTCACATAGGAAACAAACTGCTCTGTCCAGTACAATATGAGGCCGGTATGGCACCTATTATGGCACCGGTATGGCATCTATTATGTCAACAGTGTCTATATACAAATTACACTTTTCACAGGCCATAGATTTCACCATTATTTTTGTGTGATGGTTCTTTCAATCAGCGCTTGTATTACATGAGCAGGTGGATTTGAAAGCAAAGCTTTGTTTGCAAACCTTCCGACTTCCATAAGTGTGTGGCAAGGCACTGGCATGTTGTCGAATAGCTCACACTTCCTCGGTCCTGCACCAAAGAAGCCCAATGCTCTATTTTAAGTTGGATCGCAGAACAATTCAACGGCACACAAAGAAGTGTAACACACACAGCAAAGCATTCTGCTGTGTGTATTTCTCTTTGTGTCCCGTCGAATTGTTGTGCAATTAAACTTCAAGCTTCTATACCAATACACCGTCTTCAACCTCACCAATGCTCTAGTTATTAGGCCACAATGGTGCACATCTTTGAAATTTCCCAACACAAATTAGCTCTCCGAAAAATCACAAATGTTAAATTTTGCAGCACAACTGTATGTATGAACGTGCCATATTCTTTACCACTAAACTCACAGGAATCAAAGAGGCAAGCATTAACCAGCCTTGCTGCTGCCGTTACCATTATCATCATGACACCAATGGAAAGAAAGTGCCACGTTTCAGTAAAGGGAGTGCTGGAGGGAAAGGTGTGACAGCGAGGGCTTACAATAAAAATAACAGTTACGAGACATGTTCAATGCCAATATATGCTGCATGTCGCTCAGCCTACTTTGGCAATGCGGCAAGTGTTTACTCGTTTGGGCATATCACGTTTTGTGTAATCATTGCTCCAAAGCTGTAGAAATGGTCTATTTGCTCTGCAAGTTTTATTTTTATCATGGTAGGTTAAAGACCCACTTTTCATTGGCATCTGCACCACATTTCTCCCGATATGTAATAATGCCTTGGTGGTTCATGACATCTTCACGTACAGAGAGTTCTGCAGAGTATCGGATGTGCATTGTTCTAATGCTTAAGAATTAGAGCCCCATTATGAGACGAAAATTTACAATTTATCCATCCAGTATAACGCCGCCCCCCCCCAAAAAAAAAGAAGATGCACTGAACCTCTGGCACATGCATCGACAGTGAACAGGGCAAACAATCTGAAGTATTTTCTTCATGCAAGCCAACACACTAAGATTCTCAATGCATTTTCATTTCGCCACAAATGCATAGGCACAACCGGCTCGGCGCAACATCCACATCTCGCGCTGCAACAAATTGTGCAATGCCTCGCTGTTTCATAGTGCGGCCGATAGATTACGCATGACCAAAATTCAGCATTGTGCATACTTAGTAACTTCACCAATGAAGAACCCCAAGTTCTTTATGAGATTAGGATTCATAGGTTACTTCACACAATTAGGGATATCCATTTATCTATTTATACTTAACCCCTTTCCCAAGAAAGTGAGCCATTTGGAAGGCACCCTGACAGATAAGTAGAACAATCGACAAAAAGTGATCAACCAGCGAAAAAGTCTGTTAATCACAGTAACGCTGACATTGAAGGCGCCTTAATTCCTACGTACGTTCCGTCGACACACCCGACTACGTTCGTAATGTTCCCACGAAGTAGGAAGCATTCTTTTATATATGCCCGCTCCGCCGCAGTATTCTGGAAAGCTAGCCACCGCTTACGCACTGCCGCATCGATAAGCGCGTCAGACACATCTCTGACACAGTTGCTAACAGTAGTTTGATGGCGTCCGATGTAACGCTCGGCGCCGACGCTTCCCTGAAAACTCCCAGTCCCGTAGAAACGGAGGGCACAGATGACTTGCTCTACGACGGTGAGCGAATGAAGCCCGCCACGCTGTCTCCGCAGACGAGAGTCTTCGCCTAGCTCGTCACACAGCCAGCACACTGATGTCTTCGACAGACGAAAATGACGCTGAAACTCCCCGTCGGTCATGCAGGTGAACGGGTCCGGACGGTCATACTGACGCTTGCTGCCGCTGGATGCAATGAAACAGGCTGCTGCTGCCGCCGCCATGTTCCCGAGTTGAACTCGGAGGGGGTTTCGCGATGTACGAGTTTAGCACGAGTTCGCCTGTCAATCAAAACCAGAGGTCACGCCCCGCGCGAGGCATGTAACTATTGCGCGCGCACCCACTACAGTTGGGCCACGCCCAACTTATCTTCCGGCAACAGCGACGCGGTGTCGAGCTGAGAGGCATCAACAATCTTGACCGCCGACATAAAACACGCACAACGCACTGTCATCGGTGATGTACTGAGCACCACTATCAAAAACAAAGCGTTGACTATCGCTGGCATACATCTTCTCGGGCTGAGATGGCCGCACAACACGGTTTCATTGCCTGCATTGCGGCGCGTAGCGCACAGTAAATAATTATCGGCACGTCACTGTAGGTGCTTGCAAGGCGTCGAGGCGTCGAGGGGGCGACGATGCTGAGGAGCGCTTATTGCAGCAGTCGTTTCAGATGGCTGCTCTGTCATCGGTGATGAAACGGCGCCACAACGTCGTAAACACGATCAGCGTCCGAGAATCGCTCGCTCTTCTAGGCCCAGTGCAATGGCATTTCTTCATCACAAGCACTGCGCACTCAACAGTTCCAACACCTCTCTCCGTTCGAAATCTGATTTCATAACTGCACACAAGAGCCCTCACCTGACAAAATGCGAGTGCTGCGGTGTCGTTACGGTATCCATCTGCGATCGCTGCTGGCTCCAGCAGAGGTAATCCGCAAGCACCTTCGACTGCACAACACACTCATATACTGCGTACATGCGCTCAGAGGCGCCTTCACTGGGCAAGCGATGACAAGCGATGAATTATGTCGCTGGGGAAGCACGCACGTTTCGCAATGTATCGCAGAGGCTTCGCGCACGAAGATAAACTGGTACATTTTCACTGAACTGCGTCACTACGCACTCTAAAATAACATACCGCCATTTTACAGCGACAGCTGTTGTGTCGTTTTTAGTCGGTAAAGCGGGGGCCTTAATAGCCTAGTGAAGTGCCTGCGATGAACAGCCGTACCGCGGCGCTGCGTTTCTATTCCCCTAATACAGAAAGAGTGGCCATGACCCTGCATGGATCATGACCGACTTTATTGAGAATAGCACTGCAGCGCCCCTAGGTGACTTATCACCGTATGAACGCCCTCGTGCGTGCGACCCGCCTCAATGTACCGTTTCTAAGCTTTCGCCTCCCTGTCGTCACTCACGGCAAGAAGTGCAAAATTTAATAATTTGCTCGATCTCCGTTTGTCATCACAAATTTCTAGCATTGAAAACGAAAAACAGATACCTAAAGAAATAAAAATGTGCGTTATTTTATTTGTCGTATTTTAACGTATTCGTTTGAGCGAAAATGTAGGTGCAAGAATGCGCCGCATGCACCCCGTTCGCATTCGATGGAGGATAGATAGATAGCGCCCGAAAGATGAGGCACGCCCTTGACGCGCCCGGGAAAGGCGTGGCAAACGGTTCACGGCAAGTGTGCTGACAGACAGCGGGGCAGTCACGGTATCGCTAAGTTGCGATAATCCGTTGATAACAATACGCGGCGCTGGCGCGTTTCGTTTTGCAGCCTTCTGCGCTTGAAACGTGGAAGCAGCGTGCCGCGCAGGGTGCGCTCATGTCATACGCGACTTTTTGTCTACATATTTTTTTGCCTGCACCTTCGGCCCGTTCCGCGCTATCTCCGTTCACTGACTGCCGTCGAGCAAACTCGGGCAAAACTCGGGTGAACGAGAAACTCGGCGCATCCTGCATAGCACCCCTGGTGCTTTTAAAAAGTCATATTCGAGACAAAATGTACAGAAAAGACAAATGCGGTATACAGAACAATGCGAGGTAGAGAAGTAAATAGGGAACCCGAAAGCGAGGAAGTGTAAAGGGTAGTTATTGATACAGAATAATTATCTACATATATACCAAGAAAGAACAGTCACTTGAGCATATACCAACGAGGGTGAAGTCTAAAGCCTGTGCACTCGAGAGATGAATTACTTGACATTCTCATTTCAATACGTTGTTACTTGTTATTGCTCATTTTCTCCCACAAAAGGTGGTGGGCTCGGTTGCCCTAGTTAAAGCTACCTCAATCAAGTGTACCTCAATCAACTTCGCCCTAATTAACCGCAAAGGTCGTGGGTTCTAATCAACTCTATATTAATTAACTGTGTCTTCTTGGCATGATTAATGGCACCGATGTTACATCGGAAGAAGTGATGTGGAGAAAGACGACGACGAAGGCGCGAGCAGTGGCACGAGGGCTCCGTTGTTCTGATCCACACACCGCAACCTTGGAAGATCGAGGGCTTTCGCCTTGAATATGAACGCGGAAATATACCAATACAGGTAGAATACTTTGTCAAGTCCTATAACAAAGAATATTTAATGCAACAAGGTCAGGCAGAGAATGAGGAATGTTGCCTGACATACGTTTGCGGCACGAAAAATTGCACATGATGAAAAAGCTTTGAGAAATGCATAATGTCGTGGACTACCTTATAGAGGCACAAAAGCTTTGATTTAATAAGTCGTGATTTTAGAGGTGTGAGTTTATGTGTATTTAGAAGCGCTGGACTATCTCCTCCAGAACTTCAAATGTGGTGCTTGAAGGTAGACATGTAATTATTCTGAAATAGTCAGGATTAGATTTGCACGTTACACGCAAAACTATAGAGGTATACATTAGCAGTGGAAGGCACACAAGCGCCCGTGGTTTCGTCGTCTTTCTTGTGTGTGTTGTTTTCTGGCGCAAAATCTTTTCAGTATGCACACAGCAGAATATCATTTCAGAAAGGCAACAGGCGAGTGGAAGTTTGCAATATACCACAAATAATTCCAGTAACACGAAGGACATGTTGTTGCGCATATTTAGCGTGCGAAGAGAAGCTTAGCATTTTGTTTAAGTACACACCAAGACCCTTCTCCCATTTCACCAACGCTGGTGAAATGGGACCTTTCACCAACGAGAGCACCCGTGTACTCACATTTAGGGGCAAGTTAAAGAACTCTGGGTGGCCCAAATTATTCCGGAGTCTTCGAATACGGCGTGCCTCATGATAAGAGCGTGCTTTTGGCACATAAAACCCCATAATTTGTTGTAATAAGATCGTATGCGTCCGATGGCCTACCGCTTGTTCGAAGCAGGGTCAGTGCTAGGGAACATAGTGGCAACCACATGCCCCGGCCGTATATGGGTCGCAAACTCCAAAAGCTGGAACAAGCGCTGGTTACGGTTGTTGCTGCTTTTCTTGGGAGCAGATAAATGGTCAACGCACCGCGACGCGAAAACAACCTATAGCGCGTACGTTGCAAATAAACTGACCTTCACATTTGAAAACGGAACGAAACGAATCGGAGCACCAACATGGAAATTTTGGTGCGCCCAGTGCGAAAAAAGGTGCTCTGTTTTGTGCACACATCTAATTCTCGATGCGTGCACCCCTCGCACATTGCTGCCTCTTGCCAGTGCCGCCGCCCTTTTTACCGCGAGGCCCGTCACGTTCAGCCTGCAAGGATGACTCCCGCAACGTGGTAAGATGCCACTGATCCAGCGACAATGCAAATCAACAGAGCTCGCATAACGGGGCCACACGGGCCATGCCTCGGTCAAAAATGTCACGAATACACGTCGCTTATCATCGCTCAAAGCGGTCTGTTTACTTCGGCCGAAGTATACCTGTAGCCTCAATGCGCTAACATTGGACTGGGAGCCTCTCACCGCTCGCCCAAAGTGCGGGAAAACGTGCCTTGCAGGAAACGACCGAAGCGGAACAAGCATTCAGGCAAACATGTCATCACAAATGCAGGCAGAGCCGCCGAGCAGCCACGTAGGCCTCCATCCGAGCAGCTAGCAACTGTCGGCCGAGCGCGCACCGAATAAAAGCTACCGGGAACCATGTCTCGGCAAATCTCCAATTGGCTACGGGATCTCGATGCAAGAGATAATGTGTTGGGCCACCACTGTGGCTTCACGGAGCGTTCGCTTGCCAATGCTAGCTGCGTGACGTAATGCTCCACCTTTTTTCCTTCCTTCGTGGCTTCACACGCACGCGGCGTACGAGCAGCGACGTGTTGCACTCACAGCTGCCGACAAGCTACGGTCATTTCCCTGGCAGAATCTGGACCACCCACCATGCAGTCCGGACCTCGCAGCTAGGGATTTCCATGTTTTCGGTCCGCTGAAGAAGTTCCTGGCAGGACAGCGATCACGTGCACCGATGAAGCCAAGGCAGCAGTCCGGTGGTGGTTTCACAGTCAGCCGGACGAATTCTGCCACAGAGACATCTCAAGTATAGTGCTGCGATGGGACAGATGGGTCTGAACCTGTGTGGAGACTTTGTGGAATAGTAGTGTAAGGTACGTCAAATATCACGTATATTTGTCATTGCCTGTACGTACCTTATTTTGGCTAATAAAAATAGTTGCAAAGGCTTACTGAGTCGCCCTCGTACATGGTATGTTTTTCCGTATAACTTGATATTATAGTTCTGGAAGCATTTAAGAGGAAGCTTTAGCTCGGGCCCAGCTACGACGCGGCCTATTCAAATACATGTAAAAACGCAAAAATGTTTTTCTGAGATAACCCCTGGACCGATTTTGATGAAATCTGTTGCATTTGAGAGAGTAAGATAAATTTTAGTGACTGTTGGAAGCAGATTTTTGATTTAGGGCTTGAATTTTGTTAGAAAGATTTTCAAAAATTCAGAAGTTTGAAAAAAATAGAAGCATGAAGTTTACAAACTAATATCTTTGCATCAAGAACAGATATCGCGGTTCTGTAAACGGCATCCATTAGATCATTCAAAGCGGACAAATATCATATGTCATTTTACATCTTACGTGAATTTGTTACATTGTTTACGAGGGTTCTGCAAAAGTTGTAAATACATATTAACACATTTTTTGAGGTTCATGTGTAACATACCAATTTTGTCCGCTTTAGATGTGCTATCAGATACAATTCACAGAATTGCGATATCATTTATTCTTATTGAGTTACAGAGTTGTAAACTTCATAGTTTCGTTTTCTGAAAGTTTGCAATTTTCGTGAATCTTTTATAAAAAATTGACGACCTAACTCAAAAATACGAAACCAACAGTCACTAGATTTTAAGTTTTTCTTTTAAATGCAGCAAACCCAGTCAAATTTGGTGCAGTGGTTGCCGAGAAAAACGAATTCTCCTTTTACATGTATTTATATAGGAGCACCCGAGCTAAAGCTTCCTCTTAAGAGTAGCTTATTGTTTCTGCACCAGTTTGAGAGTGACAAATTGTCTTTTTAGAGTTCAATGCAGTCGTGAAAACTGAGAGTCTTGCATAGCTATAACTCATTACCATACAGAAGAAATGAGCAATGTTTAATTGTTGACAAAAAAGGCTAAGCTAGACAGCAGTCGTCTTGGTTTAAAAAGAATAACCTTGTTTACACAAACGAGCACCTCTGCATGGAATTTAAGCTTATGTTCAGTAAAGCACGGCATGCAAGGCATGAAAGGGAATGGAAATATGTGTGGGTATCACAGGGCAAAATTTATATGAGGAAGGCAGACAGGACCCCCCCTTTTACATGTAACTTCTTATGAAGTAGTCTAGCCTAATGGCAGCCTAACTACATTCTTTGTAGAGAACGATGGCCATGCATTCTAGTGCATCAGAATTGAACTCGTATGTAAGCGACCATCACGTGCAGCTCCTAAATATTATTATGCAATCAGCCCGCTCTAACAAAGAAAGCTTTGTTTTATTTCTTGATCAGTTCAATTTCTTATTCACCGTTATTATGATGACCGAAACTTGGTAACGTAGTGATACAGACGTGTTTCGTATTGGCGGATATAATGTTGTATGCGACAATATAAAATCAAAAATTGGCGGAGGTGTATGTATACATATAAAAGCTGGATTTCTGTATGAATATGTTGAAGATTTGTTTCCATGTACAGAGGACATTGAGGTATTAACCTTAAAGTATCAGAGCTATATGCTTGTATTAGTGTACAGGCCACCTGATGGCAATATTAATTATTTTTTTCAATGTTTAGAAAATTTATTTGCCGTTGTCAATGAGCTTAATTATATATCAGTTCTGGGAGGAGACCTTAACAATGGTATGTTGAGTAATACACCTAAACAGACGAGATTTTCAAACTTCCTTGCAAGTTTTTTCTTAAGAAACGTAATCACTATCTCAACGCGTATCACTGATACCAGTTCTGCTCTACTACACTTGTAAATTACGAATAGTACAGACAGTACAATACAGGCAGGCGTCCTTGATGCCGCAATAAGCTATCATTTGCCCATATATTTAGTCCTTGACCACAAAACTATTAAAAGAAGTCAAACCCTTCCTGCCGCTTATTTTCAACAAATAAATCCATGAATATTATCTTCTTTTAGAGACGAAATTAGCACAATAAATTGGAGTAACGTTCTATCTTGTTCCTCCTCTGATCTCGCTTACGATGCTTTTAGTGATACCCTATGTCATGCGTATTAAAGAAAAACATTTTACTTAGAAAGCGTTAAATAGTCCTAGGCGGGCGCGCAAACCTTGCATTTCTTCAGCAATACTTAATATGATAAAAGAAAAATATACGTTATATCGAGAGTTTCAGATAAAGCGAGACCCGGATAAATTTAAAGCTTTTAAGGCATACGGCAACAAACTCACTAAAATACAAAAACAAGCTAAACTTAATTATTACTTCATGATGTTTGATAGTGTCATTGATTCCAAACATTACATACATAAATTACATAGATTACATTTATCATATCTACTAAACAAATGACTACCGATATTTGTTAGCTGTCTATTAACAATGGATTATGTAAGGTTGCAGTGCTTGCAAACAAGTTCAATGCATATTTTACCTCATTGGTTGACAGTATTCATAATTGGGATTCATTAGATTATTTGCCTCCCGCTCTGACTGATTCTTTGTTTGCGAATACCAAAGACGCACGGGTCATCAGTGTTTTTCGAAATTTCAAAATGAGCAAAAGCGAGGACATAGATGGCTTAAAATTGGAATCTATAATATTTATCTTCGATCTCATATGTACCTGCTTAGTTTAAATTTATAATTTCGCGTTTACCAAAGAAGTGTTTCCGCAGAGAATGAAAACCTCTAAAGTAACGGTTATATATAAGGGTGGAGACAAGGGCATTTTAGGTAACTATAGACCGATATCAATTTTGCGGGCTTTTTCTAGAGAGTACGAAAAACTTATTTTCATTCGACTGTTTAAGTTTTTAAATAGACAGCGTTATGACGTCGTCACAGCTGGGCTTTCAGTCAGACCTATCTACCGAAAGGGCCTTGCTTTACCAAAAGGAATTGATTCTGAGGAATATGAAAGCAAAATCTTAGCCTAGGAATATTCCTAGATTTCTCCAAGGCATTTTACAAGATAAATCATGCTACAGTATTAGAAAAGCTCTAATATTATGGAGTTCCTGGAGTCATTTTAGGTTTCATAAAAAACTATTTATCAAATCAGCAACAGTGCGTATCAATCAACCGAGAGCTATCATGATCCATGAAAGTTAAGAATGGAGTACCCCAAGGCAGCATATTGGGACCCCTGGTACTTAATATTTTTTTAATAATGATGTTGTAGGAATTGACAGCTCTGTAGATAATGTAATCTACGCGGATGACACCAGTCTATTCTTTTCTCGTGAGATGGTTGATGACCTCATGGTGTCTGCAAATGAAGCACTAAATAAAGTATATGCAAGGACTATAGCAAATTCACTTCACATCAATGTTTCTAAAACCAAGGCTGTACTGTTCCGTGCAAAATGCAAATTATACGAAAAGTCTCTCAAGCTAACTCTTTAACCCTTAATAATAACCCTTAAAAATAAAACTGTCTGTGTTTTCTATCACAAACAAATGGCATGGAATTACCATACTGAATACATCAGCCTACATTAGCATACAAGATGTAAACGTGCCCGGCAAGGTGCTCTGCAGTGACCATAGGATGGTAAGAACTCGAATTAGCCTAGACTTGAGGAGGGAACGGAAGAAACTCGTACATAAGCCGATCAATGAGTTCGCGGTAAGAGGGAAAATAGAGGAATTCCGGATCAAGCTACAAAACAGGTATTCGGCTTTAACTCAGGAAGAGGACTGATGGAGAGATTCAAGACACCCTACAGGCCGCAGCAGACGCCGTCGTGGCTCATGCCGGAGCTATGAATCTCACATGCTCCCCTCAAAAATCCGAGCTGCTGCTTCTACCATCCCACCGGGGGGCCGGAAAACACATGTCTAGTATAGAGGTAATCCTAAACCACATCCCTGTTACTAGAGTGGACAGGCTCCGGGTGCTCGGTTTACACATTCAAAGCAACCGGCTCAACACATATACCCTACATACACTTCACACCACAGTCGATCACACCCTGCGCCTTCTAGGACGAGTCTCCAATAAACATGGCGGACTAAAGGAGGCCGAACTTCTCCGCTTGATTCAGGCCTTCGTCATCAGCAAGATTACATTCGCAACACCATATCTACATTTCCTTAAATCAGAATCAGATAAGATCGACACTCTTTTACGCAAAATATATAAATTCGCTCTGGGAGTCCCCATACGTACCTCCACTGATAGGCTAATGCTTACTGGAACTTTCAACACACTTACTGAACTCACAGAAGCCCACCTCACATCCCAATATAGCAGGCTTTCTAACACCGCAACAGGTCGACACATTCTACAAACTCTTTCTATCACTCCGGCACCCATCATCAAGACTAAATACACCATTCCACATCACATACACGAAAACCTCTGCATCCCCCCACTTCCTAAAAACATGCACCCTGTGCATCACAAACAGCGCAGGAGGCAGCGAGCAAAGGCTCTCCAAAAACAATTCTCGGCCTCTAAAGACGTGCTCTATGTTGATGCCGCCGAATATGGGAACAGAAATCATTACGCAATATCAGTCATTAACTCTCACGGCCAGGTCGCTGCGGCCGCCTCCATTCCTGGCTCTTCCTCGGAGGAGGCGGAGGAAGCGGCCATAGCCCTGGCCCTCACAATTCCAAATTCATCAGTTATCGTTAGCGACTCCAAAGCAGCCATACATAACTTCGGAGCGGGTAGGGTCTCTAAGCCAGCCCTTTCTCTCCTCTTGGCCCATCCTTTCCATCAAACTGTGGCATTAATCTGGACTCCCGCGCATGCGGGCCTTGCCGGAAACGAGGCGGCTCATGCCAGTGCCCGAGGATTTACTGTCCGGGCTCAGGCCTCAGATGGGTCGGACCTCGCCACGGAGGAGGCGCCGTTTACAGCGCGGGATCGACTTATTACTTACCACGACATCTGCGCACACTACCGATTAGACCGCTTAACCTTTCCGCCACTCATGGGCAAATCCCCGCGTAGGTGTGAAGTTCTGTGGCGACAGCTGCAGACTCGCACCTTTCCGTCCCCTTACCTCCTCCACCGCATTCATCCCGCCATTTACCTTTCTCCCTCTTGTAAATTCTGTGTCTCTCCCAAAGCAGACTTAAACCACATCATGTGGGGGTGCCCTAAGCACCCCCTTCCCCCTTTCCTCAAGCAATTAATATCTAGTGAGGAGCAGTGGGAGGCTGCCTTGCGCAGCTCCAGGCCCGATCTTCAGGAGGCCATCCTGGAGTCGGCTGAGAGGATAAAGGAGGCCTACTCCAAGTAGTTCCTCCCCCACCCTCTATTCCATTGCCCCCTTCCCTTTAAAGAGGGATAAATAAAGTTTTCCATCATCATCATCGCAGGAGACGAAAGATCTGATCAAGAAACGCCAACGTATGAAAGCATCTAACCCTACAGCTAGAATAGAACTGGCAGAACTTTCGAAGTTAATCAACAAGCGTAAGACAGTTGACATAAGGAAGTATAATATGGATAGAATTGAACATGCTCTCAGGAACGGAGGAAGCCTAAAAAGAGTGAAAAACAAACTAGGAATTGGCAAGAATCAGATGTATGCGTTAAGAGACAAAGTCGGCAATATCATTACTATTAGGGATGAGATAGCTCAAGTGGCTGAGGAGTTCTATAGAGAGTTATACAGTACGAGTGGCACCGACGACGATAATGGAAGAGAGAACAGTCTAGAGGAATTTGAAATCCCACAAGTAACGACCGAAGAAGTAAACAAAGCCTTGGGAGCTATGCAAAAGAGGGGAGGATCAGTTAACAGCAGATTTGTTGAAGGATGGTGGGCGGATTGTTCTAGAAAAACTGCCCACCCTGTATACGCAATGCCTCATCACCTCGAGCGTACCGGAACTTGGAAGAACGCTAACATATTCCTAATCCATAAGAAAGGGGACGCCAAATGGATGGATGGATGAAAAACTTTATTAGGGTCCTTTAGGGCGCGCACTAGCGCGCAGCGGGCCGCTCCCACGTCGGGACAGAGAGGCCGAGTCTCTCCGCCGCGTCGCGGGCCCGTTGGACAGCCCATAACTGTTCTTCGAGGTTGGGGCTCTGTAGGACCGCATCCCAACGTGAAGAAGTGTTGTTTTTATCGCTGTGTAACGCGGGACATCGCCAGAGCATGTGAGGTAAACTCGCTAAATCATTGCAAAGTGCACATGCATTTGTTGTTTGAATTTCGGGGTACACCTTGTGAAGAAGTAGGGGGTTTGGGTAAACCCCCGTCTGTAGAAGCCTGAGTGTCAAAGCTTGAGGTCTATTGAGTTTGCAATGTGGGAGGGGGTAGATTCTCCGAGCCAAATAAAAGTGCTTAGTAATTTCGGTGTAGGATGAAGGAGAGTCCCGAGTGTCAGTACCCCCAGCGTCAGGCTGCCCGGTAGCTACGCGGTTGATGATCCCTCGCGCAGCTCCGTGTGCCGACTCGTTGAGGTTGGGCGGGGCACCCTCGATCTGTCCCATGTGGGCTGGAAACCAGATCAATGTGTGTGGCTTGATCTCCTTGCTTCCTAGTATCCTTAGGGCCAGCTCGGATATGGTACCTTTGGCAAATGCCCTAACAGCTGATATGGAGTCACTGTAGATTGATGTCCTCTTGTCGTCCAATAAGGCCATCGCTATTGCTGCCTGCTCTGCGATCTCAGAGGACGTCGTCCGAATCGAGATTGCGTTTGTTATTTGCCTTTCATGATCTACGCTAACCACAGCGAAGGCCTGTCCGTCGGCGTAGCGCGCTGCGTCTACGTAACTGTTCTCCGAAGCCCTTTCACGAGCCTTTTCCAGGAGAGCCTTCGCGCGCGCCCGACGTAAGGGGACGCCAAAGACTTGAAAAATTATAGCCCGATCAGGTTACTGTCCGTTGCCTACAATGTATTTACTAAGGCAATCGCAAATGGAATGAGGGACACCTTAGACTTCTGTCAACCAAAAGACCAGGCAGGATTCCGTAAAGGTGACTCAACAATAGACCATATTCACACTATCAATCAGGTGATGAAGAAATCTGCGGAATATAAGCAACCCTCATTTGTAGCTTTCATTGATTACGAGAAAGTGTTTGATTCTGTCGAAACCTCATCAGTCATGGAGGCATTACGGAATCAGGTTGTAGACGAGCCGTATGTAGAAATGCTGAAAGATATCTATAACGGCTCCACAGCCACCCTAGTCCTCCATAAAGAAAGCAACAAAATCCCAATAAAGAAAGGCGCCAGGCATGGAGATACGATCTCTCGGATGCTATTCACAGCGCGTTTACAGGAGGTATTCAGAGACCTGGATTGGGAGGAATTGGGGATAAGAGTTAATGAAGAATACCTTAGTAACTTGCGATTCGCTGATGATATTGCTTTGCTTAGTAACTCAGCGGACCAATTGCAATGCCTGCTCACTCACCTGGAGAGGCAAAGCAGAAAAGTTGGTCTAAAGAGTAATCTCCAGAAAAGTAAGGTAATGTTTAACAGTCTCGGAAGAGAACAACAGTTTACGATAGGTAGCGAGGCACTGGAAGTGGCAAGGGAATACATCTACTTAGGGCAGGTAGTGACCGCGGATCCGGATCATGGGACGGAAATAATCAGAAGAATAAGTATGGGAGGGGGTGCGTTTGGCAGGCATTCTCAGATCATGAACAGCAGGTTGCCATTATCTCTCAAGAGAACAGTGTAGAACGGCTGTGTCTTACCAGTACTCACGTACGGGGCAGACACCTGGAGGCTTACAAAAAGGGTTCTACTTAAATTGAGGACAACGCAACGAGCAATGGGAAGGAGAATAATGGGTATAACGTTAAGGGATAAGAAAAGAGCAGATTGAGTGAGGGAACAAACGTGAGTCAATGACATCTTAGTTGAAATCAAGAAAAATAAATGGGCATGCACAGGACACGTAATGAGGAGAAAAGATAACCGATGGCCATTAAAGGTTACGGACTGGATTCCAAGGGAAGGAAAGCGTAGCAGGGGCTGGCAGAAAGTTAGTTGTGCGGAGGAGATTAAGAAGTTTGCAGGGACGACATGGCCACAATTAGTACATGACCCGGGTAGTTGGAGAAGTATGGGAGAGGTCTTTGCCGGAAGTGGGCGTAACGAGGCTGATGATGATGATGATGAAACATTAGCCATAATCTTTGCAGAGCTTTAGTTGTGTTGTGCCGGTGTCAGAATGTATCACCTTTAAACCAAAAACTATTATTATGTAACGGTCTTTTTTCTTCAAATTTATACTATTGTCATCTGGTTTGGTCCGCAGGCTCTAAAGTGCCATTGGACATTCTGGTTGTGCTGAAAAAAAAAATGCCCTGCGGTGCATTGAAGGTGTATCCCATAACGCACACACCGCTTCATTATATTATAAAGTAAAGGATTTTAAGAGTAAACAATTATTACGAATACCAGCTTTTGTCAAATTTATACCAGAACTACGCATAGAAAGTGCGCTCTTGCGTACTTTGGCCGATTCGCGACCAAAGCCAGCCTCAGTCGGCGTGCAGAGAATTGGCATGCACCGTATTCTCGTGCTAGTTACGGCATGCAAACATTTCTGTCTCTCGAGTTTACTAAACAAATGGAAATTAACAACTGAAAGTTTACGCATTTGCCCAAAACTGATGTACTACAAAGGATGTCCTGAATGAGCTATTCGTGTAATATGAAGTCATTTTTGTGATGGCTAATTAGTGTCATGCAATTTTCTGTTGCTTTGTTATTTAATGCCTTCTTGTGTATTTCAGAGTTTTATTTTACGCTTTGCTGTGACAGGCCACCTCCGTGTTGCTTTTGTATTGTCGCTTTCCCTGCCTGTAATTTTGTTTTCCGGGTGATGGGGCCAGTCAAGCTGTGAAATGTAATTTTTTTCCCGTCACACCTAACCAAGCCTATGTGCACTCTGATGTACCTGCCATGTGTTTGAATAAACTCAAACTCAAATATAATTTATGAGCAGTAGGAAGAGGGCCAAGAACAGATCCTTGATGAACTCCACCAGTGACCTCGTATCTAGCAGAACTCTGTCCATTAATGACAAAGAAGCACGATCTCCTGCCTAATTAAGTTCATTCCAGGGCAGCGATCGAAGAAGGTATATCCATTTGCGTGAGCTATGTAATGAGGAGCTCATGGCAAACTACATCAAATGTTTTACTTAGGTTAAAGTAAGTAGTATCTAATTGGCCCATACTAGGTACCACACTGGAAGCATGGATCATAAATGAGACCAGGTTTCTTGTGAAGCGCCCTGGTACAAAGCCATGCTGTTCATCTAGTCAAATGTTCTTGGCACTAGCAGAAAGCCGGGGGTGCGATACAGATTGAAACATATGACGCAGCACGGAGGAAAGATATAGGCTGGTAGTTGGTGACTGCACTTCTAGCACCCGATGTGTGTACGGGCTCTCCTCGTGTTACCTTTCAAGCGCCAGGAAGCGTACTAGATTTTAGAGATCCATTGAAGATTCTTGTGAAAGCAGGGACAAGTGTAGCTCCTACCAACAGTGCCACAAGGGAAGCTTTGAAGCAATTTGAAAACACGGTCTCCATTTACTGCTAGCGTACACATCGTACCAGACTAAAAAGGAAAGTTACTCGAGGTAGACGCTTCTGTCACACTATATGCAGAACACAGAGGCTCTGCAAGGGTATCAACAGTGCTCGAGACAACATCTGCATTTGCATAAACGAGACATACACATTCGACACTTTTTGTAAAAGAAAGACAGCGCACGTAGCTCGAAAAATGTTACAGTGGAGCTGTTAAGGGCTAGTTTCTCCACTCTCGTGTCCGCGTGTAGTAAAAAGACTATCACCACCAGCAATGGCTCGAGTTTCGTCGTATTCTTCCACAGCTGGCTCGTCGGCGCCACTCGGAGCGACCACGCGAACGCGCTCGTGCTCCCGCCTTCGTCGTCCTCCACACTCCGGAGCCGCTCGTCGTTCCAGCGTGGAATTTCGCTTTGTCGTTGTAATGGGGAGGCCGTGTTTACCGGGGTATGAGCCATTGCTTAACGGGGTGTGAGAGATTAATCGTTTTCCGTGACGTACAGATGTAATTTGGAAGCAATTTAATTTGGAAGAATCGCAAGCGGCAATGCCACCGAGCAAATTCGAGACATCGAACGCAAGCGACAACGGCGGACAGCGCGCATACCGTCATTGACGTCGTTCTCTCCGTCGCAGCCGAACGTGTGTGTAACCTCATTAAGAAACACAAAGACGTAACCAATAATTGAAAAAAACTTTTTTCAACCGTCGGGATTTACCCAGTCATAAACACCGGGGTCGCACGTTTCAGTATCACTAGTTAATCATCTGTACGGAGTGCTTGGGCTGATAGTTTACAGTGGAGCTGTTAGAACCTTGCTGGGTTTGTTTTGGCGTGCGCAGTTTCGCTGAACTTGGGGAGGGAGAGCTGAGGGAGAGTGAAAGTATAAAAATAGTAGAATTGGTTTCTAGAAGCGCGCTCTGACACAGACAGGAAGACACGACGTCGTCGTCTCTTCCTGTCCGAACGATCTCCTGGAAAGCAATTCTGCTACGCTCAACCAACGAGCTGAGGTAAGCGTTATTCTATAAACATGGCGCAGGGGCAAAAGGAGCGGCGCGCACGCGAGCGAGGAACGCACAAGGTATATGTAAACTGGTAGCGAACCTTCCAGTCGAAGCCATACGCGAGTTGCTAGAGAAGTGTGGCAGTTCACTGCTTTCGTGAATACGTGGGTTTTACCTACTCTCTGCCTTCTCTCCCTGCTTCCTCTCTACCATTCTACCTACCTCCCCTCTAGGCGTGTTAGTAGAAAGGTAAGCGCCGCAATTTCTGCAATGCTTTTGAGGGTGGCCATGGATAATGACAGCACTAAAAAGGTCATTGTGGCGGCGCCCAGGGAGCGCCGGATGGCACTGTAGCAACACGATGGAAAGTCGCCTTTCCTCTCTGCCGCGTCCACCTATATGCATGGTATATTGTGTTTTGATGCCCTCTTCGACCGCCGCTTCGAATCAAGTGGCGGTCGAGGAGGACATCAAGGCACAGAACATGCTCTCAACCACCTCCCCAGGTGGCGTGCAAGATGGCGACAGCAACAGCAGGAGCAGAAAAGTCCAAGAGAAAGGAAAAGAAGGCATTGCCTTAAAAACCTTTACTTTATTATCAAGAAGATCCACGCTCAGCACTCATGATCACTTCCAGCCTGCGTTTTCTGTTTCTGTTTGCACATTCAGGCAAAATCCAAGAGCAACTTCCTTGATTCACTCAACGCACGCTGGGTGAGAAAAATGTAAACAAGTATTATATTGACAGGCTGGGTGGTCGACTGTGAAAACCCACCAGCTCGATGTAGCCCCAGAAGAACTTCAGTTTGGCCTAGTAGCCCATAAATGGAAGATAGTTCCGTTCTTGTTTCCTTTACGGTAAATCATCCGATGGTGATGTTAAATTTTCAAAAATACGGAACGCTATTTAACGTACGAACATGTTAGCAAGGCTGAGTTTTACTTGTGTGTATGCCAGCCGTGATGGCTCAGTAGCTTATGTTTCTCCTGCCAAGCATGAGCTCACGTCTTCCACAGAAAATGCATTTCGGTAGGGCGCAAAGCGAAAAAAATTCCATGTAGTTACTAGATTTAGCTCGTTTTTTTTAAATAAGCCTAGATAATCTACGTGGTTGATGTCACCGGAGACACCACTACCGTGTCCCCCGTATTTCTGGCGGAGTTTTTGGAAGGGAAACCTCGTACGTTATCATCGGCATGCACTGAAGAGCAGAGGCGAATACTCGTCCAGCCATCAATACGGGTTTTAATGGCATGAAGCCTAACATAATTTTTTACCATTTATAAGGGCGGTTATATAGGTGGAGCGTGAATGTATTGCATGCCGAGTTGCTGACATATCCCTAATTATTCCCTAGCGATGCTTCTTTATGCAAAACGGTTCACCCTTGCTATCAAAACCTGCAAGTAGAGAGCATCTTCGAATTCGTGGTTAGATGCAAATAGGGTTGCCAACTCTCCTGTGAACTAAGTCGGGACTGGTGAGGAGGGAAAATGGTGGCTGGTAATGACCAACCGGTCAGGAGGCCGGTCTGTACGTGCCGCAAACATCAAGAAATCTTTTTTGACCTACTGTGTCGCGATGTCCAACAACAAATGTGTCGCATAGCTGCCTAACACGCCTACCAATGGAGCTAGAGGTATTGTCAACGATCAGGGCCTACAAAGAGGCTAGAATTATAGAAAAATCGAAACCGTCCTAATGTTTAACGGAATGCAAAAATTCACACAAAAAAGTAGCAGTTTCGCCCGCAAGGCGGAACATCGATTGCGACAGTAAATTAGTGCACAGCTATACGAAGTAAGGATAATAGTTTTACCGACCGTATGAACTTGGGAACATTCGCTTACTAACTGAATTAACAAGCATATGGTGTCATTACGCATGAGCAAACATGAACACACCGCACTCGACGAGCACGGGCACTCGCAGTCAAAATGCTGTTGTGGGCAAGCGCGGCGAGCTAAGTGACAGTGTACCACATCGACGCAAGAGCGGCGAGAACACAGGCTACGTGCCGTCTGCAGATCCCTCTGAACATACGGCGCGCGCGACCGAGTGCGGCCGTGCAAAGTACTAATTATTCGAATCAGTGACCCTGCTGCTAATGATCCACAAATAACGCTTTGTACAATGGTGTAAGCGCTTTTTCTGGCATTATTCATCACAAGTGAATTGCATTCGTAACAGTGAAAACTCGTTGGTATGTCTGCATGCTTTGCCTAGCCGAGTTCACGCCCGCCTGCACACGTGATTCCGGAAGTACAAGGCGAGAACCGTTTAGAAATCGTTCAATATTGTCTAGTACGGAGGAATGGGTGACAAAGGTCCATTGGTACTGAGGAAGGGTTCAGAGGTCAAAAAAGAAACCTCAAATTCTTCCAAAGGAGTGATATACGCTGTGGCGATACCGTGTGGCAGCACATGCGATGAAAATCCAAAATTGAGGATGGGCACGCGAGTGCAGTTTTCGCGGATCCGGATTAAGGTGCTCGGCAGGGCAATATTGCGCGACAAAACCACGTCAGTAAGCGGCGACACGACGTACTCGCCATCAGGTACGGGAGGAGAGGGCGTCAGGAGGACATTTGTAGCCGCTTGTGGAGACAGCCTTGCAAACTAAGCAGAACATAAGCGGTGTGAAGCACAAGTTGTTACGTCGGCAGGAAGCGGCAGATCCAACTGTACAACACCTGCGGAGCAGTCGATTTGCGCAGAGTGTTTCGAAAGGAAGTCGAGGCCGAGAATTAGGTCGTGCGGACAGTGTTCAAGGACGATAATGAGAACAACGGTATAATGGCCCCCAATGGTCTCACGTGCTGTGCACCTTCCAAGGACAGGTGAAGTACTCCCATCGGCGACTCGCACAGTGCGCGGTACGGCAAGTGCCAGAACCTTTTGGAGCCTTCGGCGGAGAGCAGCGCTCATAACTGAAAGCTGCGCTCCTGTATCAAGAGAGATCTAACAGGAATGCCATCAACTTCAATGTCCAATAGGTTTCCACATGTAGGCAGGGTCAACAGAGGATTTGTGGGCCGGGTCGGAGTTGCAGCTTCACCTCCGGGAGCTGCACCGCCTAGTTTCCCGAAGCGAAGCGACCGGTTGCAGAAGGGGACGAAGAGCGGTGAACGAGAGGCGAACGGGACCTACGATCTTGCGGAGACGGGGAGCGGCTGGATCTTGGTGGAGCACTGTCGGCGTTGATAGTTCCTAGTCGGCGTATAGGGCGAGAAAGTAGGATTGTCTGGTACTTGGCGGTAGTGACTCGGAGACGACCACCGAGGAGGTGATGACCAGTGCTTGCGGCAATACGGGTGATATGTCCAATACCGGAGCAATTAAAACAGATGGGTTTATCATCCACTGTACGCCAGTCAGCTGGGTTGCGACGGAGTGGCGGAAAGCTTTGCGTCTGGGAGCGAGCGGCAGGAGAAATCTGGTAGGCGTTTGTATGGCGGACCGAGCAAAGAGACGGAATGCCCAAACTTGCTATTTCCTACCAAACGACCCGCTTGTATAAGGGAGATAGCGGGCACGATTTACCGACAGTCGGAACGAATTGGAGCCGGAGCCATGGCCTCAAGCTCACGGCGAACGATGCGCGTGATATCTTTCGGCCATGTGGGCTGAACAAACCGCGGCGGGTCTTCGCAAAAAGATGTCGCAGGGGTATTGCGCAATCGGTCGAAAGTATGAGCGACGCGGCGGCCCTTCGCTTGTTCGAATCGCCGGCACTCCTTTAAAATTGCATCCACAGTGGCACAATCCTTACACATCAGTAGATTGAAGGCATCGTCTGGCATACCTTTCAGTATGTGACCAGTCTTGTCTGCCTAGGCCATGTTGTTATCAGCCTTGCGACAGAGGGCCAGCACATCCTGTATGTACATGTAATAGGATTCTGTGGACGTCTGAGCGTGGCACGCAAGTTTTTTTTTTTTTTTTTTTGCTGCCAGCTGACGACCGACAGGTCTGCCAAACAGGTCTCGAATTTTTTCTTTGCAGACATCCCAGCTCATTACCTCAGCTTCGTGCGTGTCGTACCATTCCTTCGCAGTTCCTTTTAGATAAGATATCACGCTTGCTAGCATCATCGTTGGATCCCACCTGTTGTTGTCGCACGCTCGCTCGTACATTGTAAGCCAGTCCTCGACGTCGGCGTTGTGCGTGCCACAAAAGGTCTCTGGGTCCCGCGGATGAGTGAGGATGACCGTCGGCACGGGCTGCTGAGGTGTTGTCGCTCGTGTCGGTTGATTTGCCCGCTTGTGTCGGTTGATTTGCCCTTGTGGCGGCAGGTAGATGGCGTCCGCTGCGAAGTTCCGTGATTGTACCCCGCACCTTCCACCAAAATGTTGCTGGAATAAAGCAGGCCCAGGAGTGTAAAATAATGTACATTTACAACTTAAGTATAAGGCGGTCAGGCAACTGCCAGACTTCGTCTTCCTCTAGTCTAATTCAACTTCTTTCTTCTCTTCACCGTAACAATATAGTGTTACCCATCACAATCAGGAAAACACATCTGTCGCGGATAAATCAAAGTTTTTAGGCACGTAAGATTTACGAAATGGGTTGCAGAAATTTCCGAAGCCCGCGGCGGATATTTGCCTACTGAGATGCCCCCTTTTTTTGTGATCGAAGCGAGCGCATCGTGCACGTTATTATTATTTTAAATGCGAGTGGCGATATGAGCTCTGTGTCGTAGAGAAACCGGTGGTGGAGTCTTCCGATTCGTTCGGGAGCAAAACATTGCACGTATATATACGTACCTATGGATATATATTGTTACGGTAGAAAAAGAGGACAAGGTCGTCGATGGTGAAGACGACGAAGTGGCAACGTGCACGTTTACGTGTATGCAGATGACATCGCATTTTTTGCTGCCGGCACTGACATTAACACATTATACCAAAAATTACAAAGATACATGAGCATGCTAGAAGTATGGCTTCAGACAATTTGTATGTCATTAAACGTAAGCAAAAGCGCCATTTTAGTGTTCTCGGTCATAGATCCGGTTTCAATTTCAATAACTTATAAGCAAAAACCCATTCCACAGGTTGAGTCTCTAAAATATTTGGGAATCACATATAATAGAAAACTCAACTGGAGTCCACACATAGAGAGTGTAGCAGGTAAGGCACAACGTGCTTTAGGTATTCTGCGCAGAATGAGTAACCGGAAATATGGACTACGTAGGGATTCATTGTTGATGATTTATAAAATGTATGTGCGCCCCATATTGGAATTTGGGTGTGTCTTGTTCTCAGGCGGCCCTGCTTATAAAATAAAGCCTCTGGTTCTTTTGGAGCGTGAGGCCCTACGCCTGTGTCTGGGACTCCCCAGGTTTGTGGCTATTAATGTTATCTACCAAGAAGCGCGCCTTCCAACATTGCCCTGCAGATTTCGCATCTGAACAGTTCAAGCATTCCCGAAATTTTACAGCTTGCCGCTTAGACGATCTGAATACGCATTCATTAATGATCCAAATTCCTTCTTCCTTGCTCATTGGCCTCGATTTCACACTCCACAGATCATATTTGTTCAAGAAAAGTTAGATAGCCTGAATGTGAACATTCGAGAGGTAATTCCATCAACCGAATCACATCAGAATATTAGGATAGATTTTGATGACATTTTTCCCCCAAACTCTAAGTTTCAATCATCCACTTTTTTAAATAACCTGTTGCAAGATTACCTAGCACACGTGCAAACAAATAACATAATGGCTACAGACGCTTCAGTGAACAACGAAAAGGCGGGCGTAGGCATCTTCTCGCTCCCGCTTGGCTGGTCATTCTCCCTGAGACTGCCAGACACACCTGTTTTTGAAGCCGAGCTTTTAGCAATTCTATTAGCGCTTCGGAAACTATCGTCGAACTCAATAAGTGCGGTTATTATAACAGATTCCCTTTCGGTCTGTACTTCGCTTACGGCTTCACCCAATTCACCACCAATAAAGACGTTTCTAACATTAGTTCCTCCACAGTTGAATTCTCTAAAACTATTATGGGTACCTGGACATTGTGGCTTACATTTAAATGAAATGGCAGACGCATTAGCACGAGCATCCCTAAGTGGACCTATAATGCCGGTTCTTCCTTTGGTGGCTCACATAACAGCAATCAGATATAGAAAATATTCAATTCATAGAGATGTCAGTGAATCAATAACGACAATGACAGAATATCAGCACCTCAAATTTCCGTGGAAAATCCAGTGGTGTCCATCAATACAATCAGAAGTAGCGGTCACGAGATCTCGCTGCCGTGTCGCTCCATTAAACCTATATTTACACAGGACTGGTCTGACGCTATCACCTCTGTGTCCATACTGTCAAGAAACAGAATCACTAGATCATTATTTTTTGGTATGTCGACGATACAAATTGTTAAGAAAAAGATATCTAGAACTTCCGTTCGCAAAATTAGGGTTAATGTTATCACCAGAAGTCATACTATCTTTTGGCGCGTCAGTTATAGGGGTCAGCCACAGGGACGTATTTGATGCCGTTTGCAGTTACATACAGAATCAGAATCAAAAATTTATTATTCGAAGTTGGGTAATAGTTACAAGTACTTAGTATGCAGAAGGAGGTCCCATAGTCAAAGACTGTATCGGGACCTCCTGTACAAGAACAGTTATTGTAGTTAACATCTAAAGGCAACAACAGCATAAAATAAGGAAGTATACAAGCAACACGAAAAGAACGGTTACAGAACAAAATACAAGATTGATTACAGAAAATAACAAGGTTTAGCATATCTCATTGTAGCAGCGAAATTGTGCGCGAACAAAATACCAGCAGTTTATTTACAACAACAAAAGAAAAAAAGAGGAAAAAAGAAGAAGAAAAAAGCGAACAATGACCGACTACAGTAATCCTTCTCGTTAATCTGTGAATAATAAATGCATTTTTAGTTCTCTTTTAAAATGTGATAAAGATCTTGTGTTTTTTATTGTGAAAGGAAGCGTGTTTCATATTGATATGGAAGAGAATTCTACAGTCTGTTTACCATAGTTAGTACGGATTCTTCGTAAAAGAAAATTGTTATTGAACGCAAATCTGGTGGTACTAATAATCGTCAGGTTAGAAGGCGAAAATGGGATCGATGGCAGCTCATTATTCACAAATCTGTAGAAAAAAATACCTAGGTTGTATTTAGTGAGTCCAGATATGGTAAGAATGTAATTCTCGTGTAGCAGGGAAGTGGCATTAGAAAAGCGTGGGCTGTAAGTAATTATTCTTATGGGTCGGTTCTGAACTGTCTGGAGAGATGCAGTGTGAGTATTATAGGTGTTACCCCAACATATTATGCCATAAGTAATGTGAGAGTGGACAAAAGAGTGGTAAAGTGAGAGTAATGTGGCCCGTGAGAAGTAAGGGCGTATTTTAATTAAGATGCGTATACCATGAGCTATTTTCTTTTTTATGTGAGCATTATGACTGTGATATTTATAATTACAATCAAGTAGAATACCAAGAAAAGAGGAACATGAACTTGGAGGAAGGCAGTGAGAACCGAAAGTGATAGGTGGAATGGATGATATGTTTCGCTGATGAGAAGAGAATACAACAAATTTAGTCTTAGTTGCATTATTTGATAACATGTTAGCATTACACCCCTTTACGATATTTTCTAAGTCAGCATTTACCTTATTAACGAGAGATGAGATATCTTTATGAAATGTGAATATAGTGGTGTCATCTGCGTACAGAATGCATTTTGTGGAAGAGAGACAGTTAGGTGAATCATTAATATAAACCAAGAATAGAAGTGGCCCCAGGATAGATCCCTGGGGCACACCAACGTTAGTAATTCGCTGTCTAGAATAAGCGTTGGAAATGGAAACAACTTGAACTCTGTTATATAAGTAGCTTTTTAGTAGTGAGAGGGCAGGCCCACAAATGCCAATAGCTTCCAGCTTCGAAAAAAGGATATTATGATTTATGCCATCAAATGCTTGCGCTAGATCGATAAAAACTGAACCGGCAAGAAATCCTTCGTCGATTAATTTTTTTAGTTGATCAGTAAGATGAATAAGTGCCATCTCTGTGGAATATCCGTGGCGAAAACCAAACTGGCCTGAAGAGAGAATATTAAATTTAGAAAGGTATTTCGTTAGCCGTATTTCAATTAGTTTCTCAAGAACTTTCCCAAAGAATGGCAGAATGCAAATAGGTCTGTAATTATTTAATAATGAGCTATCGCCTTTCTTAAAAACTGGGATGATTTTGCCACGCTTAAGTTCAGAAGGAAATAAACCAGTCTTGAAAAATAAATTAACAATAAATGAAAGTATATCTGAAATTAAGTGCACAATTAATTTAATGTTAGCAGGGTGGACCTCATCAATTCCAGCGCTTGTCACTTTCAGATTATATATAACTGCAGTTATTTCTTCCGGCGTTGTAGGAAATAAAAAGAATGAATGAGGTAGACGGTTAAAGCTGATGGTCTGTGTAGGGGAAGGTAAAGTGTTAGGAAAGAAAAAACTATTAAATGCCTCAGCCATATCTGCAGGGGAATTTAGCTCGACTCCATCATTTAAAATTCTAGATACTTGGTTTAGTCGTGTGTTCTTGTTTAAGAAAGAGTTGACAATCTCCCATTTTTTTTTGCTGTTATTAGCCGCCTGTAAAACTTTTTGCTCGAAATACAATCGCTTAGCTGATTTTAGTTTACAGGTAAGAGTGTTACAAAATTTTTTTATCGGGCACTTAAGTTTATGTTAAACGGTTGCTTTTTGGTTTTCCTATATAAGTTATCCCGTTTACGCAAAGCTGTTAAAAACTGCTGCGAGATCCATGGATTGTGAGAAAATGCTACAGTTTTTTTTACATTTCTTTTTGCAGGTGAACTGCCGTAGGTATGATATAATACGTGAAAAAAACGTGGCAAATGCTTTCTGTGGGTCGTTTAGTGATTTAACTTCAGACCAATTTGTATTAGCAACAGCAGTTATGAAGCCAACTTTGTCCAGAACGTCTTTAGTATGTGAAAGTGGGCAAGGTCGAACGTTGGAGTTGAAGCGTAAGCGCAGGGGATAATGATCAGTAATGTCGATGTGCAAAATTCTTGCCTCTGGTGAATGAAGGAGATTAGAAAGAGCATCATCAATAAGTGTACCAGTGCCGTTAGAAACTTCCCGTGTGGGGACGTCAATTAAACAATGATATCCGTAGCTATGGAACAAACTAGTATAGTGAATACATATGGCTGATGTTTCATCTAGCAAATTAATATTTATATCACCCATATAACAACATTCTTATTTTCTAGTGATATAGTGTGTAAGATATGATCAAGATTAGTACAAAAATCATTAACTGATGATGAAGGAGAACGGTAAATGCAGCCAAATATGAAATCCTTGTTGTCCTGAGCAAGAAAGCAGTTACTGAATTCAATCCAAACAGATTCGCAATTAGTAATGGTTAAGGATAGGTCATGTCTTCTTCGATAAGCAATATTAGGAGAAACAAATATGGCCGCACCACCGTGACAGCTCGTTAATCTATTGCAGTATTCCGATTTATAGTTAGGGAAGCAATATAAATTTTTGTCGTCGTCAGATAACCAAGTTTCAGTAATGGCAATTAGTGAAAACGAACTAGTTAGCGATGCGAGGAAATTATCGATTGAGTCAAAGTGCTTACGAAGACTCCTCGCGTTAAAATGAATGATGGAATGAAATCCCCTCAAAAAGGAATTCACTTGATGAGGTTTCAGTAGGGAAGCCATAATTGTTAGGTCAATTGGTTAAACAATGAGCCCTAGTCTAGGTCAGATTCATCTCGAATGCGGAGAACTTTGCTGTTAGTGGTTTTCCTAGCCTTGATTTGGCAGTTGTCCGTCCAAAGGAACATCCAGTTCCTTTCTTTCTTCAAAGTTAGGGCTTTCGAAAAGAGAGCCTTGTTGGATGGGGTTAGATGCTCATTTACAAAGACGGGAGCATTAAATGAGCCAGAAAATCCAATGTCACTAAGACAGAGTTTGGCTTTACGCGCTTTGCTCACAAAATCACCTTTCTTAGCTCTAGAGCAGAACCGTGCAATGATGTTTTTTTGGTCGTTAGCTTTGGTGGGTACACGATGAACAATGTCCAGATCGCTAGGCGATACGGAACAGCCAATTTTGTCTCCTACTGTTGTCATTATTGTGATACAGTCCTCTCCTTGGGAGCAGGGAATGCCCTTGATCTCAACATTGCCAAGCCGAGA
The DNA here is from genome assembly GCF_038994185.2 of Dermacentor albipictus. NCBI lineage: Eukaryota > Metazoa > Arthropoda > Arachnida > Ixodida > Ixodidae > Dermacentor > Dermacentor albipictus. The sequence goes on along the minus strand of NC_091821.1, from coordinate 285,987,169 downwards.
GTACTGTTCAAGCTCCTCGATTCTGCGAGTCAATGACTGGTTTTGAGACTTTAATTGTTTCTTCTCAGCAATTAGGGTTGTATTTTGGCTACGCAGCTCTTCTACAAGACCGTTCAAGTGCTCAGCACTTGTATTCAAGGAATCAACTTCTTTTTTTAGCTCGACAACATCAATCCCCGACTCCTTCATTCTTAGCAAGATCTTACCAAAGACTAGTTCATGCGTGCTTATCGCCATGTTGATAATCTTGACTTCCAGCTCCTCAATTTTCTTTGAGAGTTCTGCATTCGTTGGCATGTTATGAGTATTAAACAGAGACTCGGATAGGGAAAAAACCAGAAAAAAAGAACTGTTGATGGCAGCAGCAGCAGCAGTGACAGAGAAAAAAAAGGATACAATAAAACTCAGGAATACCTGCGCAAACAGAGGAATCAGGCTTCAGATGCGGGTCATGCAGTGCTGCTGCTGCCAGTGAAGAGCAGGCGTCGATGTCGGCGTGTTTATAGGGCGCGCAGCGATCTCCAGCGGTGATTTAGCCGATGCCAGCAGCAGACCACGAAGTGGCTACGCAGTCGCAGATTCACCCACTGTGGATGATTCAGCGCCGTCCAGGGAAGCAAGGCGGCGGGATGGCACCACGAAGATGTTCACCGAAGAAACAGCGGCCGACAAGGACAGCTGCGCAAACTGAGGAATCAGGCTTCAGATGCGGGTCATGCAGTGCTGCTGCTGCCAGTGAAGAGCAGGCGTCTATGTCGGCGTGTTTATAGGGCGCGCAGCGATAGCAGCGATCTCCAGCGGTGATTTAGCCGATGCCAGCAGCAGACCACGAAGTGGCTACGCAGTCGCAGATTCGCCCACTGTGGATGATTCAGCGCCGTCCAGGGAAGCAAGGCGGCGGGATGGCACCACGAAGATGTTCACCGAAGAAACAGCGGCCGACAAGGACAGCTGCGCAAACAGAGGAATCAGGCTTCAGATGCGGGTCATGCAGTGCTGCTGCTGCCAGTCCATGCAGCCATGCTGCCAGTCCATGCTGCCAGTCCATGCAATCAACAAAACGAATAACTTTTTAACTTTTGTCTTGTATTTTATTTGTTTTTCTATGTTTCCTTATCTCTCTTTCGTTATATATATTTTTTTATCATCGAATAAGTGGCACTTCAAAAAGAATAGGTGAACGTTTCAGCACGCAATTCTTGGCCAATCCGCCAGTGTGGGTATGAGCCATAACATGAGGCCATCATCATCATCATCTCTGGGGATTCTCTAGTGCTGTTTATATATGCCTTGTAAATACATATTGTAAACAGTTTTGTACGCGTGACATTTCGGTGAAGATGTCAGTGAAGGTGCACGTCTTCGCCGTGGAGCTCCGCAGCTGACGTCTCACCCAGCCTGGGACGATGCTTCCAGTGGAAAGCACCGCATCTGCAGCTGCAATGCCGACTACGCATACCCAGTACGTTGCTCTACCTGAGCCGCAATACCTCGGCAAGTTCACTGGCCTTGATTGTGTTGACGTTGAAGAATGGTTGAAGATGTATGTGTGCGTCAGCAAGCTGAACAGGTGGGATCCGACCATAATGATGGCCAATGTCGTGTTCTACCTCGACAGAACAGCGCGAGCGTGGTTTTAGACACATGAGGAAGAGCTAAATAACTGGGACTTGTTCAAAGAATAGCTCTCCGATGTTTTTTGGCAATCCGACTGATCGACAACTAGCCGCCAAGCAACGACTCGCCACGCGTGCCCAAAGTGTTACCGAGACGTATGTCTCCTGCATTCAGGATGTCCTAGCCCTCTGTGATTAAATCGACACGTCCATACCAGAGGCGGACAAGGCTGGACACATTATCAAAGGCATCGCGGACGACGCATACAAAATTCTGGTCTTTAGAAACTTGTTGACTGTCGACGCCAACATGAAGGAATACCGCCGCTTGGAGCAGGCAAAGAGTCGCCGTATATACCATCAGTTTACATGGTTTCCAAATACTGCAGCGAGCTCTTCCTGTACCCACCCCACCTACCAATTTAGCTCTCCACCACCAAGCGAAAACGTGACCCGAATTGTACGCCGCGAACTCGAAGCAGCGTTTCCTTCGCCGCCTCAATAGATGCCGTGGAACAACACTGCTTAGACGATATCGCTGATACAGTCAGTGGTGCGCCAAGGAATCGCTAATATGGGTCTTCCCAGCGCCTGCTCCTAGAGTCGCCCTGACAGCCTGCCTGCTCGTATGCCTCGGTCCTATCGCAGTACACCTCACAGTCTCCGTTATTCCTACATTACCCGGAATCCATCGGACTGGCGTACACCTGACGACAGGTCGATTTGTTTCTGCTGCGGCCGAATCGGTCACGTTTGCCATCACTGCCGGAGCCGTTGGCCGTCCCCTCTTCGTAACACCTCCCGGAATTCAAGTTCACCCGAGCTTCCGCACCCCGTCGCTTCTACGACGCTTCCCACGCCACTACATCGACTCGCCGCTATGCTCGCTCCCCCTCGCCTCAACGTCACCAGCCACGTCCACCCCAGGTTCACCGCTCGCCGCCGCCGACCTACCCAGGACCGTTCCAGCAGGAAAACTAGGCAATGCGGCACCTCGAGGTGCTGCTGCAATGTCGTATTCGCCGCAAAGTTCTCTTTTGACCCTGTTTATGAGAAATAACCTTCTAGACGTCCAATTTGATGGCACACCCGTCACAGCCCTCATACATACACTCTAAAAACAGTTGCACCCTTTGGGGTGTTTTTTTGGCCCACAACAATAATCGTCATCTGTCTTGCCCGCGTTTCCTTTCTTTAACGCTGCGAGCCCGGTACTTCCCAGTCACGAACGGCATGCGCGTTATCAGTGTGACGCAGCATTCTCGACAGGAAAGTAGCGAGCGCCGAGTTTTCAAGAAAGGAAACGCAAGCAACGCAGATGACGATTATTGTTGTGGGACAAATATACACCCCAAAGGGTGTAAACAGTTTTTAGAGTGTACCGGAGCACACATATCGATTATGACCAGCCGCCTACGCCGCCATTTAAAGACAATTGTTACGATTGCCGTTACTCGGTTCGTACGAATCGCCGACGGTAGCACGGTGAGCGTGGTCAAAATGTGTACTGCACGTGTGAGCATTTCCAGCCGCCATACTGTCGTCCTTTTCACTGTGCTTAACCAATGCCTCCATGACCTCATCCTAGGCTTAGACTTCCTCTTCGCCCATTCAGCGCTCATCGATTCTTCCTCAAGTACTGTGCGTCTGGACCTGCCTCTACTGGACGTTCCTCCACCACCACATGAAATTCGCCTAAGACTGACTGATTTTGGTTTGGTGCGTTGTGCCACCATGTACCCGAGCACATGAGGGTTGGACCCTCCCACATGTAGCCGTGCGCGGCTTAGCCGTGTCTGGGGAAAAGGGGATCCTGGGGGTTGAGCCGATGCTGGGTGTATGGACCTTTAAGGCCCCCAGGCGGAGGCAACACACCCCTTTGGCCTCTGCTTCACATAGACGGCACCCCCGGACTGACCCACCCGGGGGAAATCGGTAGTTGCCTTTTCCTGTCTCTCTCTCCCTCCAGCCTTCGTCTTTTTCGCACCTTCCATCTTTCCTGTCTTCTCCTATCTTCCGCTTACTTCCAATTTTTCCAGGCAGCAAGGGTTAACCTTGTGTGAATAGCCAACCTAGGTTATTTCATATTTGGTTATAGTGATGACGTATAGCTGGCGTTTACAGGACCTGTTCATACAGTCCCTGTAGCGTCCCCTCGTAGGGCTCCATGGTGGGTGGCTGGCGTTATTGCCAAAAACTACATTTTTCTATGGCAAGTTCCTTCCCTTCAATTCCTGATCGCCCTCAAAAAAGAGGGCGCACCGAAGATGTATTCCTGTTCTTTGGTCGTAAAAGACCGAACTTCCCACGGTACCATGTCATCCACTCTGAAAAATCTGATAAACAAGTCCGAAATATCTCCCCTTTCCTAGTTTCCAAGTCCTTAACTGATGCCCTTGGTCCAGGCTACAAGGTATCAAGGCTGGCAAGTGGTGATGTCCTGTTAGAACTGCATGATAAGAAACAATACAAAAAGTTGCCCAGTCTAGTGTCATTTGGGGATGTTCCACTGAAAGTAACTCCACACCGCACTCTGAACACCACCCGCAGCGTTGTCTCTGACGACGATTTGCTCCAGCTGACAGAGGCTGAGCTCTTGGAGGGCTTCAGTGAGCAGAACGTAGTCAATGTCAGACGAATTAAGATGAGAAGGGATGGCAAAGAAATTCAAACGAAGCACCTAATACTCACATTCGGTTCAAGTATCCTGCCCGAGTCTGTGGAGGCCGGGTACATCAAGCTCCGTGTCAGGCCCTACGTGCCAAACCCACTCCGCTTTTTCAAGTGCCAGCGCTTCGGCCACAGTTCGCAGAGTTGCCGAGGCCGCCAAAATTGTGCTAAATGTAGTGCCCAAGAACACACCACTGAAACGTGTGAGAACGCTCCCCACTGTGTAAACTGTGATGGGGAGCACGCCGCGTACTCGCGGTCGTGCCCCTCCTGGAAGAAGGAAAAAGAAATAGTAACGATCAAAGTGAAAGAGAATATATCGTTCAAAGAGGCACGAAGGCGGGTGCCATACCTGCCAAAGAAAACATTTGCCGAAGTGGCGCGTCAGGGGGCAGCGTCACAACGGCCTCCGGCGGCTGTCCGACCCTCAATCAGTGTGTCGGCAGCTACGCCATCTGCCCCCGCGGCGGTTGCAGCTAGCGCTGCTCCGTCAACCGAGGAGAGGGGACCACCGACCCCGAAGGTGGGCGCAGCCGAGGCTGCCTCAACCTCCCAGCTCCCTTCCAGTGCTGGCAACGGCCAGCGCAGCCAAATCCCCCAAGGAGCCCCATCGACCTCCGGCCTGGTGGGCGCAGGGGTCTTGCCCTCGAAGGCGGGACCCTCGCTGGTAACTTCCCGCTCACAAGAGCATGTGTCCGGCGCCTCACAAGAGGCAATGGACACTACACCCATCCTCAAGGCGCACCAAGCGCCTAAGGAGCGGCGAGGCTCCCTCGAACGCTCCAGAAAGGGCAGAACCCCCGTTACAGGGCCTCGAAAGGGCTCTGTAATTTAATCTGTAATTTCCATAATCACCACTTCTGTTTCTGTACACACAGCACCTATTTACTACCAACATGGATACACAGATAATTCAATGGAACGTCAGAGGTCTCCTTAGAAACCTTGATGATGTACAAGAACTCATCCACAAACACAATCCAAAAGTGCTGTGTTTACAGGAAACACACTTAAAATCTACTCACACAAACTTTCTCCGAAAGCACGTTACGTTTCGCAAAGACCGCGAGGATGCTGTCGCAGCATCTGGTGGTGTAGCCATTATTGCTGACAGAAGTGTAGCGTGTCAGCATCTAAAGCTCCAAACGGCCCTTGAGGCCGTGGCCGTTCGAGCCGTACTTTTAAATAAACTCATAACAATCTGTTCTCTGTTTATACCACCACATTATCACCTTCACAGACGCGACTTAGAGTCATTAATAGATGAGCTCCCGGACCCCTCTTTTATTCTTGGTGATTTTAATGCACGCAGTACTTTGTGGGGCGATTCACGCTGTGATGCACGAGGTCCCGTCATTGAACAGCTGCTTTCTTCCTCCGGAACATGTCTCTTGAACACGAAAGAGCCCACATATTTTAACCTGACCAACAAGTCATACTCTGCCATAGATCTTAGCATTTTATCGCCGACGCTTTTACCCTATTTCAAATGGAATGTGCTTAAGAACACGTATGGAAGTGACCACTTCCCAATAATCCTAACTACCCCGAAACAAGATCAACTTCTACCGCAGGTCCCTCGGTGGAAGGTTGACTCAGCCGATTGGGAACAATACCGAACTTTTACACATATGACTTGGACTGAGCTGTCCGGTATAACCATAGATGACGCTGTTAGATATTTTACAGCTTTTATACTTGATGCCGCATGTAAATGTATTACTCAAGCGAGCGGCATGGGTTCCAAACGGCGTGTTCCCTGGTGGAACGATGCATGCAGGCAAGCACGGAGGAACCAGAACAAAGCGTGGGCGATATTTCGCGATTCTCCAACTGCTGAAAACCTGGAAAACTTTAAACATGTCGAATCATTGGCAAGAAGAACGCGCCGACAAGCAAGACGAGAGAGTTGGGCGAAGTTCATATCAAGCATCAACTCGTACACAGATGAGACAAAAGTATGGAATAGAGTGAAAAAAGTTATTGGACAGCAAACGTATTCCCTGCCTTTAGTAAACAGCCACGGAGAAAGCCTGGAAGATCAAGCCATCTCTCTTGGTGCACATTTTGAATACATATCGAGCTCCTCACACTACTCCGAAGCCTTCCTAAAGTACAAAACGCAAATAGAACGGCAAAAGTTAGAAACAAAATCTGCTAAAAGTGCGGCGTACAATGAACCATTCTACATAGCAGAACTGCAGGCAGCACTTAACTGTTGCCCTAGATCCGCCCCAGGTTCAGACCGCGTAATATATGAGATGGTAAAACAACTACCATCCGAAACACAGAAAACCCTCCTTTACCTTTACAACGGTATATGGTTTTCCGGCGAGATCCCTTCTGTTTGGAAGGAGGCTGTTGTAATTCCAATTCTAAAGCAAGGAAAGGATCCTTCCTCTGTATCAAGCTACAGACCCATAGCATTAACAAGTTGCCTCTGCAAAGTTTTCGAAAAAACGATTAACTGTCGCCTACTACACTTCCTCGAATCAAACAATTTGCTCGACCCATACCAGTGCGGGTTTCGGGAGGGTCGATATACCAGTGACCATCTTATACGCATAGAGGCACGTATCCGTGAAGCTTTTGTCCATAAGCAGTTTTTCTTATCTGTATTCCTTGATATGGAGAAAGCTTATGATACTACGTGGCGATTCGGGATATTGAGAGACCTCTCACACTTAGGTATACACGGAAATATGTTCAATGTTATCGAAAGTTATCTGAGAAATCGGACATTCCGTGTTCGAGTGGGCAATGTTTTGTCACGGAAATTTGTACAGGAGACTGGAATGCCGCAGGGCGGGGTGCTCAGCTGCACGCTCTCTATAGTAAAAATGAATTCTCTCCGTCTACACATACCACATAACATCTTTTATTCAACATATGTTGACGATGTGCAGATAGGATTTCAATCAAGTTCTCTCGCAATCTCTGAGCGACAGGTCCAGCTTGGTCTTAACAAGGTCTCCAAATGGGCTGATGAGAACGGGTTCAGACTGAACCCACAAAAAAGCACCTGTGTTGTTTTCTCTAGAAAAAGAGGCCTGCATCCTGATCCTGAAATTGTGTTGCATGATGAGCGTCTGCCTGTAAACAGGGAACACAAATTTCTAGGCATAATTTTAGACACGAAATTAACTTTTATACAGCACATAAAGTATCTTAAAAAGAAATGTATGAAAACAATAAATATCTTAAAGGTTCTCTCACGCACAACCTGGGGCAGTGATAGAAAATGTCTCATGAACTTGTACAAAAGCTTCATACGCACACGACTAGACTATGGAGTCATAGTTTACCAGTCGGCTACTCCAACTGCTCTAAAGATGCTAGACCCTGTCCACCACTTAGGAATTCGCCTGTCCACAGGCTCCTTTAGAACAAGCCCAGTGGAAAGCCTGTACGTTGAAGCGGATGAGTGGTCACTGCATCTGCAGAGAACATATTCGTCTTTCATGTATTTTCTTAGAGTGAACGGAAACAGTCAGCATCGCGTGTATTACGCCATAAACGATTTGTCAACTTTTCCGCAACCGGCCCACAGTGGCACAGCCTTTCTCCATGCGTGTTAGAGACATGGCTGGAGAAACAAGGGTTCCACTGCTTGAATACCACCTTATGTCCCCTGCTATACGGCCTCCGCCGTGGCAGTGGCAACCAATAGACTGTGATACATCTTTCGTAGCTGTTACAAAGCACGCGCCTGTCGCGCATATACGAATGTACTTCCTCGAGTTACAGCACAAATTCTCCTCTCCTGAATTCTTTACAGACGCATCGAAGTGTAATTCTGGCGTATCCTACGCAGCGGTCGGTCCATCCTTTTCAGATGCCGGTGTTCTGCACCCTAACACAAGTATTTTCACAGCAGAGGCCTACGCGATATTGGCTGCAGTTAAACACATTAATGAATTTAATATCCCAAAGGCAGTTATACACACAGATTCTTTGAGTGTCGTAAATACTTTGAAAACTGGAAGGAAATATAAAAACCCTGTAATTCTATCTCTTTACACAGCATTATGCACAACATATGAGTCCAAGCAGCATATCGTCGTATGCTGGGTGCCGGGGCACCGAGAGATAGAGGGAAACGTGTTGGCTGACCAGCTAGCCACATCCGTCCACGCGAACGCTTCCAACACTTGCACGACTGTCCCTGTAATGGACCTCAAGCCCTCAATAAGAAAAAAGCTAAGGGCTTTCTGGCAGAGCTTGTGGGATAAAGAGACAGAAAATAAATTACATGTTATCAAGTCGTATCTTGGCAACTGGCCGCCGGTATCAAAGAATCGCCACACAGAAGTAACACTTTGCAGACTCAGGATAGGGCACACATACAGCACACACGCATACCTCTTGTCCGGTGGCGATCCACCCACGTGTGATAAATGTGGTGAGCCACTTACCGTGCTTCACATCCTGCTGCAATGCACTCAATTAGACGCTAATAGGAAAAAGCATTTTCCATTACAACATCGGCAGCTAATTCCTCTCCATCCTCAAATGATTATAGGTATAGAACCTCTCTTTAAACATGAATCCCTGTTTCGATTTTTAAAAGATGTACATAGTTTTCATATTATAGCCCCAGGAAATCCGTAGCACAGCCTCTAACAGAGGTTTCTGCTGCGGTAGGTGCAATAAAGAAAGCACCTGCCTCCCAGCCTTTGGGCTCAAAGGCCCCTAGGAGGCATAGGTGCTATTTACATATTCTTGCGTTTTAGCTCCATGTCCACTTATCACGCACACTATATCCACAGACCACTACATGTATCACTATCATAATTTTATGCTATATACTATTTTACGCTTCCATGACACTGATTGATTTTAGGCCACTTTACAGCCATGTTACATCCCACCATCGCCACTCACAAATCAGCGCTTAACACAACATTATCAGTCATGGCGCTCTTTGCCCATACCTGGCCCTCGCGCCACTAAACAACACATATCCATCCATCCTGACTGATTTTGTTCACGTTCCACCACAGGTCTTGGCATACATCGAAGTGTCGCCTTCTGCGTCAGTTCTCGATGGTGATTACATCTCCGCTCCCATAAATGCCATCGTTCTCACTCACAGTGTTTCTATCCCGCATACAATACTGAGGCTCACAGACAATCGCACGTACCTCCCTGTGGTGAAGTTCGGGCTCGCTAAGCGAATTCTGCCTAAACATATCACCCTGGCTACAATCACTGCTTCAGAAGTTAGTTGCATTGAGACTTTTGTCGCCGACACTTCCTGTGAGCCTTTCCGCTCTGCCAATTGTACTGACAACAACATTAAGACAATGATCGCCCCGAATCTCACTCCTGTGGGGACTGAACAGCAGTGCAGTCTATTACTTTCCTACAAGGATATATTCGACCTGAGCAACCAACCCTTAGGCCAGACGTCACTTGTCAGACATCGCACACATACAGGCGATAAACCACCCATCCATCGGAGACTACCGAGTTTCAGCTTTGGAGCGTCACGTCATCGTAACGGAAGTAGACAAGATGCTAGCGAAAGACATCGTAGAGCCACCTTCAAGTCCTTGGGCGTCCCCTGTCGTGCTGGTCAAAAATAAGGACGGCTCATGGCGATTCTGCGTTGACTGCTGCCGCCTCAACCGCATCACGAAGGGCGTCTACCCACTACTTCTAGAGTCACTGGAAAAAATTTCAGAGTACCGCATTCGTTTTCCCCGCGCCGCCGACGCGTTCATTGGCCCAACCGTACCACGTGACTTTGGGGTGCCATATACCTTCCAAGCGCCGGGCGGGCCGGTTGAGTTGCAGGCAGCGCAGGTTCCCTACGTTTTTTTTTTTCTGTTCCGATTGTCGCGCTCGCGTTTGACTGCAAGGAAATCATGCCTGACTGCTGCGCCTTCGGATGCAGCAACCGAACCGAGTCTGAAAAGGCTTTTTACTCGATCCCGACCGGGATAAATGACCGAGAGCGTCGTTCTGCGTGGTTACACAGAATCGGTCGGGAGAACTTCAAGCCCACAAAAAACACCCGCGTGTGCGAGTACACCTTGCTTGTGCTTATCGGCCCTGTTTTAGAAGATATTTAAGCGAAGTGCACGCGGTATTAGTGATGCTACGAAAATAGGAGCTCATTGCAGGGATCGTTCGCGTCTTGCACGCTTGACGCGGGTACACGTGTACGCGTTTGTTGCTCAACACACGCGGTTATTCCGTGCTCGTGGCACGCGAAGGCACACTTGTCGCGCGAGAATTCCGCGTCCTCACGTGCACCAGGTACTCGCATGATTTCTCCGCGCACGTGAGCGCGCTCTCGCCTCGAGTCACTCGACCTATATGGCACTTGTTTTTCGCAGATCGTGACGATCACAGTCAATGAAAACATGCTCAATACGAGGCCCATGATACTTCCTTTTTTCCACGTATCCTTCGCGCATCTATACATATGCATTTCGAGCTTGAAACCAATGGCCAGGTGATGTTCACAACACATGCTTCAAATTTTGGGGCTTGTAAGCCGAGCACACGCAATGAACTGAAGTCAGCATACATATTATGTTTCATGTTGAAATGCTACGGTGCATACCTAAATCATGCTGTGCTTGATGCATAACAAAAATACAAAACAACAGAACATTCAGTAGCTTTATTTTCACTCTGTCACTATGCATGTTACATAAATCGCTCTAAAAGCACAATAATTTTATACATCACCTATGTAACTTAGAAAAAAAAGTGCTGCGTCACCAGCGGGCGTTCCTGCTTTTTTGTTTACACAGGCAGCGAATCTTGGTAGTCTAAGAAAACAGTCATAAATACGTTGAGAAGAGTAGTCGCTCATGAACGCACTAGACAGCCGCGTTCATAAATTGCAATGTAGCAAACTCTCGCTCATTATCAGTGTACAGAAGTAATTTGCTGTAATCACGCAAATTTCTCATATTAGCCTTCTACAAGATTTAGTGCGCAAAATGGATATCCAAGTTGGTTTTTACGCCTGCTGGGCACAGATCGTCTTACGATAACGTCCAAACACCAGTGCGCCCACGGCAGTCGCAGTGTGTCGTGCGTATACCGCCGACGAAGTCGCCCGGCAGAATCGAGAACGCGCGGTATCCGTTTGCGAACTAAATTAAATGTATCCGATTTAGCTTGTGAAATTATACAATGAACGTACGTGCCTGTGACACTGTCAGGTGTTAGTTTCGTCCTGCTTGGAGACATTCAATAGAGCCGACGGTGGTCCACGATGTTCATGCCCAAAAACACAAGCTTGCCTCATTCCTGCTCGAAGTGACGAAATGTTTCCTTCGTAGCTCGCTCCGCGGAAGGGGAAAAAAAATTGGAGGATGCTTAAGCTTCGCCTTTAAGAGTGGAACGCGACAGCGTTCCCGTCGACCCGCCAAGGGGTGTAAGACAGTGGGCTACGGCGCAGCGACTACGCGCCTGCATCGGACGCGGTGAGCGTCGAGCAGTGCCGCGTTCGGCGCGGCAACGAAATGTGCGCCTGAGCAAGCGACGCACGCCTGCGCCTTAGAAACAGCTCGTTTCTAAGGCAACACCACATTCACTAGAGACGCTTTTGTACCACTTTGAAGCATCGAACTCGTGGCTGAGTGGTAGCGCCTCCGTCTCACACTCCGGAGACCCTGGTTCGATTCCCACCCAGCCCATCTTACAAGTTGTTTTTTATTCATGAAGTGCCTGCTGGGATTTATCGCTCACGGCCAACACCGACAACACACCGGCTTTTCTGCGACACGAGCTCCTTAACGCTGTCGCGTTAAAACGCGTGCATAAGCTCCCGGTAGCAGCGCTAAGCTGCTGCCCACAATCGAAGCACAGTTCGAGCAGTAAACACGATCGGCGTGCAAAACAACCACCGGCTGCATTACTTCGCACAAAATAGCATTTTATTTTCGTCCTTAGCAACCATTCACTCCGGGCACAAAGTATTTGTACTTCAGTAAACACCCAACCCGACGTGTCACCAAATATCAAGCTCTTCCAACACGGCGGCCTTCCCGCGCGCAGTTGGCTTGGAAGCTATATGGCGGTGGCCGCTCAGTGTTGCCAGTAAAATACCGACCTTTGCGGTACTCTGAAATTTTTTCCAGTGACTCTAACTACTTCGTATCGATGACGCCCTCGATTGCCTATCGATGCACATGGAAGTCCAAAATCAAGAGAGGGGAGTACAGATGGAATAGCCCACTATGGTTTAAAGTTTGTAAACAGGGATAAGATGCCTCAGAAAGGCTGACCGACGTTTCGATAGGAGGACCTATCTTCGTCAAAGGCACCCTCTTCATCCTCGGCATGTTAGTTTTAAAGGATTAGTGCAGTGACGTCACGTGCGTTTGTCGTCGGTGGCGGTTGGTTATAAAGGGAGAGACTTCAGAGCTAATGAGCGCTGTCGCCTGACGTCTGCGAGCGTCGTTCCCAAGACGAGGGGACAAGAGCCGGAGTGTGGGAAGGCGGGGAAAAAGAAAAGAAAGAAAATAAGAGAGAAAAAACGGAGGGGGGGGGGTACCGCGAGGCAAAAGAAGGGGGAGAAAGAACAAGAAAAAAAGGAAGGGGGAATGGGAGCGCGTTGGGGAAGCGAGAGGTTAGGGAACATTCAGAGGTGTCGTTGCGGCATGTTTTTCTGGCATTAGAAGAGCCGGTCAGGTGGTCAGAGCGCGATTAACACAAAAGACCCCCAAAAAACCACGAGATGAAAGCGTGACTTGAGTAGCATAGCAGCAATACATCGGGTAATTTTGAAGTAGTTAAGATGGCGACAAGGAGTCTAGGATGCAAGGTATGGCGTATCTGGAAGGCAGCGGTGTGGTCTTTCAAGGTACGTTAGCCCCAGTAGCTCAACGTAGGCGTCGTTACGGCGGTATACAGATATGTCGATACCCTGTGTGGCTGAGGCGCCGAAAAAGGTATACTGACGTCTGGGACTTCGGAATGTGTTGGTGAGGGTGTTTTAAAACAGTCTAGAAAATTGGTTCAACAACAAAGGAAAAAAATGCAAACTTTAATTAAAAAGCAACCTTCCAGGCAAACAGTCACCACAAGCCGAGAAGAGGGACCTCGATTTTGGAAGTACCAGACGTGACGGAAACTTCCACCATATTAAACCACTCAAATGTTGTAGACATTTGAAAAACATTAAGTAAAGAAGAAATAGACGTACTCAGCAAGGGCCTAAACTTTTGGCCTACGAACAGCACAATAAATGAATTCGAGCTTCACAAGGACCTCTCAGAATTTTCCCCACGAATGCGGATCAGACACATTTTCGCAGACACACCAGGTACCACGACAACACCACTTAGAGCCCAATACACTTGGACTCTCGAACCAGAACAAGCCATAGAACTTGACATATATATACCTTAAAACTGTCAGTAAAGAAATTATAAGACAACCCAAGACATCTAAGCGACCTAAAAACATAACTGCGTCGGAGAGTCGTATCATTTCAAATCTTAGTTGCCGGAATGACATGGTTATTATGGAAGCAGATAAGGGTGGAAGTATAGTTATTTAGCCAGTATAAAAATACAAGCACGAGGCTTACAGACAACTAAACACCCCAGAACATTACCGTAAGCTTGATAACGATCTGACATTGTCCTACACAGTGACAAGTACCAACAGGCTGAAATCACTTTTGGCTGATGAATTGATAACCCCGTCAGAATACCAATTTCTTAAAACAAGCAACAAAACTGCCGGGTGTTTCTACCTCCTTCCAAAAAATAATAAATTTGCATCCGCTGAACTAGACGCCGCTATTATCCCAGGTCGCCTGATAGTATCAAAGAACAACACCCCGGTAGAGAGCACCTCCCCATTCCTTAACCACTTCCTTGGTGACTTGCCAAAAGCACTTCCGTCATTCCGTCATAGAGGGCATCAGTACTAAAGGCACACTACCCCACAATATAATTCTCGCAACACTAGACGTCACGACCCCATACACCTACATTCCAATCCCTGATGGTTGATTTTCGATAAAACAAACGCTGCCTAAACACAATGCACAACACTTTACTGAAGTCTACTTGTCTCTCCTTGAATTAGTTCTAACACATAACTACTTGGAATTAGAGGAGAGTTACTACCTACAGATACATGGTACAAGCATGGGTAAGCCTTTGCACCAACCTACGAGAACATATTTATGGGGATTCTAGAAATAGATTTATAGATTTGCTATCACGCTGTACTGACAAGCCCCACACATACCTACGATACATAGACGACGTATTCATAATATAGGGACATGGTCAAGACAGCCTAGTAAATATGCAGCATTTCTAAACTCTTTTCATCCAACAATAAAATTCACATCAGAATCCTCAGGTGAGTGCATAAACTTTCTGGACACAACAATATACATTGACAATGGCGCGCTAAAGACAACGCTGTATAGGAAACCTTTGGAGAAACAACAGTACCTAAAATATACGAGCCACCATCCCATGCATTGCAAACAAGGCATCTTTAAAGGCCAAGCCACACGACTAAGTCGTATTTGCGTTGGAAAGTAAGATTGCATAGATAGACTCCATCACCTTAAAGAAACCCTATCAAACAGGAACCAGCCAAACAGTGACCTTCAAAAAGCCTACACCGCTGCAACCAAACTTGATCGAGCCGAGTTCCTCAAGCCCCACCCGAGGACCACAAGAACAACAACGCCTCTTCTTACTACTAAATTCTCAAACGCACTCCCAAGGGTGAATAACATCCTCAGTAAATACTACCCAATTCTCACCAGCAACCAGAAACTTAATAAGATTTTTCCTGACCCGCCCAGAGTAGCCTACAGACGCAACACTAACTTTAAAGATATTCTAGTGCATGCAAAACTAAGAACAAAGACGAAGTTGGGAACCGGTCCCTGTGGACGCCCCAGGTGCTCCACACGCAAACATATTCAATCTACAACTACAGGAGAAGTACAGCGTCGAATCGCGCACACAAGGTAAGTTCGGCTTTCATCTGCACATCAAGCAACGTAGTCTACTGTATAGAATGTGCCATTTGTAGCAAACAATATATATGTGAGACTGGACAACCAATTCGTACAAGACTAAAGGGTCATCCATGGACACAAAACACAATTTACCTAAAGCAGTAGCCAGCCATATTAATGAACACGGTCGTATATTTGACAAAGCAAAGCTCTGTATACTACAAACAAATTTGCGTTCACCTCGCGAAAGGAAATATGCGTAATCATACCTCAGACACAAGTATAACTGCCTACACCTGTCTGCAATTAATTTGGCACGTGGCAACTTAGAACCTTTAAAAGCGGTAACTTAAATATGAAACTCTCATATCATCAACCAAGACACAAAACACATCATGCCACCAGCTAAGCTTAATTCTTAAACTACCTTTACCTCCATTTCGGAAATTTCTATCTGCCTACTACTCAATTTATTATACCCTTTCATGTTTTTACGTTTATATCAACTGTATGACCCCCTTTTCCCATGAACACTGGCCCCCGCCCGCTTCTGCACACGTCAGCCTCCTATTTCTTATTCCAGTTTCGGTTCCCCCTTTTTCATTTCTTTTTTTTGTTTTTTATTATACGTTTTTTGAAACACCCTCACCGACACATTCCGAAGTCCCTGACGTCAGTATACCTTTTTCGGCGCCTCAGCCACACAGGGTAAACAAATTGTGGGGTTTTAAGCGCCAAAACCACTTTCTGATTATGAGGCACGCCGTAGTGGGGGACTCCGGAAATTTGGACCACATGGTTTTTTTTAACGTGCACCTAAATCTAAGTGCACGGGTGTTTTCGCATTTCGCCCCCATCGAAATGCGGCCGCCGTTGCCGGGATTCGATCCCGCGACCTCGTGCTTAGCAGCCCCACACCATAGCCAAGCCACACAGGGTATCGACATTTCCGTATACCGCCGTAACGACACCTACGTTGAGCTTCTGGGGCCAACGTCCCTTGAAAGACCATGCCGCTGCCTTCCAGTTACCCTATGCATTGCGCCCCAGTCTCCTTGTCGCCATCTTAACCACCTCAAAATTACTCGACGCTTTGCTGCTATGCTACTTAATTCATGCTTTCAACTCATGTTTTTTTGGTATATTGTGTTACTCGTGCTCTGACCGCCTGACCGGCTCTTCTAATGCCAGAAAAACATGCCGCCAACGACACCTCTGAATGCTCCCTAACCTTTCGCTTCCCCAAGGCTCTCCCATCCCCCCTTCCTTTTTTTCTTGTTCTTTCTCCCCTTTTTTTCCTCTTGGTGTCCATCCCCCCATTTTTTCTCTCTCCTTTTCTTTCTTTTCTCTGCTCCCCGCCTTCCCACTCTCCCGCTCTTCTCCCCTCGTCTTGGGAACGACGTTCACAGACGTCAGGCGACAGCGCTCATTACCTCTGAAGTCTCTCCCTTTATAACCAACCGCCACCGACGACAAACGCACGTGACTTCACTGCACTAACCCTTCAAAACTAACATGCCGAGGATGACGAGGTCGCCTTTGACGAAGATATGTCCTTCTATCGAAACGCTGGCCAGCCTTTCTGAGCCACCTTATCCCTTTTTACAAACTTTATAATACGGTGCACAGTATTTTTCGTCCATCGACCTGCGGTCCGGATATTGGCAAATCGCTGTTGGTGATCTAGATCGGCAAAAGACCGCCTTTATAACGTCTGATGGTCTTTACCACTTCAAAGTTATGCCTTTTGGGCTATGCAACGCTCCGGCTACCTTTGAGCGTATGATGGACTCATTACTCCAAGGATTCAAGTCGTCTTGTCTCTGCTACCTAGATGATGTTATTGTGCTCTCCCCCTAATTCATCACACACATTGAGCGCCTTTCAGGTGTACTTGCCGTTTTTATCAAGGCCGCTCTACAGCTCAACTGCTAGATATGTAACTTCGGACATCGTGAGATTACTGTTCTTGGAGATGTAGTCAATGCAAATGGCATCCGACCGGACCCAGAGAAAATTCGTTCTGTGAAAGAGTTCCCTGTTCCACGGTCCGCCAAATAGGTCCGAAGTTCCGTGGGCTTTTGCTCTTATTTCCGCGGCGTTGTTAAAAATTTTGTCACCATAGCACTCGCTCTCACAGATCTCCTGAAGAAAAGTGTACCGTTTTCATAAGGATCCTCTCAGGCCACCGCCTTTTCTCGCCTTACCACAATGCTCACCACACCACCGATTCTAGGACACTTCCCTACTTCAGCCCTTACAGAGGTGCGCACCGATGCAAGTGGTCACGGAATCGATGCCGTCTTGGCACAAGTTCAACACGGCCATGAAGATATCATCGCGTACGCTGGCCTTCTTTTGTCACCTGCGCAGCGGAACTACTCTATTACTGAGCGCGAATGTTTGGCCGTTGTGTAGGTAGTGGCGAAATTTCGCCCCTATTTATACGGCAGGCTCTTTTCTATTATAACGGACCACCACGCCCTCTGTTGGCTTTCGTCCTTAAAAGATCCCACAAAGAGGATTGGACGATGGGCTTTGCGGCTA
Source organism: Dermacentor albipictus (assembly GCF_038994185.2). Classification (NCBI taxonomy): domain Eukaryota; kingdom Metazoa; phylum Arthropoda; class Arachnida; order Ixodida; family Ixodidae; genus Dermacentor; species Dermacentor albipictus. Next base: position 285,969,373 of record NC_091821.1, on the reverse strand, counting down.
CAAGAGTATTCCTATTCGGCGGTGTATAGGTCTGGTCGCCTACACAAGGACGCCAGATGTTAGAAGGCGTCGGATTAACGCGGAGTCTGTCAGCGATCATACAGCAGCGTGGACTTTGGCACCACTCGTAAACGTTGCTCACAAGTCAAAATCAACAACATTAACAGCTTCACGGCTAACTTATTTATTTATTTATTTATGTTGTTTGTAAGAGCTTCAAGATACATTGTAGCACACTACACAGAGGAGGGTCTAGAATGCAATACAGTATAAGTTCTAAGAATTCACAGTACAAGGAACAAAACAAGGTATTGGAAAAAGTAGTAATTTTAATGATAACTGGAAAAAATAACATATGGATTAATTTAGTGCCGAAAGAGTACACTTTACCAACAGATCAATGGCCACGAATAAGTATAAAACTATACCGTTTGTTAACATACCTTATTTCATGTTAATTAGTGCGCTGATAAAACGAGTGAAGCCACTGTTGCTTACTAATGATACATGTAGATTATTGCAGTTGATCGAAGTCCTAGAAAAGAATGATTGTGAGCACGCTATGGTGTTATGAAGGCGTACGTTAACTTTGTTTGCGTGATCACGACGAGCTGAATAAGGCGCTATGTGGATCCAAACGGGAACGAAGGATGCGTTGGGGCAGTAGAGTTTATGAAAAAGGGAAATGCGTGATTGCTTGCTGCGCTGTCAGGATTGGGGCTCAATGCCATCGCTCGTGATCCGTTGTCAAGATTGGAGTCGGGCATGAATTAGAAGGTAGCTGGCCCATGCCGTCGTCCAACATATCCACGCTGAGGACGTTGATGAAGGGAAGCACTGCTTCTCATCGAGAACGAGGAATATGGGTTTATTTACAGTATTTGTACCTGTCTAACATGACTGTTTGAGAAAGTACATCAGTCTAACATGACTGCTTGTGAGAGACTGTCCTGAGCAGCCGCACAACAGCGGTTTTTAAACACTCAGTCCTCTCCCGATACAAGGTGATGCGAACGTTCGTTTCGTTATCGCAAACTAGCCGCCTCTCCGCGGCACGGTTTACGCACACACACGCACACCCGCATACACACGCGTGTTTACGGTCTGAAATCGACACCACACGAATTTCATAGAACTCGGAGCCGTTCCGGGCAGCGCGTTGTCTTGCGTCTTGGTCGGGGCGTGGGAAGGAGCGAAAAACGGCGTTCCCGCGGCAACTCGCGCACCCGTAGCAGATCAGGTCCACGTTGGGGAGTTTGGTAGCAATAGTTGGCCCGCCGAACTCATTCCGTCACAACGGCGATGAGGCTAGAGGTTAACGGTGATGCTCCCGAGATGTTGCTTCCACAGTCGCAACTGGTTGCCAAAACGTGCACTGCAGCTGGCTGTTCTTAAGAGCGCATAGATAATAATGGGATTTGAAGGGTACTCTGCATTGATGTAACACGAGGAGTGCGACGGTAGTTAGCCAGGATCAACCGAACAGAGTTATTTTGTACTGATTGGATTTCGTCAGTTAATGTGATCTGATGAGGATCCCAGACGGATGAGACATATTCCAATCGGGGGCGGACGTAAGTTGTGTAGAACAGTCGTTTTAATCAAACAGGGGCAAGCGAAAAATGTTCTGTTTAATTATTCTAAGGAGTGGCTAGCTTTAGATATTAGGTACTGTGTATGCTGCTTCCAAGAAAGATCGATGATTATATGAACGCGAAGATAACGATAGCTTGCAACGGAGTTACTCATTGAGCGTATAGATAGGGAAAGTGGCGTTAGAACGAGAAATGTGCGTAGATTTACATCTAGCAGTGTTGAGCTCCATGCGTCAAGTGAGATTGTGAATCAGATTGTGGGGTCATTAAATCTGAAGCATTATTTATTTTGAGATATAGAACGCAGTCATCAGCGAATAAACAAATTTGCGAGGAAATGTTTTTAGATAAATCGCTTTTATATATTAAACATAATAGAGGACGAGGGTCATACCCTTGTGGAACACTGGATTCTCCAGGCCGACCTCTCCTCCTTTCTCTTCATTAAAATCTGCTCCTACTGGATTCAACTGGGTCTGTGGGAGATATAGAGTCATTAGTTATTACAAATTGAAAACGAGACGAAAGGAACGATTGAATCCAGCTAAGTACTCCCGGGCCAATCTTTAGGGCGTTTAGTTTGTGTAGGAGCAGTAAATGGTTAACCTTGCCAAAAGCCTTAAGAAAATTTAAAAACTATGCAGTCAGTATAAAAACCGCTATCAAGATACACATGCATGTCAGTAGTGAAAGATGCTAGCTAACTCTCACAAGCAAAGAATTTGCGAAAGCCGTGTTGACTATTGGAGAAAAAAATCGTTTTCTTCAAGAGAGGTGACAAGGTTGGAAAATATAATGTGCTCCATTATTTTGCACGGTACTGAGGTGATGGATATAGGCCTGTATTTAAATGGATCGTGAGTGTTGCCAGATTTGTGGATCGGAATAAGTTTTGCTGTTTTTCATTGATGAGGTAAAGATGAAGACAGGTACAACTGTCAAAAAATGCTCTCTAAGATGACAGAGCAATACTGATAACTAGTAGGTTTTGGAAATTTTGTCTTTTTGTCATCTATTCCAGAAGAAGACGTAAGTTTGAAATAGTGTATTACTTCTTTTATGCCAGTAAAGTTAAAATTATAGGACCCATAGGAAAACAATTTCTGCGCGACAGCCTTGGAAGTTCGCGAACATGTCTCGTAGGTGTGAAAGCTGTTATAAACGCATCATTTAGAATCGTAGCGTATAACTGCTGAGGTACAGGTTCGTCCGTTGACGTGCAAGGTATTATATTTTTCGATTCACTCGCTTTTACTGCACTCCAGAAGATTTTGGAATATTTATTAGCATGTTCTGGAGGGTAGTATTGAAATATAATAAAAATTTGTAGTCTTTACCGCAGATCGGTAGGTCGAGGCAGCATCTTTGTAAGAAGATCATTAAGCCTGGCTTTGAGTCCGGTTGAGGCTCACTCACACTAGGCCGACCCGACACCGATTTCGGTCTGCCGACTGTCGACGACAGCGTTTTTTCCTTCGTGTTGGCGCCTCTGTCATACGGCGTCTGTACAGTGCGACAGAAGCGCCGACACGAAGCGAAAAAACGCTATCACCAATTGTCGGTTGACCGAAATCGGTGTTGGATCAGCCTAGTGGGAGTGAGCCTTTAACTGTGCGAAAAAGATGATTTTATTTTTCTGTTAGACGTTTCAAAAATTTGGTATACCACGCAGCATTCTTAATCGAGAAAACGCGCCTCTGGTTGACAAGCTCGTGAATTTTTCCTTTGAATATATTCCAATTAGTATCGATTGAGCGCTCGCCGACTACAGGTAGGAAATTATCGCGAGCTCGTTTCTTGATGATCGCGGTGCAGTTTCCGTTCTCACAGTCACGAATGGTTTTAAGGCTGTTGTGGGATGGTAGAGTTGTTAGTGAAATACAAGGCGTCGTGATTGCTGAAGTCGGGTGAGTGTGTCGACGGCGTTAGAACAAGATCCAAAAGAGATGACAGGGTGTTCGTTACGCGGGGAATAATAGCCTCGTTTAAGTTCAAATCTGCGCATATGTCGATAAAAGGCTTCTATTCTGCGGAAGCTTGACTTACTCAACGACACGTGCCTGACCACGAAATTTTGGGGAAATTAACATTGCCCATAAACGAAATTGCTCCTCCAGGGAAACGAACACTTATCTCGCATAAACATTCGTATCACAAAAAGTCGGGGCAGATGACGGCGCTCGGTAACAAGCACAAATCACAACGTTCTGGAAGTTTTTTGTGTGCAAACAAACAAGGACGAAGAATAGGAGCAACACAAGGACGATCGTTGTGTTGCTCCTATTCTTCGTCTCTGTTTGTTTGCGCACAAAAAGTTTTATGATGAATCTGTTCCAACTAGGCCGACTCGCAGTTGTTCTGGAAATTACCAGAAATGCAGCACCATACACATTTAATATAACATGTTATGGCTACAGGAAAACAGTCAAAACGTTCATTAACAGCAATTAAAACGGCAGCTCCTATCGTTTTAGCGCGATCTCTACGGTAAACATTATACTCTTTATTACAGCGGAATAACTGGGAGTTTGTAACTTTACTCGTCAATCACCTTCCGGTTAATGTAATTATGTCTGCGTCACAATGATTTATCAGGCTACACAGATAATCGTTTGTAGGTAAAAAGCTACGAATATTAGTGAAGAGAACCGGTAGTCTAGATGTTATGGGATCGGGGTCCCTACTCTTCGCGTTATCAATGCGCTCCTTGGCGGCCTCACCGTAAGTATCGAACAGACGCCGCGGCATCATGTAGGATAGTCTGCGGTTCCATTTCGTAGATCTTTTGTTCATTGGCGTCGTATCCATAGCATTTTCCATCAATTAGTAGCTTGTTTATCTTAATTTAAATGGTAGATTAAGACCTTTTCCGCATTCGATAAGGGTTTTTCTGGCGTGACGTGTAGCGGGACTGAAATCTTCGCTAACTGTGATGCTGTTTTCTTTGAGTATTGCACGCTTCCATAGAAGAGCTTATTTCGTTTTATAGCTAGGCAGCATAACTTACTATCAATGCACGCGAGTTCCCTTGAGTGAACCCACCAATACGATGTCCCCGGGATATAAGATCGCTCGTTATGCTGAGAGTTAAAGTGTTAGTTACAATTCCCATTATTTTTTGCTCTGGTTGAACAGATGACACGGAGGTGATATCCGCTAAACCATAAAAAAAGTTGATTATTTTTACGAGAGCGGTCTTCCGCATCATCCAATCGGAATCGCAGGGCTGCCACCATTCCTGTCGTGCGTACATTCCTACTAAAGAATGCGCTCGGAGCGCCCGCCCCGTTTAGGATGACTCGCTATCGGCGCAGTTTATGGCATTGAAGATGCGCAGTGGACATCGGGTGGCACGTGGACACACTCGCCCTTCAAGAGGAGAGTAGCAGCGCATGACAATACAGAAGCTGCCAAAGCACTTGCCATCGAAGCATCTTCGAAGTGGTTGTCCAATCTACCATTGTCGGCGAAACAATCCGTGACTACCGAACCATTGCAGAGCATGCCACCATGACGAGAGACAGCATGTAACTCGCAGCCAAGGACCAGTGCACCGTATAACTGTGGAATGGACCAAAAGATACGTGAGGCCATCATTCCTGCCGTGGGTATTCCAGTATTTGTGGTACAACAGTTAAATAGACGCCTGAAATAAATACGAATATACATTAGAGCTGTACATACTGGGATGGCACATGTGACGGTTTCTGCCCGTACCGATCATTTACGGTACGCTATAATCACTATGTAACTTCATCTCTGGTGACTGCTTCAGATTGAGATATCTGCCAAGAGTAACCATGCATCAAACAATTCGCCATGTACATCACAAAAAACTCACAGAACGCCAAGAAAAGTCCCGCGTGTTTCCAAGTGCCCGTGTTCCCTCGAAGCAATCCGTAATTTGGTGGACGACACTTCGGCCGTTCGCCGCTCGGCTTCCCGCGCTGCAGCTGTCTTATCGGCCCTCTTGCAGCTGCGGAGCCAGCACACACACACAAGCAAGCTCATATACACATGCACGCACAGAAACACGCACTTGTATGCCATATCTCACACATGCACAAACGCACGTGTCCACACAAACACGCACACACACTCGGATACGCGAATGGCCGTACGCACGCACAGACACAAACACGTACGCACATATTGCGAATCTGTACACGCCTCTAACATACACGAATACAAATGTACGCACTCATAAACACGCACACGCAAACAGGCGTATGCACGCAAGAACATGCGTACACAAGTACACACTACGTACTTTTACACACACACACACGCAAACACGCGCACACCAAACTGGACGAAAACACGCCGAAAAAAGGTATCCTGCACGCAGCAATAGCAGTATACGACCACGCCTGAGAGAACCAACATGGCGCCGTCGCTTTCGAACCGTGGCGCGATCTGGTCAAAGGGTGTCTCTACCCTGAACGGCGTCGCTGCTATCGAGGCACCTTACAAGCCCCAGAGCTTTAGTGACTACCGCTCACCTCTACCAGTTGCAAAGGGAACACCAGAAAAAGTGATCGGAAGAGGCTGATGACCCATATCCAGCTTTTCTGGAGAAGTACCAGCTAGCATCCCAAGCGGCCCCGGCAGCAAGCTAGCGCGTTCTCAATAGAACGAGCGAGTTTTTCGCGAATAACTATAGCTGCAGGTCGGTTATCGAAAAAGGCAGGTGACAAACATGTTCTGGAAGACAATCCTCACGAGCCAAATGCACTGATCAAGCTGTGGCAAGCAAGAATTTTTTCCCAGAGCGGTTAAAGGCTCAGCAGTGGAAGCCTATGTAAACAACGAAAATTCGTACTCAATTTTCGAGACACAAACGGTAGCTGTGATAAAATTACGGCTGTTATCGTGATAGCAGCTACAGCGTATGTAGTCCGGAGACTCAGCTTTCAATTTATGCTTAACTCGACTCTCTGCACATGGCGTAACACTGTTTCCAAGGTGATACTATACTGATACAAGGTAAGACTATACCGCCTGGAAGATTTCCGTGACCCACTGCAAGAACTCGGTGCACTGAAAGACGTGGCCGGTATAGGGCCCTTCCCAATAAGGCGTGTGTGGCTCAAGCTATGAATTCCAGACGTGAAGGAAGTGCTCGTTAAAGTGGGTGGCATGGAGGCGAAAGGGTGCTTTTGCGCCGTCATTGACCCTGTACCGCAACACGTTACCGGGGAAGCATTGAAGAGGGCTTTCGACCACTCTGGCGAAGTGAAAGAAGTACAACAAGAGGATTGGAAGGTGACAGGCTTCGAACAAGCGGAGCCCAGCACGCGTATTGTGCGGATGACGCTCCGAGAGAACACCGGACGCTCTGCCCCATGTATTCAAGATCTTTGGTGGTTCAGTGCTTGTCGTCGTTGCCGGGAGAGCTCCAATTTGCTTTCGGTGTCGACGCAAAGGACACATTAGAAGAAACTGCAGAATGTCAAGGTGTGCTCAGTGCCGGAAATTCGTCCATGAAGCACATGACTGCGCAAGAGTTACCGGCAGCAGGCAACTTGACGACGAGGGTCTCGAATTGATGAAGGAGGAAGCAACGGAGAATCTGACAGCGTCCTTGGAGACGCCGGTTAAACAGGTGGCAAGTGTCGCGAAAAAGGTGGCACTGCCATCCGCGTCGACATAGGACGACACAGCAGGAAGAAATCAGAGACAAAGAAGAATGAACGAAGAAAAGGGGACACCGCCTGCGCTCGAAGAAACGGACCATGGGTGTGACGCGTCTAACGTGCTGATGGAGCCAGAAACGCCATATGAGACGCCGGTTCAGACGGCCACTGAGGAGCTGGCCCCACCTTCCAAGCGCCACCGAAGTGTTTGTGCAGAGTGGCCGGTGGTCTGGTCGACCCGGGCCAAGAAAGGAAAGGTCGCCACAGCGCAAAGGTCAGTGTCGCTCACTCGAGAAGGGCAGGCGACGTGGTGACCAACGTTCAAGCTGTCGCGCCGACAGGGACGCTCGGTTTGTGAAGGTTGCTATTTGCTAGGGGCCTTACCGTTGTTTTACTCTTGCTGTTGGAAATGGATATGTCGCTAGCTCCATTGCGCGTGCGTACGCTCAACGTTAGAGGTCTGAGGACAAGAGGGCGGCAGCGTCAGCTCGGACGAGTAATGTTGGAAGAACATTTAGATGTCTTGGTGATTCAACATACTAAAATAGAGAGTGAGAGACAGACTGGTGGTATGGTTGTACAGTTTAGTGACCGCTATACTGTATGCGTTAGCCATGCTGTTGACACAACGGCCGGTTGCTGTTTGTTTATTAAGAAAGGTTTGGGTATATTTGAAGAAACAGTTTTAAGTTGTCTGAGTGCTCGATTCGTGCTGTGCAATTTTGTATATTGCAACATGAAAGTCTGAATATTATGTGCCTACGCACCAACGAAAGTGAATGACCAGCTAAGTTTCTTTCAAAAAATATCGCAGCATTTTAAAACATACGTAGGTTTGATAGTGTTAGGAGATTTCAATTGTATTTTCAGCTCGGACGATCGTTCGAGTGATGGATACTGGGCTAATAAGAGCGTTGTCTTTCTGAGGGGGTCCATTGGAAGAGCCCTGTTGGCGGACATTGTACATTGCGCGAATGGAGGCAATAATCAGCATCATACTCATTTTCAAGGCAATAGCCATGCAAGCAGATGGGTTGAAATCCGGGCCAGTTGGTACATAGTTGAAGGAAAAAAACAGTCAAAAACACAAAGGACAAGAGGAGAGGTTCACACCATGGCGACTGGACTATTAACTGAGCTTTATTAGGAACGCCATAGTCCCAGCAAGGCTGGCAGGGCATGCGCAACCACATCATCGCTAATCACAGAACATGGAAAGACAAGATATCGCATCTATCAGTTCATTATCGGTTCATTATCATCTATCAGTTTATTATCGCATCATCCTCAGTTTATTAGGTGACGACTGCATTAGTACAACCTCGGTGCGCATACTTGACACAGAATTTGCATTTCTAGGTCTGTAACGATAGATGCGATATCTTGTCTTTTCATGCTCTGTGATTAGCGATGATGTGGTTGCGCATGTTCTGCTAGCCTTGCTGGGAATATGCTGTTTCTAATAAAGCTCAATTGATAGTGCAGTCGCTGTGGTGTGAACCTCTCCTCTTGTCCTTTGTGTTTTTGACTGTTTTTTTTTTCTTTCAGCCATTCAAGGCTAGATAGAGCTTATCTTTCGCAAGAAATTGCCACTTCGTGCGATAATTACAAGGTGCTGAACATAGAATTTAGCGACCATTGTTTAGTAGCCTTCAGGATAGGGAAAAAAGATCACCGCAATACCTAGAATGAAGTGGAAAACATGGAAATTAAATGCGAAACTCCTAAAAGATGATCAATTTCTAGAAAGTGTACGAACAGAAATTGCTAAAGCAAATAAATGTTAAAAAGGATAGGGTGAGTGATGGTACAGGTTTAAAGAAGCCGTAAAAATGAACGCCATAGAGCGAGCAGTAGAAATACGTTTTGAACAGCGCCAAGAAGAAAATAACCTTAAATAACTCTTCAGGAATTGGTAAATGCTGAAACGGGAATGCCAGGCACCTTTACGGAATAAATAAGGGAAACAAAGAATACAATTGAGGCTGTCGAAACGGAAAGATACCGTGGCGCACTTGTTCGCGCACAAACGGAAAAAAATCTTGGCTAATGAAATGCCAACAAAGCGGGCTTTTGGAACTGAGAAAAAAGTATGTGTGAAGAAACGAGATAGTCGAGATTGAATACAAAGAGAAAATATCTAGAGATGCCGAAGAAATCAATTATCCCTTTAAGGAATATTACAGAGAGCTCTTCAAGTGTAGAATACCGAGCAAGCCTGGTTATGAAAGCCATTTTCTAACCACTCTACCTAGGTTAGACACTGAAGAAACAGAAAGATTATAAGTAGGTATCACAGCAAAGGAAATTCAAAAGGCCATTGAAGACCTTAACCCTGGAAAATCGTCAGGATCACACGGCTTAACAGCAGCTTTTTAGAGAGCCTTTCGCCCGCTACTAGCCACCGTATTAGAACGTGTTATTAAGGAGGCGTATCAAGAACGTTGTCTGCCACCGTCTTTTAAAAGGGTCTATACACTCTTGATACCAAAAAGCCATTACGCAAATTAACAAAGTTGCAGGCTACAAGTCAATTACCCTGACAAACGTAGATTATAAAGTTTTGATGAAGATATTGGCGCGGAGACTACAAGGGGTTATTGGTGCTTTAGCAGGACCGCATCAGATGTGCGGGAAAAGAGGGAGGTCTCCATTGAATAATATCCGTGTGGCTCGCAGCATTCTTGAAACTTGTGATGCCACCCGCCGTGGTTGCTCAGTCGCTATGGTGTTGCGCTGCAGAGCACGAGGTCGCGGGATCGAATCCTGGCCACGGCGGCCGCATTTCGATGGGGGCGAAATGCGAAAACACCGGTGTGCTTAGATTTAGGCGCACGTTAAAGAACCCCAAATGGTCGAAATTTCCGGAGTCCTCCAGTACGGCGTGCTTCATAATCAGAAAGTGGTCTTGGCACGTAAAACCCCATCATTTAATTTTTTTTAACTTGTGATGCCAATTTTAGGAAAGTCACTACGTTACAAATTGATCCAGAAAAGCCATTCGACAGAGTATGTCATAATCCCCACTTTTAATTCTTGGTTAGATCGTAGTTGGGTCAAAGATAACAGAGGGAGTTAAAATGGCATAATACAATAATTGCACAACTAACCTCTTTGTCAACCAGGAGCTAACTGAAAGGATTGAAGTGCGTTCCTCTGTTCTTCAGGGGTGCCCCCTGTCACCTCTTTTGTTCGCAATTTATCTAGAGGCTCCCTGTAAAAAAATATTGACAGTCCGCATATGCATGGTTTCAGCCTAGATGGGTGTGAAGTGAGTTTATTAGCTTACGCTGATGATGTGTTCTGCGCTGATAAGCAGAGTGTTCGAATTGCTATGACAATTATGCGTGAGTTTTGAGACATGACGGACAGCAATATAAACCGGAATAAGTGTGTCGGCTTGTGGCATGGCCGGTGGCAAACAACGCCGTGCGTTTTTAAGGTATGCAGTGGACGCTACTACCTGCGATTTATCTTGGTGTACCGTGAGGTACACATTGAGATAGCAAATATTTATGGCATGAAAAAGTGCAGGAATTAAAAGCTGAAACTGACAAGTGGGCCGGGAATGATCTCTCCACATTCGCACGTGCGGCTATGTGCAGAATCTTCTTGGTGAGCAAACTGTGTTTCTCATGCAAGTCCTGAGCTGTTCCCGATTCAATTTGAAGAAATCCCATAGAGCATTCACTGTGCTTGTGTAGCAGTCAGAGTATGAAAGAACAAGCAGGACGAACTTGTTTCGCAAGTTAGGTCAGGGGGGCTTGCCATTACAAGATTTCTACTTGAAGCAACTGGTTTCTAGATTTTTATTCTTGCTAAACACGACAAACCCTTTCTTGCGAACAGTTATTCAAGTAGGATTGAGCAATTTCTTATCTAACTTTGTTGTCTCGATGAGGGAGGCTGGGTGTTACGCAATGAGTAAATTTCTACGTGAGGTGGTCGTAGGATTTAGATTTTTAAACCACAACTTTTCCATAGAATATTTGGCCACAGTGACACTTAAGCCGATAAGCTCGAATTTCATGGACCTTGTGTGTCCAGAACCATTTAATCGATTAATGTACGCGAAGGCCAGGGGAATGATGGTACCATGGGCAGTGAAAACTTTCGTTTTTAAACTACATAATAATATTTGCCTGTGAAAACACGGCTACAAAAAAAGGGGGCTATTTACCGTGGGGGCTAACTGTTTGATTTGCAAGAAACCAGAATCTGTAGAACACGTTTTTTCTAGACTGTTGGAGTGCGGTCTTGCTTTGGGATATTATGTAAAGAACTATTAAAAAGAATTACCGTTACTGCCACCTTACGTAGCCACAGGGCAAAACAGTATGCCTTATGACATGTTCTTTCCTCTCGGCCTTCACAGCATCCGGAGAAGCCACATGACTGTAAGGAATTGTGATATAAATGTGAGAACAATAAACTCTTACTTTGCTGTGTGAGTAAACTACGTCAAGTGTTTCAGAAATTAGCGTATGCGTATGAACTATTGTTATTGATGGATGCTCTTGCCAAATTAATGTTTTGTAATCTCAACCGCTAGCTCAAACAACAGCGGTGGGAAAGTGAATATTGTCAGATGGTGGCAGCAGTGTGTAATTATGTATTTGCTGAATGTCTGTAAATAAAGGGAAACGAGGGGGGAGCCGTGACCGAGTGGTTCAATCACTCGCACCTATCGTTCCGCGTCATGCTGACAGCGGTTCGATACTGTGCTGCCTGATTTCTTTTTTTAACGCTACGTAGGACATAGCTCGACAGTCACCCAGCAGATGCCGAAACAGAAAACTCAAGATTTGGTTTCAGTATTGTTTTTTTCAGGAGTGCTCTTCAATTATTCTATCTTCTATTTTTACTTCCTCAGATGTAGTAGTGGGTTGCTTATTTGTTAAGTCATCGCCTTTATTATCAGATTTTATTTCTTGGGCAACATAACAACAAGCATGTGCATGTGTTCGTATTACATTAAAAAAAGCTATCGTTCCTAGTAGCATGGACATACTGAGGAGTTCAGGACATTTCACGTTCACCATCCTGTGGAACTTCACGGCCATTCGCATGCTTAACTGAATGGGCAATATTTTAAACCATTGTGTTGTTATACAATTGGAGGAAGAAGAACCAAAATGCGGACGCGTGTTGCGTCGGCTCCGATTTTGAATGATTCTCGGCGTACATAGGAATAATTCACATACGCCTTATTATCGAGAAGAAAGTGGAAGTGAAGTTCCAGGGACCACCGTGATATCATCCTCAAGTAGGTGATATCATTGTCAAGTACTTTCGGCACATCGATCAATTTTATGTAACGCCACGCCGAAACGGCCGCTAACCCTGACCCAACGGAGCTGGTGGCTTGAGCCCCCGCAAGGTTGCTTCTTTTCGGCTTAGCGCTGCAAGAGGACATAAGGGTTATGTTGGGCAATAAAAATTAATAAGAGTAAAATAATTAAAATAGGAAACTAAGCCCTGCCTGCTGCACCAAAGTATTGCTGGCGATGCAAGAGGACAGTGGTGAGCGTGCAAGGAGGGGATATATTGAGGGAAGAGCATGAAGACGAAGCAGATTGACGCGTTGTAAAGAGAGGGGAATGTGCCAGCGAGCAGACCAAATTGCACGGAGCCAAAGATCAGGCAGCGCACTTCGCAAGCGAGAACGCAATGAATGATAGGTGGAGCAAGGGACAGAGGGCAAGACAAATCACGGCGGCGAGCAGCATGCCCAGTTTGTCGAAGGCAGAGATAATGTTGCGCCCACGTGACAGCTTCAAGGTCACGGCATGAATCGCCTAGAATGCTGCTGTGCGAACGCAGCGGGAATCCCCACGAAGGAATCGGAAACTGGCACGACGTGTCCCGACTATAAACAGAACATTCTAGTGATCAGCACGTCATCAGAGGAGCACGCCTAAAGATAGACTATCACTCGACCGAGGATGGGCGACAAAGAGTTTCAAGCCAACGCGTATGAGACGGCGGTAGAAGATACACCTAAGGGAGTGATAAGAGTAGCGCACGAGGTGTCTCCTAGAGAAATGGTGGAGATGCTAGTAACACCAAGGAATCCGACGTTCCTCATGGCCAAGAGGATGGGAAACATCACGAACGTCGTCATCCTTTTCGACAGGCATCACGCCCCAAACTACGTGAGAGACGGAAGGGCACTCGCTAGTCAAGTGCTCACTATACCGCAAGCAAATGTGTGCTACCAGTGCGGACGCCTCGGTCATAGAGCCGATGTCTGCCTGAACAGCAGGATATGCAGGGGCTGCGGGTCGGAGCGTTTTCAAATTTTGGAAAGCGTTCTCTTTGTCGTTATCTCAGTGCGCGCTATTCGGTGCTCCCTTTTGGAGGGCGTCCGTTAAAGGACTTGCTATTTGCGAGTAATTTGGAATGTACCGTTGATAGTACCCCACAAGTCCCAAAAACGAACGAATGTCTGTCTTCGTGCACGGCTTTGAAAATTCTCCAATCGTAGCTGTTTTCAGCTCGGCCTGCCGCCTCGTGCCCTGACCGACAACATGGCCCAGATAAGTAGCCTGCGAGGAGCCTAACCTACAGTTCTCCGCTTTCATCGTTAAGCCGGCTTCCCTCAAGCGTGAGAACACCTGTTTGAGGTGCGATGCGTGTTGTTCCCAGCTGTCCGAAAAAATGGTCACATCATCAAGATATGGCAAGGCGAACTCCTGCAAGTCTTTCAGGACAATATCCATTAACATAGAGAAGCTAAATGGCACGTTCTTCAGCCCGAAACTGAGTGCGAGAGGGCGAAAAGTGCCTACAGGTGAGGTAAATGCGGTATGGCGGTTGGCACTTTCTGAAAGGGGAACAGTATCCCCGCACGAAATCTATCGTTGAAATGTATTTAGCAGCCCTAACTCTTTCAATTCGTTCCTCAATATCGGGTATCGGGTACACCTGATCCATAGTGATCGCATTTAACTTCCTGTAATCAACACACGGACGAGGGTCCTTGTTAGGGGGTTCTAAAAGTATTAGCGGTGACGTATGGTCACTCTCAGCGGGCTCAATAACACCCAACTCTAGCATGCGCTGTATCTCTGCCTCCATAATTTTTCCCTGTCGTGGAGACACCCTGTCAAACTTCCATCTTACGGGTTCAGCTCTATTTCATGCGTTATTGGCTCGGTTTTACCTAGCCGATCGCAGAATCTGTCGAGATATCCCCCTAACAGCCCTCTTAGCTCATCTAGCTGCTCGGGTCTAAGAGAGTGCGAGCTTACCGAATGTTTTACCACTTCCTCCAGGTTGATTTCAGAGTTGTAAGTCGCCTTACACTCATTAAACTCGGTACCAGTGTCATCCTCCTCCTTGATGGTTCAGTTAACGACTACGCTCCGCTCTGCGTACGGCTTCATCAAATCACAGTGGTATATCCTCAGCTCCTTCCTGCGACCGGGCATTTTCAAAGCACAGTATCTGAAAGCTTGTGCAGCACTTTAACGAGCTCGTCCCAGTGAACTTCAAGCTTGTTCTTTCTTTAAGGTTTGAGGATCGTTACTTGGCCTCCGGCGTTAAACGTACGAAGCCTCGCATATTCTTCTCCTAATAGAATTTGCCGTTCTTTTGAGCTAGTCCAATGTTCTTTTCGACTAGCTCTTGGGTTGCACTTAGCCGTTACAGCAGATTTAACACGTATTCTACCACTGTTGGACTCTTTCCTCTTTCCTCCCATATCTCTCTTAACATTCTCAGTGGAGAACTGAGTGTCCTCCCATATACTAGTTCTGCTGGCCGGAACCCTGTAGCTTCATGAGGAATCGTTCGCAAAGCAAACAAAGTGGCCGGAAAACAGTTCTCCCAGTCCTCCTTGTGTTCGTAACAGAGCGCCCGCAAAACTCGCTTAATCACTGAATGCCACCTCTCTATACTATTTGATTGAGGGTGTTAGACGGAACTGTGTATCTACTTTACTCCGCACTTTTTCAAGAATGTGGAAGTCAGTGCGCTCGTGAATACTGACCCTTGATGTGCCTGAATTTCGGATGGAAATCCAAGTCGTGCAAATACTACCAAAAGCGCGTCTACTACTTCGGTGGAGCTGAGCTCTTTCAGAGGGATTGCTTCTGGAAACTTTGTAGCCGGACAGAGCGTGGTAAACTAGTACCTGTAACCCAATTTTATTTTTGGTAGAGGCCCTGCAGTGCCTATCACAAGTCGTCTGAAAGGTTCTGTTATAAAGGGCACTATATTTAGGGGAGCTTTCCATGTTTCTCCTGGTTTACCTGAGCGCTGGCAGGCGTCGCACGATCTCACAAAATTTTCTACGTTTTTGAAACAGCCAGGCCAGTAGTATTCTATGAGCAATATTTCCTTTGATTTGTTTATGCCTTGGTGGCCGGACCACCCATTTCCATGATGGCGACTTAAGAGGTCCTCCCTGTACCTAGTAGTTACGACTAACTGATCTAGAATCCTGACCTTTCGGTCTCTGTAGTGCCGATACAACAATCCTCGTCTCTCATGTATCGTCACGTTACGCCTTGCAATGCCTTCTTTAGCTGTGTGATGTACTTCAGCTAAGCTGTCATCATTCTTTTGCTCGGCTGCCAGTGATTCTCTGTCCACACGTAAGAGATGATCAAAGCTATTGGAGGCCGGTGATAGTAACCACCCTGTCTCGCTTGCGAGTGCGTCAGCTGGCTCTTCCTGCAGGCGCTAACTTTGACACCCTAGTGATCCGCTCTCAATGAGCTGGTCAGCTGGGAGGCTTCCCTCAACCGTTTTTTCGTCCCTCGACCCTAGCTCGAAATCAGTTACTGAAGTTACCTCTTTTGCTACTTTCGCTAGAACAGCTTGAACATTTTCAGCCGAAAGCGAAGCGATAAAACGAGCTTGGCCTCGCGTCAATGCCTGTACTACGCCCTCTCCCAGTTTAAGCCCTTTGTCACGTAGTAACTGATCCGAACGATTCGAAAAAATATAGGGGTACTGCAGAGACAAAAATTTCAAAACTGCAGCCTCGGTCACTAGCTTCGGTTACTTTGGCCATGGGCAGACACACGCTGTGTTCCTCTACAACCTGTTTGATCCATGCTACTTCTCCCCTGAGGTCACCTACCGTCACGTAAGACGGATGGACAGTGTCCATAGTGGCGGCACTGTCTCGCAGCACCCGGCATGGTTTGCCATTAACTTGTAGGTCGTGAAGATATCGGCTTAAAAGTTCCATATTCTCATCTTTTTTATCTATGTAGGAAAAAACTACGCTAGGCTTGCCGCAGTTTACAGCGATATGTCCGAGTTTGTGGCACTTAAAGCAGTGGATCGGTCTGAAAGATTCGAATTTTATTTTCTGCTCTTTTACTGTTTCCCCGTTTGATTTCTCCTCGCTCTTTCCTGAAAGCTTTTCCTCCACGTCTACAGGTTCCGGTCGTTTAGTCTGTGAATCCTTTTTGAATGGAAATTGTTTCCGCGGTCCATTTCGACCGTCCCAATTTCCGTCCTCGGCGTTTAGCTTTCTACGCGTTGCGTACTCTTCGGCTAATTCAGATGCCCTTTCCACAGTGTTTACATTCCCTCTGTCTTGCACACACAGTTACACAGCTTGGGGGATGCTTTTGTAGTACTGCTCTAGACACATGCATTCAATGATCATGTCTCTGCTGTCGTACGCTTCCGCGCTTTTCAGCCACTCGACTAGGTTTGCCTTTAAGCTATATGCAAACTCCGGATATCCCTCGCTATCCTTCTTGCCGGTGCTGCTAAACCTCTGCCGATAAGCTTAGGTTGAAAGGCGGTACATTTTCAAAAGACTAGCCTTAACTTTCGCATAATCAAATGAATCCTGTGCACTGAGTCTGGCGATTACTTCCGCAGCCTCACATGGCAACATAGACAGCAACCGCTGTGGCCATGTACTCGGACCAAAGTTCATCTTCTCGCAAGTTCTTTGAAAATTTCCAAGGAACAAGCCTATGTCGTTCCCGACCTTAAATGGCTTTAACAGCCTGTGCATGCGGTATGATTCTGCCTCACTTGATCAGCCCAGAGCCCCTTCACTTCCTTGAGACAACTGCAAACTTTTCCTTTCAAGTTCAAGGTGCATTTTTCTTAACTCGCGATCCTTCTCGCGTTCCTCTCTCTCTCTGTCCCATTCTTCTCTGTCCCGTTCTTCTCTTTCTCTGTCCCGTTTCTCTCTTTTTTTCAGAAGTTACAACCCCATTTCAATTTCTTCCTCACTGGCCTGTTCGGGAATTAGCTGCAATAATTCCAATTTTAGCATTTCTTTGCGTACCTCTAGGCCCAGTTCTTCACCAACAATCAACAATTCCTCTCTCAGCAGTGTCCCTCCTTCTATGATTGCTGCTTTACTGCCTTGGTCCTGCTCGCTAAACCTACCTAGGAAAACACAACCTAGCTGACAATCAACAATCTAGCTTCCCTACTGTTCTAAACAGAACAACTACAAAATGAAGCCTAGAGATTCGAAGCAAGAACCAAGCACTCACCGCAGACACAGCACCACATCGCAAATCTGTCTCACCGCTGCCAGCCAGTTGTAATGTTTGGAGTCGGGCATGAAATAGATGGTAGTAGGCCCATGCCGTCGTCCATCTTATCCACGCTGAGGACGTTGTTTAAGGGAAGGACTGATTCTCATCGAGAACGAGGAATATGTGTTTATTTACAGTATCTACATAAGGACATTACAGTTCGTCAGTCTAGCATTACTGCGAGAAAAAGCACACTCAGCAGCCGCACAACAGCTGCCTATAAACGCTATGTCCTCCCTAGATCCCTAGGTGAGGGAAAAACGGCAGTTCACCGCCAATTCGTAGCGTCCAACGTCATCGTAGTCGACCCGCCTTTGAGGGGGAGGGTTACACACACTTCCACACAGGTTTTACTGACCACGCCGAAGTGAGTGGGTTCTTGGAGACACGGGGCTTTGTCCGAGACAATGGCCACCGCGTCCGTCCATGACTTCTAAACCCCGTGAGACGGTCGCGCAAAATATCTTCCAGGGGCTGCACTGTTTCAAACAGCGGACACGGCGAATTCACGAACAATGCTTGGTCCGCCGAACGCGTTTAGTCATAGCGGCACCGAGGGGGTGTTGACGTGGCGCATCGTCGTCCCTACGAAACGAGTCACCGCGGCAGGTGGTGAAGGCTTCCATGGTCGCTTCGGGGAAGCTCGCCACGCTCGCAGCTGCAGCTGGCTGAGAAAACTTTGCATGTCGGCACCTCAGCAGGCCGTTCCTAACAGCACCTAGCACACCATAAGGACAGACGAGAGAACAGAGCGAAGGAGATGTAGAAGAAATTGGGCAGCGACAAGGACCCAGTCTTCGTAGACGCATCTCGATAAAATCGCAGACGGGGTTTTACAAGATCCGTAATCGATAGAGAGAAGCACTGTAAGACGTGCGCGACGATACGCACCACAAGTAACGAGACAGGGGAAGCAGTAGCCATAGCGTTCACAGTAGCTCAGAATAACGCAACCGTGATAGTCGTGACTATCACGGTTGCGTCTGAGCGTCAGGTTGCGTCAACGCTGTCTCTGCAGCGACTCTCAGACTGCAATAAGAAACTTTGCCAACGGCCGAATCACCTTGGGGGCACTACGCGTCTTTCTTGCACGACGTTGAGAGTGCAAAAAAGAAGACATGCATGACTGACACGTGCTCACGTTCTCGCGGAGGACGGCCACAACGAGGCGGCACACGACGCGGCTCTAGGGCTTACGGACTGAGCCGCGGTCGCAAGTGACGCCCCGGCGTCACTAGTGTGTGTGTGTGTGTGTGTGTGTGTGTGTGTGTGTGTGTGTGTGTGTGTGTGTGCGTGCGCGTGTGTGTGTGTGTGTGTGTGCGTGCGTGCGTGCGTGCGTGTGTGCGTGCGTGCGCGTGTGTGTGTGTGCATGCGTGTGTGTGTGTGTGTGTGTGTGTGTGAGAGAGAGAGAGAGAGAGAAAGCATTTGCTCGCCCACACCTACTCTTGGGGTTGAGTGGGATATAGGATGGGGGGTAGACGACGATGACGAATGCGCGAGTAAGCGGCGACGACCCACTCCCGCTTCTGAAGATGATTTCGGTGATTTAATTCGAGCCCAGTTCGACGATATTAAAACCAACGGACTCGCTAAGTTTTGTTGATCCCGCAGACACCCGACTCTTGAAGGTGGGTGGCGTTGTTGCGATTTTATCGGCCTTTTCCGTCCAGACCACGCCACTCCGACGCTAACCCTAGCCGCGATTGGGTTAGCGCGGCGAAGTGCTGCTGCGGCGCCAGCTTTTCTCGCCTGTGTCTACAGTGATGGAATGGGAAGTGGAAGGGGAGCTTCGGACTCCCGAGGAATTTTCCAAGGATCTCGGATGGCAAACAGTTGCTGCCAGGCGCTCCAGAGCCAAATCAGCGCCCGTCGAGCGAGTTGGTGCCATTTTTACCGGCGCTAAGCCAAATGACAACGTGACCGAAAAAAGGTCGCCGAGACCGCGGCAGCGCTAAAGCGAAAATTATTCGGCGTGGAAGGATGCCTCCGCTGCCCAAAGAAGACGCCAAGATCATCGTCAGGCTGAAGGGAGGTCTGAACATCAGCAAGGTGGGGCCGACAGTTGTGGCCGAGGCCATATGGAATGCAGTCAGTTTCGACCCGGCGAAATGGGACTCGGACACGATGTACCCGAATTTCCAACAAAATAGCATGGTCGTCAGCACCCCCAGAAGAGAGAATAGGACCCGCTACGTCACGGTCGAGTGCATCACTGTTGGCGGTCAGCAGTACGAGGTGAACGCGTACGAAGCAGCGCCTAACTCTACGTGCAAAGTGGTCATCCTCGGCATCGCACTGAATGACGGCCCGGAGGAGCTCGACCGCAAGATTGCCAACTCGAAGAACCCGCTGGCCTTGGGAGCCAAACGAATCAAGAGCACGGGCACCGTGGTTGTGGTCTTCGACGGCTACAAGGTGCCAAACTACGTGTCGTACGGTGGCACACTTGTAAGGTGTGCATTATATAGGAAGCAAGTGGAGGAGTGCTACGCCTGTGGCCGCCTCGGGCATCGAGCGGACGTCTGCCCCTCGCCGGACGAAACTATGTGCAGGGGATGCGGCATCGCCAACCCGGACGAACAACACAAATGCGACCCCAAATGCAGGCTGTGCGGAGGCCAACACTTCACCGCTGCCAAGGAGTGCAAGCAGAAGTATCAGACGCTGTACCTCGTCAGACGCAGGCGTGGGGACCAATCCCGAGCCAATAGAAGCAAGTCTCCGGCCCTCACTATGGACGAGCGACTACTCCCGGCCGTCGCCGGTCGCTCCGCGGCTCGCGGGAGCTCTAGATCCCGGAGCCCCTCTCCGCCTTCCGGACGCCGTTCCAGGTCCAGGGGAAGATCCGGGTCCAGGGGCAGATCTATGTCCAGGGGCAGATCCGGAAGCCGCTCCAGGAGCTGCTCTGTCTCCAGGGCCCGGTATGGGTCCAGTGCCGGCCAGCAGAGGAAAAGAAAGTCGACGCTATCGTGGGCAGATATGGTTGCTGGCGGCGCCGACGCGAGATCCTCCCGGGGCCCACGCGACCCGCTTCCACAGCAAGCCAGGGACGCCGAGGTAGCGCACCTTCAGAAGGAAAACGCGGACTTAAAAGAAATGGTCAGAAAGATAGCTAGCGAAATGACCGAGATTAAGAAATAGGTAATCAGTCAGAGTGCTACGTCCAGCGCGTCGGCGCCGACCACCACAGAAGCAGTAGTTCCGGCCTGTGACTCGGCCGGGGCCGCCAAGCGTAGGGCAGTTTCCAATCAGGAGGATTCAGATTCGCAAACTTATGAGATTAGAGGCATGTTGGCCACGCTCACTAAGAGCGCGTAGCAGTTACAGCAAGGCTTAGCACAGATGCAAGTCGCCCTAGGAGGCCCGAAGAGAGGCCTAGGCGCGCTGGCCGATTGCATGGACGCCCTCGAGCGTTTGGTGATCCCCAATAATACGTCCGTAACTCCGATGCAGGTCGTTGCTCCGAACGCGTCGGGGACTCAAATCAGGGCTACGAGCACATCGGCGCGTCAGAGTGGGGGGCACTTTTTGCGTGCACCTGTGCTTACAGCGGGTACCCCAGACAATGTATCTAATCATGGATATTTCCAAAGAGGTGTTCAAAATTTGGCAATGGAACTGCAGGCGGTACTCCAATAAGAGGGCTCCGTTGAAGCAATATTTTAGGTCGCTAACTAACAAACCGCAAGTAATAGCATTACAATAAACCCTCGTCTCTGCCGCATCCCTCTCTGGTTATCCTGCTATTTCCATGCAGGCCGAAGATCGGGGAGTGTGCACGTTAGCCGACAGGAGGCTTACACATTTGTCTCCGCCATGACGTATTCGACCTTGCAACTCGCCAGCTTCAGCTGGCGAGTTGCAAGGTCGAATACGTCATGGCGGAAGTTCTGCTCAACACAAGACAACGCAACCAGCAGAGAAACAGCGTGTTTATACTCAACATATACAGCACTCCTAGGGACTCGCGACAGCAGTTCAAAACGATACTCAAGAAGTCCGTCGACCTGGCCGGCACCCATCCACTGGTCGTCGTCGGAGATTTAAATGCACCGTAAGGAGTGTGCGCGTACGTCTACGACACGAGCAAGGGCTGGGGCCTGTGGCAGAACGCCAACGAAAGGGACCTCACGCTCATCACGGACAAGGCGTTCCCCACCCGAATCGGCAACTCGGTGAGCCGGGACACCACCCTCGA